>NC_133408.1:172022424-172325454 GCF_049350105.2 Macaca mulatta | reverse complement strand
GTCTTCAAATAGGTGCATATTCCAGGAGACTCACAAGAGGATCCACTGGGCGCAGGAAGAACATAATAGAATGTTGAGTTGTATTTATTCTTTATCTTCTCCTTTTACAGTTTCTGTATTTTAAGTATGTCCATTACATCCACTATAATGTCTATTTTAGTATAAATAATGTTAGACATGTAGTTTATGTGATTATAATTTATAAATAAATATGTATATACTGGGGGTGGATGCTCAAAAAGTTTTATGGATGAAGCAAGCAATTAAAAATGTTTGGAGGCCACTGGGCTGGAGAACAGGACCCTGAGCCTCTTAGGTTGTAAGTGCTGAGGGCTCTTAGAAAACAAGGCTCCTGCAGCCCTTGACCTCAAGTGACTCAGTTTCCTTGGCTATGAAATTCCCATCATGATTCCCTTTGTGGAAGCTTTTAGGATCAATACCCCAAAGGTCCTTAGAGAACAGGCTGAGACAGGATAGGCAGGTAGGGTAGACAGAGGAGGCTGAATACATTTTCTCCTCTCTTGCCTGCAGCCAGCAAACGCAGAAGCACTGCAGTGCTTTGCAGAAGCACTGCGAAGAGGCAACATGCTTTTTAAACTGTGCATGGCACATATAGTGGGTGTGTGGGGTGCATGGTTACTGTCTGTGTGTCAGGTAGAGAAGGCAGCCTTGGACTGGAGAGCCAAGGGAAAGCATGACCAGGGAGTCTGGGCGTTATGTGCCATTGCTTTTCCTGGTGTGGCTGGAAATTTTTGAGGGATCCACTCCAAGGGAAGGGTATTGCTAGCTAAGTACGGCTGATTTGGGGATAGGGAGAAAGCAGGTGGTGGGGAAGAGAGAGAGAGAGAGAGAGAGAGAGAGAGAGAGAGAGAGAGAGATCCTTTATCTGTCAAAAAGTGTATTAAGTCTGCAGAGGGGAGAGGGGAGAGGGGAGAGGGGAAAGGGGAGAGGGGAGAGGGAGGGATAGAGGTGTGGAGAAGGAGCGAACGCATGCATGTGTGTGTGCATGTGCATGAGTGTGTGTGTGCACCCACGTGCACCTTGCTGAAAGCTGATGTGGACAGAGTCTGTTAGTTTTTCTTCCTCTGGTTCAAATGGGGTCTCCCAGCTTTGGAACGTGGAAAGTGTCACTTCCCTGCTCACGCTAATGGCCCGCAGAAGGGAAGAAGAGCAGGGAGGGGAGTAGGAGCAGGGAATAAGGTAGCAGGTGCTACCGGGTGCGGAAAGGAGAAAAAGTGTCAGAAGAGAGATCCCGAAGTGAACACCGGAAGTGACTCTTCGTTGCGTCCAGAGCCCTCAACCAAAGCCTGCAACCCAGAGCTCTAAGGACGCCGAGGCCGGGCACTGCGGGCCGCCTGCGGTGGCGGGAGCAGCCCCAGCCCCCGCCCCCTCCGCCAGGGGCGCGGGCTGCAGAAGTCCCTACGGCGGCAGTCCAGGCAGACAGGACGCGCGCTGGGTTCGTGCTGCACAGGCATCAGTTTCCCTTAGGGCCCTGCCCCCTCTGCCACCACTCCCCTCTCTGTGAAGGACATCATCACTTTCCCAGCCACAGGCTCAAAACCTGAGCCATCTCCGGAACCCCCTCCCGCTCCACCGGTGGCCAAAGCCCTGAAATCTCAGCTCTCCCGGCTCCCTCCCTTCCCGCCCCCATGCCGGGTCCCTAGGTCGGGAGGCAAAACCACAGCGTGTCCTAAAGCCCTGTGCTGATGATATTTCTTAGGACCTTCTAAATCTTTTGTTCTATGGAAGACAAACCAGCGTTCTAAAAGAGGGCGAGGGCTGGGAGGAGAGAGATTGATTACAGTTTAAGGGCAAGGCACATCTTGGGAAGCCAGGGGGCAGGATTTCAGAAGAGGCTCCGGAAGGGTCTGGAACTTGGAAGCCAGCGGGACACAGGCGACCTTCCCAGACACTCCTCATCTCCGCCTCTCTGCACATCTGCTTCCTCCTTCTCTGCAGCTTGCTTTTCTCCGAGGCTCAGCCCCGCGGTGGGAGGTGTCTCCGGCATTTCCCAAGTATTTACATCTCCTCCATTCAAGAGACCTGAATAAACTGAACTAGTACCAAATTTCTTGGAAATTTCTCATTAGTCAAATTGGGCCAGGTGCCTCTGTCCCGTCAGCTGTGGCCAGGCAGTCAGAGCGCTACACACAGCTGTGGTTGCTGGGGCCCGCGTCTGTGCCTGCCAGCCTTGCCTGGGCACCCTCCCTGTGGGTCTGGCATTTATAAACCTCTGCTCCAACAGCACTCCTTGAGTCTTCAGTGCCTCCCCACCTTTGTGCTTTATTTCCATCAACTTACATGCTGAAAACAATATGAAATATGCTTGTTCCAACTTCACCCGCTGTCTGCTGCATGCTGCTATCTTTCAGGGTGGGCCTGCTCAAGCCCACTCCCGCTATGGCACTAGACCTGTCCAGTATGAGGGCCTCTAGCCACATGTGGCTACCGAGAGCTTGAAATGTGGCTAGTCTGAATTAAGATGTGCAGTAAGTCAATCAAACATTAGATTTTTAGCATTTAGAAAAAAAGAGTGTAAAATATCTCAGTAGTTGTTTATATTGTTGATCTGTTGGAATAACATTTTGGATATCCAAAATATTGAATATTAATATTGGGTTAAAGAAATAAAATGTAATTTAAAAAAGTTAATTTTACCCGTTTTTACTTCTCTAGTGTGGCTACTAGAAAATATGACTCTCATTACATTTCTACAAGATAGCACTGGGTGAAAGCACATTCTCAGCAAAGGCCTGGGCTTGCTCACTTACTCCCTTTACTCAAGCTGTTCCTCCCTCCAGAAGGTCTCCCCATCTTCCACCTATGCAACTCCTTTGCATCCAGCAAAACCTCCTTCTAATGTTGCCCTTTGAAGCCCCATGCCCACAGGCAGAAGTAACCTTCCCACCTTCAGAACTGTGGAACGTTTTTTCTTTTACTTTTTTTTTCTGGATTTAAAAATACATTCCTAGCACACTTTACATGTAATTATTAAAATATATTTTATCTTCTGTATTATATTGTAGGTCCTTGTGGCCATGTTTTGTTTATTTTTTTATTCCAGGTATAGATAGCCAACAAATGCATATAACTGACTTGGAAATATTAAGTCTGTGCAAGAATATCACACATGCTACTTTGCGTTTGTCCTGGTCTGTATTCCAGTTTTCTCCATCACCTCCTCGTCCACTCACTGACACACCACAGGTGCACACTGTCTCACCCCCATTGCCATATCCACTCAGCCACCAAATAATGGCACTTTCCTGTGCCAGGTGCTGGTGGAATATGGGTGAACACCCATGAATAAAAAGACACAGCCCTTGCCTTCATAAAAGCCGCAATCTAATGGAGAGAGTGATAATTAAAAAGCGAATAGACCCACATGGACTTATGAACTGTGATATGGAGGATTCAGAGGAGGTGCCAGTGGGGGAGGGCAGGTTTATTTAGATTCATGGTCAATTGGTGGCAATGACCTTTAAGTAGAAGCTGGTGGGATGAGGAGGCAGCTATGTACAGAGCAGAGGAGGAGAGGCCCAGGCTGAGAATCTGATGCGAGAAGATCCCGAGATGGGCAAGAGCAAGGTGTGCTAAGCCTAGGGAGGGAGGAGGAAAGCTGCATGAGACCAAAGGGCATTTTCTCTGCAGTCCAACCTTTGTGTGCATGAGAGGAATCGCTAGTAGGTCAGTTTCCTCTCTGTCTTCTGAGTTTACTCTTTGGAACTTCAGAAGCATCATGGACTACACTGGGCTCTTAACCTCTTTTCAACAAAGCATAAAGATTAAGTCCATTTTTTTTCTCATAGCGTTACATCTAGGTGACTGTGTAATACAGTATATGTATATATATTCTTATGAAGATCATGTGTATAATCTCATTTTGATGACCTTTTGATATAAATCAATGGTTCTCACCCACGGTTGATTTTGTCTTCCATGAGACATTGGGCTATGCCTAGAGACAGTTTGGGTTGTCATAACTGCTTGGGTGGGGAGTGCTGCTACTGGCATCCAGTGGATAGTGGTCAGGGATGCTGCAAAATATCTAATACACAGGACAGGCCCTCCCTGCACCCAATGAAGTATTATTTGCCCAAAATGTCAGTAGTGCTGAGAGGGAGAAAGAGTCAGGATGAGGACTTTTTTTTTTTTTGAGATGGAGTCTCTTTCTGTTGCCCAGGCTGGAGTACAGTGGTGCAGTCTCCTCTCGCTGCAACCTCTGCCTCCTGAGTTCAAGCGATTCTCCTGCCTCAGCTTCCCAAGTAGCTGGGATTACAGCTGTGCGCCACCACACCCGGCTGCTTTTTGTATTTTTTAGTAGAGACAGGGGTTTCAGCATGTTGTCCAGGCTGGTCTCGAACTCCTGACCTCAAGTGATCTGCCCACCTTGGTCTCCCAAAGTGCTGGAATTACAGGCATGGGCCACCGCTCCTGGCCAGGATGAACACATTCTTGTGATAGGTAGAAAGTTGAATCTGTGACAGAGACTGCCAGATGCTACATCACATCTGTTGTTCCTTCCATTCTTAGTAAAAGAAACCCAATTTTTTTCAAGGTCACACAATGCATGCAGCTAACAGGTGCTATGTCCCAGTGTCCTCTGCAGTTAGGTGTGGCCATGTGACTAAGTCCTGGCCACTGAGATATAAGCGGACATGTGCTATCCTTTGGGAAGGTTGCTAAAATGGAGTTGACTTGGCATGCATTGTTGTCAAGGGGGCATTTTGCCCTTGTTTTTCTGATTTCCTGCTCCCTGGAAGGTGGTGTAATAGCAGGAGCTCAAAACAGCCATCTTGACATACTGATGACATTGAGAATGGAAGCCGTGAAGCAGTCTTGAGGTGACCCTGAAGATGGCAGAGCACAAAGTCAGCAGCCTTGGTCTCCAATGACTTCATGGAGCCCCTGGACTCTTTCCCTCCCTCCAGCCTTTTTTAGGTGAAAGAATGTGCCCTGCCTGATAAAACTTCTGTTACTTTAGTTGCTTGTAATATGCAGCTGCGTCTATTTTTAGCTGAGAGCGTCACGGTCACAGAGAAGGCTGAAGGTCCAGGGCCCTTTCTACTGGTTCTTTCTCACTACAGGTATCAGCACTCCTCTTTTGGTACTGGTCTCCCTTGCTAAATTGTCAGCCTCAGACACAATTTTCAAATTCTAGGCCAGACTCTACCTGTGGGGAGATTTGTGTGTAGCCCATCTTGCAGGATCATGCCCCAGGTTGTTTAATAAATTCCCCCACCTTTGGGTGCACATTATGGCACTGGCACAGCATAGTAGCCTCGCTGCCCTCTGATCTTTCTTGGAGACATTCAGAAGCTGTGAAGGAGCTGGGTACTGAGGAGTGTGCACCGGGCTTGGCCCCACTGCTGTCACTTTTGAAGTCTGAAGTTCTGTGTCGGAGCGTGGATTTGGAAGCGTTAAGATATGTTTGCCAAAGGCTGGAGTTTTGATGTGGAGTGGAGAAAGAGCTGTTACTTTGAGGGGGAGAAAAACACCTTTCATTTCTTTAGGGAAAGATAAGTAATGCAACTTTGCAGTTTCTCACTTCTGATCTTCTGGGGAGCAGATGTTTCTTAAGGAATGGCAGGTCCAGAGGCGACATATTTAAGTTCGCAAACACCACACATTTAGATGTTAGACATTTCAGTGTTGCTAAAGAAAACCACCAAACGAAACAGCCAACTCTCCCTCTTAGTTTGTCAAAGAGAGACTTTTAAAAATTCACTTGGCTGCTGGCTGGGGGGACTGGCTCACTTGCCAGTCTCAGAGATGTGGGAAGGGGGTGACTGTGTGAGTGGGGATGGGGAGACCAGTGATTGGAGGAGAAGGGATATGGGGGTGCCTGGGTACACAGAGAAGCCTCCCTTCCTTGTGGGGACAGACAGGGAACTGCTCCATGGGCCAGACACCCTCCTGCTCATCCACGTTACAAATGGCGAACATCTGCTCCTTCAAGAGGCAGTATCATGGCACTCAAGGGGGAATCCACCCCTGTGCTACACGGGCAGTTATCTCCTAAGATGCTTTCTCCAGGAGGCAGAAACTAGGAGGAGAAGAGGAGCCTTAGGTAAATGAATGGAAAGGATTCCTTCAGATAAGAATGAATGACACCTGGGTTTTAAATGATGCACTTTTGGTTGAGTAAATGGCTTCCCTTAGCCTGATGACCCTCTTCCCATGCATGCACATGTTAGTTTTGAAGACATTGTTGAGGCTGAATGTTAGGGGAGGTTGCTGCAGAGAGCAGAGAGAGAGGGAGTTTTAAGCAGCTGTATTCTAGCTATGGTCTGAACAAGATGAAATTCAGCCTTTTATTTTTAGCAGGGATTGGGGGACCAGGAAGAACCTTCTAGAGGGGACTGAAGAGCTTCTTTCGGAGGATGAGGATGAGAAGGTTAGGGATGCCCTCCAAACACCTGCCAGTGCAGCAGCAGCAACAGCAGAGCAGTCCCACTGCACACAGCATAACTCCACTTCCCAGTCTCAGAGGCTCCTACTGTCAGTGCTCTGGTGGAGAAACTGAGGCCCAGAGGTTGTAGTGACTTTTTTCCCATCTTCCCAGAAATTCCCTAGGAGGAGTACGGCCAGCCTGGGGCTCCTGGCATCTCGTGTAAGGGTTTTGTCTGCATGATTGCTTTGCCTTCATTATATCACTTTCTGCTCGGGTTCTTGGAAGTGTTCCATAAATGCCCTGCTGTGTGAAGCTCTTTCTTAAAATAGGAAGAGGATAAACTCATCTAAAGGAAGGGAAGGACCTTGTGAAGAGAGCTGGGCATAATTACAACTCACCCTGGTTTCACTAGTTCAAGCAGGCAGATGGTGGATAGAACTGAAGCCAGATAATTTGCACTTACCAAATTAGCACCCGTCTGTTAGTCTGAAGAAATGGGAAAAAAATGGGCATCTCTCTTTTAACCATATAAGGTAAATAAAAGCCAGTATTCATGGAGTGTTGGCCCTACAGGATGCAGAGTCAATGCTGTCCCAGCTACTGCTCTACAGCCCATAGGCTTCCCCCTCCCACTGCCAGTGGGGGGCAGCCCAGTGTAGCGGGAAGAACTTAGTCAGACAGCCAGAGGTTCAAATCTTAGCTCTGGTACTTACTAGTTGTGTGATCTTGGGGAACTTAACACCAGAGAGGCTGTTTATTCACCTATAAAGTGAGGGTAATAATATCTATTAGTCTAATCAGTAAATAAAAGTAAATGAGCAGGTTGTAGTTGGCCATCTGCAGTGATAGCTCATTGGTAATGGCCACCAACCACCATTCAGTCATCACCTACATATGACCATAGCCACAAGAAGGGTGGTGGAAGGGACTAAGGGGAAGGCTGGTCCAGGGCAAATTCCCTATCACTCCAGGACATTGCCCACAAACCACATGCTCTTGTGGTCAGCCATATGTGAAAGAAGGATGAGGCTTTTACTCTGCAGGAGTTATAACCACATGATGGAGCAACTCACATTCTTCCAAGCAGCCATGGACACATTTTGGAAACAGTTTGTCATTCACCACTCTTTTCCACCAACTATTACTGAGTGGCCCTACTTAATGTCAGGCACTGCTCTGGCATTGAGAAGACTGGTTCTGCACTCAAGGAATTGTAAATCTGGGAGAGAAGGGAGATACACAAATGTAATTATTATAAAACATGTAAAATGCTATAATCAAGGTGTGATGAGTCCCACTGAGAATGGGACGGAGGGGGCTGTGGGATGTCACTCATGTGGACACTGAACTTGGCCTTTAGGGACAAGGGGTATTTCAGCAGGTAGTGACGGGGTAGGAAGGGCCCCCCAGGCAGAGAAACAACATGTGAGCAAGGTCTCAGGGGTGGCAGTGCCTGGCTCTCCCAGAGAGAGTGAGCAACACAGGGTAACCAGTGTCAGTCCCACCTGGGCATGGCAGAGCAGGGCTGCGTCTGACCCTGAAGGGCCTTTTCTGAGTTTGAATGTGGGCCTTGAAAGGAGAGTTTTTAGTCAGTGGAGTGAGTAATCCCTGAGGGTTGCAGTTTGGGAAGATCCATCTGGCTGCACCAGGGAGAATGGACCACGAGAGGCAAGAGTGGAGGCAGTGAGACCAGTTTTTAGGCTATTGCAGGAGTGCGGGGGTGGGGGATGGGGGGAGGGGTTGAATGGAAGCAGTGGCAGAAGGAATGGATTGAAGTCCCCATGAGAGGAGACACTGGGCAAACTTGGTGATGAATCGACCACGGGGTAAGTGTCAGAGGGCCAAGGGTGAATACCTTATGACTTTCTTGGGCAGTTAGAATCTTGGGCCAGCTTTCTCTGAGAGCACTTTCATTGTAATGCTTGCAATGTACTTCTCCTTTGCCATTGGACTGAGTGTTCCTCGAATGCGGTGACTCTGTGTTATTCATTCTACCTGTAGCCCTCATGCTAATACAGCGTATGGTCCCAACAAGCATAGAATTAATATGTTTGTGAATAAATGAATGAACTATTCATTCTGCCTTTTACTGCACACTCCTGCCTGGAGAGTGTGTGCCCAGTTGGCTTCTTACAGGTCTCAGCATGGGGTCTCATTATCTCCATGGAATAATGAGGATAATGGCGGTGATGGTAGTGATGTGATAGTGATGAGGATGATGATGGCGGTGATGGTGGTGATGGTGATAGTGATGAGGGTGATGATGGCGGTGATGGTGGTGATGGTGATAGTGATGAGGATGATGGTGGTGATGATGGTGATGGTGATAGTGACGATGATGATGGTAGTGATGGTGGTGATGGTGATACTGATGATGATGATGGCAGTGATGGTGGTGATGGTGGTGATGGTGATAGTGATGACAATGATGGTGGTGATGGTGTTGATGGTGATACTGATGATGATGATGATGGTGATGGTGATAGCAATGAGAATGATGGTGGTGATGATGGTGATGGTGATAGTGATGATGATGATGGCAGTGATGTTGATACTGATGATGATGATGGCAGTGATGCTGGTGATGTTGATACTGATGATGATGATGGCAGTGATGGTGATAGTGATGATGATGATGACGATTGTGGTGATCATGGTGATGGTGATAGTGATGAGGATGATGGTGATGGTGCTGATGGTGATAGTGATGAGAAGGATGGTAGTGATGGTGATAGTGATGAGGATAATGGTGATGGTGCTGATGGTGATAGTGATGAGAATGATGGTGGTGATGGTGATAGTGATGAGGATGATGGCAGTGATAGTGGTGATGGTAATACTGATGATGATGATGATGGCAGTGATGGTGATAGTGATGATGATGATGATGATTGTGGTGATGGTGGTGATGGTGATAGTGATGAGGATGATGGCAGTGATGGTGTTGATGGTGATAGTGCTGAGGATGATGGCAGTGATGGTGGTGATGGTGATAGTGATGATGATGATGGCAGTGATGGTGATTGTGATGATAATGATGATGACTGTGGTGATGGTGGTGATGGTGGTGATACTGATGATAAGGATGATGGTGGTGATGGTGTTGATGATGATAGTGATGAGGATGATGGTGGTGATGGTGTTGATGATGATAGTGATGAGGATGATGGCGGCGATGGTGGTGACGGTGATAGGGATGAGGATGATGGCAATGATGGTGGTGATGGTGATAGTGATGAGAATGATGGTGGTGATGGTGATGATGGTGATAGTGATGAGGATGATGGCGGTGATGATGGTGATGGTGATAGTGATGAGGACGATGGCAATGATGGTGGTGATGGTGATACCAATGATGATGATGGGAATGATGGTGGTGATAGTGATACAGATGATGATAATGGCAGTGATGGTGATAGTGATGATGATGATGATGATGGTGGTAATGGTGATAGTGATAATGTGATGCTGCTCCCCCTCCTCTTTCTAGAACATAATGCTTCTGTTCTGAATTTCCTTGGGGATTGCAGGAGGCCTAATTAACTAATGTGAGGAAAGTGATTTGATTGGCACTTCTAGGCTGCAAAAAGGTATGGGCTCAGGGAACATCTTCTTTACACAGTGATCATTGCTCTCATAGCCCCTCATGAGGGGCCCCATTAAGGTGCTTCTATCAAAGGTAGATAAAACTCCAATCCCTTTAGCCTGGTTATTACATTTCAGAACTATCCATCTCTCCATCTATAAAGTTTTCCCTTGATTTCTCATTTGCTCAGTATGGATTTGCAGCTGCTCTTCTGTTGTGCTCTGGGCTGCTCCTGGCTAGGTATGAGGAGCCCTGGCTGCCCTCGGGGAGGCAAGAGGAGATCCAGGGTTAGTGAGCAGTGAGGCAGGAGGGAGAGAAAGGGAAAGGAAGGAGAGAGGCTGCTTTTCCTTAGACAACTTGAGTCATATTGGCAATTGCTCTAGAATTTGAAACCATGCTCAGAAGGCATGTCTTCTGGTTGTACGTGCAGGTCAGCCTCTGGGAACTGGAATGCTCCGGGCATGGGTTTTCTGGTTAACTGTGGATTATTGAAAATCTTTGTTTTGGTTAGACTCGTTAAACTTTTTCAAAGGCTTCTGTTCATTTTCCTTCCTCGGATCTTTGAATGTTGAACATTATTTACTTTTGATTTGGTGGTTTAGAAAGCTTCCAGGATCATGATTCAGAAACCCCATTCTAAAAAGGCCAGTTTTTATTTTGCTTGACCATAGGTGTGGAAGGCTCAGGGGACTGTGTGAATCTCACTTCGGGATGCATTCCTGATTTTGTTTGTCTAAATTCCAGATATCAGCTTGTTTCTTGTGATTTGCTTCTACTGAAGTTTAAGGCAGAGAATTCTAAATATGTGAGAGCTCAAGCTGCTTTCTGATGAATGACATTTTTGCCGTATATCAGGTGCTCCCTCCTCCCTATTTTTTCTCAGGCTTAAAGTGAGGGGTGACCCTGTGAATCTAGAGAGTTACGTGTAAGACTGTACCCAGCCCTATTGCTAACTCTCTGTGTGAGTTTGGTGGTTCAGTCAGTTCTGCTATAATGCTTGTTTTGGAAATGCAAATCTGTTCCAATGCAATTGATGGATTAGGGAATGATCTGAGCGTAACACAGATTTCACATTTACTTGCATGCGATTTAGCCTACGAGAAACACTAGGTGAATGCAGAAAACTGCATACAGATGAACTGAGTGGCATGACAATGTATAGAACGCATGCTTACACACTTCAAATGTGGCCCAGTGACCTTGGTTGGTTTCCCTTTTGTTACCCTGACCTGCTCAAGGAACTAGGTTTTTCTGATAATGGCTACTATTTTCCTGGGGCTGACATAACAAAGTACCACAACCCAAGTGTCTTAAAACAACAGAAATCTATTCTCTCACAGCTCTGGAGGCTGGAATTCTAAAACCAAGGTGCCCACAGGGCCATGCTCCCTATGAAACTCTCAGGAGAATCCTTCCTTACCTCTTCCTGGCCTCTGGTGGTGACAGTCAGTCCTTGGTGCTTCTTTTCTTTTATCTGAGATGGAATCTTGCTGTGTTGCTCAAGCTGAAGTGTAATGGCACGATCTCAGCTCACTGCAACCTCTGCCTCCCAGGTTCAAGCGATTCTCGTGCCTCAGCCTCCCTTGTAGCTGGGGTTACAGGCGTGTGCCATCATACTCAGCTGATTTTTGTATTTTTAGTAGGGGCAGGGTTTCACCATGTTGGCCAGGCTGGTCTTGCACTCCTGGCCTCAAGTGATCCACCTGCCTCAGCCTCCCAAAGTGCTGGAACCACAGCCGGCCTTTGGTGTTTCTTGACCTGCATCTGCATGGCTCCAGTCTCTGCCTCTGTCTTCACATGATGTTCTTCCTGTGGGTCTCTCTGTGTCCAAATTTCCCTCTTTGTGTAAGAACACTAACCATATTGGATTAGGGTTCACCCTAATCCAGTCTGATCTCTGCTCAATTTGATTATATCTGCAAAGCCTTATTTCCAAATAAGATTACATTCACAAGTACTAGGGATGAGGACTTAACATTTTTTTGTGTGTGTGAGGGGTGGGGGTGGTGGTGACACAATTTAACCTATTAACAATAACCAAACCAAGTTCCAACTCTGCTTGACTTCTTGTGTCCCCAGAATTGGCCCAAATCTACCAATGCCACATACCCGCTTCCTAACAGACCCTCCATGCACCGTCATGTTTCCAAGCCCTTGGCCTTTCCACCACTTATCATGTCACCTACCTGTTCTCCAGGGCCAAAGTCTAGTTCTGCCTTGTCCCCAAATCCTGAAGACAAAGATCTGATGACTCTATCACTGGATCCCCTCCCTAAATTCTTACAACTGTTGCTCAGACATAGCCTCATTAGTACAGTAAATAACAAAAGCAATGCCTAGTCCGATGGGTCTCATCTACCAGGGCTATGAGGCAAAGTGCATGGCCTTGGCACACCGCTGCGTGGAGTGGGATCTTAGCTCTGCCGTTTCCTAACCGTGTGACCTTGAATAAAATGACTTCTCTTCCCCATGCTACATCCTCTTCATCAATAAAATGTGGATAAGAACAGTGCCAAACTCATAAGTTGTGAGAATTAAATGAGATGGTTCCTGTAGAGTGCTCAGCATGGGGCCTGCACATTTGTTAATTTTATTGTGAGTGCTGAGGACACTTGCCTTTTAAAAGTACTGCTTTTTAGGTTGATGCTGAGCCTGGGCTGGTGTGCACTGCTAGGATTGGAGTCAATAAAGGAAGAGCCATCAAGGGCTGGGACAAGAGGGAAGTGCAGGACCAGGAGAGTTGAGTCCCAGGGAGAGACTGTGGCTAGGGGCAGAGTCTGGTGCAAGCAGAGTCATATCTAGGGGACAGGACTGAGATATGTCACCATCTGCACATGGAAACAGAGATATGTCATGCCTGTACCTGTACAGAGAAATGGCTTATCAAATGAATGAATTATTGAATAATGATAAGTTTAGTTCAAAGTAGTTGTAGAAAGAGATATAGATAGGGAAGATGTCCCAGTAAGTAATTATATCAAGTCAGATAGTTGGCTGGGCAGGGGTGGGGTGAGGCAGGAGAACCTGTGGCCCTTGGCCAATTCTTGTGTATTACATAAGTTGGTGTTTACTGTTTATTGAAAAACCACTGTTTACCAGATTATTAAGACTCTTTTCTATTTCATGTAACAAAACCAGCACAAGCTGATTTTCACAAGACGGGGAACCTTATTTTGAGGATGCAAGGGTATGAGTTTCATGGAAGCCAGGGGCAGAGATGAATTAAAAGCAGAGCCTTGAATGATATCTACCCTCTGTCTCCTGTTTCCTCTTTGTATATCTATGTTCCTTTTCTCTCTCTGCATTTGAAGACTAGCTCCTCCCATTGTTCCAGGCTGGTTGGCAGAGCACAGGGTCCCCATCAGCTCCTGAGGTAGTGGGAGTTCATGGGCCACTATCCAGAGAGAGACTGATTTCTCTCAGCACTCATCCAGTGCAGAATCTTGGGGAAATGCACGCATATTGGCCTGGCTTGTGTTAGGTGCCACCTTCCCACCACCCCAGAACACAGAGGGGTAGTGGAGTCAGGCACCTTAGCACCCACCCCTGCAACACAGGGAACTTCACAGAAGAGGGGTGTGGACAGTGTTGGGCACAGCTGGGCAAATAACCCAATCGGATAGTCTGCTAGGCACTTTAGGCATGTTATGTTTTAAATCCTCACCACAACCTTGCAAAACATGCATTAACTTTCCCAATAAGGCACCACCAATACATAGTGGATGCAGGGTTTTAATTTAGATCTGTTTGAAACAAAGGACCCCGCCCCAGATTACGTTATTTGCTCAAGGCCAGACTTAATTGGTAGCTAAATGTGCACTCATCAGCGTGATACAGTTTTTAAAATACAAAACCACACCCAAGGAAGAAATATAAATATAAACCAGTCCTCACAGCTGGGAGTCTAATATACTTGGTTGAAGTCCAATATCTGACTCCCAAGTCCTAAGGTTGGCCCTGCCCTTTTGCATGCTGTATGAGCTGGCTCCTGGGAAATGCAGGCCCCCTCCCATAGCAGAATCTGTACTTTCAGCAGTGGCTTCTCTACTCAACATGTTTACCTGTGAGACTGAATCCTGGCCTGCAGGTGGTCAAAAAAGCTGATACATATTAGAGACTGGGCTCATCCACTTCTTCCTGCAGGCAAAGCTGGTACCAGAATCCTCTTAGGGGAGGTCAATGAATCTTTTGCTTAGAGACCAGACACAATCACTGTCTGGATTATCTGCAACTCAAGGCTGCCGAGTAGCTGGGCAGAAGTGATTTACGGAGGAATAGTTCCCGACAAGGGACTCTGGTGACCTTATAAACCAAGAGACTGAAGCAGCTCAGCTTCTCTCTTCCCAGGGTGGAATTAATTCCACCTTAATCTCTGCAGTCCATTTGATATTTTTTTTTCAATAAAGAGAATTCAGATCCCAGCAGTCTATGCTGCTTCTTGGAGACATTTAAATGACCAATCTCATTAGTGTGGGAGCTTCTTCAAGGAAAATTGAAACCAGCAAACTGGCTATGAGAAGAATAGAAACATAGTATGGAAAGGAAGAAAAATAGGGAAATGTGTAAAGGCTTTTATTTCCAGGCTAACAGCTCTTTTCTGGGTAGTTTTGGTATTTCTTTCATTTTTTAATTGATTGATGGGTTGTAAGTGGTTGATAGGCATACTTATTGGAAAGTTTTGGTTATGGTAGGGGAGAAGTTCTCTTTCTTTTTCCATGTTTCTTCTGGTTCATAGAATTGTACTAATACTTCCTGATGGCATTAGGGAGATCTTTCCACTTCTCAGTGACTCCTCCATGGGTAGAGGAGAATCCACTGAAAGGTGAGACAGTGAGAGTCTGATAACCTTCTCACCATGCCTGTGTCTCTTCATGGTGCAGATCTGTATCATGGCTGATTCTCATGTCTCTGGTCCCTCTTGTACTCTCTTCCCTGGCTAAGATGGGAGGCAGGTCCTTGTCATCCCTGGTAACTATTTTGATGGCTCGGTAAATGTCTTTTCTGCAAGCTCAAACCTTCCTTGTGTGGGAGGATCAGGGTTGGGGCTTGGAAAGAAAGACTGGGAAGCTTGTTGGGGTCTTGAGTGTAAACTTTTCTCCTGGTCACAAAAGCAAATATTTTTATTCAATTTAACTCAGGTGATTTTGAGAAGAACATGCTGAGAAACTCCCCATAACAACAAGGAGACCACAGGGCCATAACGAAGCTGGTAGACAGAGACAACATGGTCTCTTGGTTGTATAGGTTACAGAGCATGTAGCTGTCATCTGGGAAGCTTGCTCTGGACTGAGCTCCAAACCTCCCTGCAAAGCCATGACTGAGAGAGTGGACTCCAAATGACAACTCATGAAGGAGGCGAAATAGCTCCTTGAGAGTCAAGCTCATTAGCCACAAAGGGTGGACAAAGTTCTCATATTTTGGTTCAATGGTCTTTGACCTTGAAAAGAACAGGGAGTCTAATTACCTCACTAGCTAGAGGGTCAAACCTGAGAAAAATCATACCAGAGTCTGAAAAATTTGAGGCTTACTTGGATTTTTCCCAGGCGGTCACTAGAACTGAAAATTATTCAGTGTTTACATGAGTAAACCTAGATTCTTCTATGAAGAACCTTTGGGACCAGCCCTCATTGATTTAGAAGAGGCAAATTTGTCCAACAAATTGAGATCTGAGTAAGAATGAGAGACAAATCTTAGTCTCAGCTCCCACACTGCTTTCCCCATGTGTGAAACGGGGATTTTAACATCAACTTCTTTCTTAGATCTTTGTTGTATGTGGAAGGACATCTTTTAGAAAAGGATCAACATGCACCCACTGAATCAATTACTAATCTAATTCTGTTCTAATCATTTAATATGTTCAGCCACATGTGACAGAAACCTCCATCTCGCCACCATAGAAAAAGACCCCAAACTGTGCCTTAAACAACAAAGGAGTTCTTTCATAAAGAAGTTCAAAGACATTTACATAGAAGGATAAAAACCCACCAACAAAGCAAGATCATAGGAGTGAGTAGGGGAACCTACCCTACCAGACTTTAAGACATATTAGAAACATGTGGTAGCAAAAACTGAGGTGGTCAGGCAAGAACAGCCAAAAAAATCAATGGAACAGAGTCAGTATAGGGAGTAAATACCCAGTTAAGATGAATTATGAATGATTGAGGGAAAGATGAATTATTTAATTAACAGATTTGGCTAAATCTACTTACCATACAGAGAATCATTAAACTAGTGCCCTACCTAATGCCACATATAAAGGTGATCTAGAGATGGATTAAAAACCTAAGTAGGAAGGACTAAACTGTAAGGTTAAAAGAAGATTTCCTTTGAGACCTAGGATAAAGGATAACTTCTTTTTTTTTTTTTTTTTTTTTTGAAGTGGAGTCTCGCTCTCTTGCCCAGGCTGGAGTGCAGTGGCGCCATCTCAGCTCACTGCAAGCTCTGCCTCCCGGGTTCACGCCATTCTCCCGCCTCAGCTTCCCGAGTAGCGGGGACTACAGGCACCCGCCACCACGCCCGGCTAATTTTTTGTATTTTTAGTAGAGACGGGGTTTCACCGTGTTAGCCGGGATAGTCTGGATCTCCTGACCTCGTGATCCGGCCGTCTTGGCCTCCCAAAGTGCTGGGGTTACAGGCGTGAGCCACCACGCCCAGCCTGGATAAAGGATAACTTCTTAAATGGAATTTTAAAAGCACAAAATATAAGGAAAAAAGTATTTTATTTAACCATAATCATATCAAAATCCAGGATTTCTATTGGATGAAGGATACCATGGACAGTGAATGAGCTGATGACAATTGGGAGAAGATATTTTACTGTGTTTAAAACTGACAGAGCACTATTATTTAGAATTCACAGGAAATTCTTGCAAATCAACAAGCAAAAGATGAGAACTCCAAATAAAACATGGGCAAAGGTTATGAACAGGTAACTTATAAAAGAGGAAACCTGAACAACTAACAAGTATATGCAGAAATAATCCAAATCTCTTTCAAATGCAAATTAAAATGTTACTTTAATGTAGTAGACTGACAAAAATGTAGAGGTTGGATAATGTTTGTTGAGGTTGTAGGAATATGGAAAATCTCATGCCAATAAGAATATATATTTTGGCCAGGCACAGTGGCTCACGTCTGTAATTCCAGCACTTTGAGAGGCTGAGGCTGGCAGATCATGAGGTCAGGAGTTTGAGACCAGCCTGGCCAACATAGTGAAACCTCACCTCTACTAAAAATACAAAAATTAGATGGGAGTGGTGGTGGGCACCTGTAGTCCCAGCTACTCAGGAGGCCGAGGCAGAAGAATCTCTTGAATCCAGGAAGCAGAGGTTACAGTGAGTTGAGATCACACCACTGCACTCCAGCCTGGGTGACAGAGTAAGACTCCATCTCAAAATAACAACAACAACAACAACAACAATAATAATAATAATAATAATAATAATGAATATGCATTTTGTTGTAGACATTCTGAAGGGCAACATAGCACTAGTTAGTCACACATATTTGTTAACCATATGACCCAGAGATTCCATTCCTGAGTATATATTCCAAAGGTGCCTAATGGGATTGTACCCAGGTGCAAATCTGGGTGCCTATCAATGGGCAGTAACAAATGTAAAATGTGATAGAAGCACACAATGGAGTGCTATTGAGAAGTTAAAAATGACAGATTGGATATATATATATATATATATATATATAAAATATATATATATATATATATAAAATATATATATATAGAGAGAGTGCAACATGGATGGATTCTCAGAACTTAATATTGAGTGAAAACAGTAAGGAACAGAATGAAGCATATGACATTATATATGTATGTAAATTAAAATTCTATATGCATGAAATATATACGTATTTTACAAAAATGCATATAAACAAAAGACCCCCATTAACCTTATCAGAATGGTAGTCAGTGGTCAAAGTAACAGGATTGGGAAAGGGAAATAAAAGGGGATAAATAAATACATGAATGAATGAATGAAAGGAGAGAGACAATGCTTGATTGAATATGTCATGAACTAAGAGTATGGCTGACTCAATTCTCTGGCCTAAAGCCTAGTAAAATAGAAAAGAAAA
Organism: Macaca mulatta; assembly: GCF_049350105.2. NCBI lineage: Eukaryota > Metazoa > Chordata > Mammalia > Primates > Cercopithecidae > Macaca > Macaca mulatta. Next base: position 172,307,383 of record NC_133408.1, on the reverse strand, counting down.
AAGAGATGATTAAATATGGCCACTAGGTCTTACAATTTAGTAAAAGGACATAGACATATTTCATTTAAACAGTAGGATGGAATTATTGAGATATTTTGGAACAATTCTGCTTGTGATAGAATAGTGACACAAATGATGATGTAGTGACTTCTGTCTGAGTGGGGGCTCCGGAAATGAGAAGTGGTCTTGCAGAGGAGACAACAAACTATTGGGGGAGACTGGCATGAACAGAAATAATGTAATTCAGAGAATGATAGGGAAAAATTCAAAGTGAATTATAACAATAAATTCAATGGGAATGCAAGGAAAGTCACGATAATTCTGCAGAGGGAATTGAGGAACGCACCTTGATCCTGAGCTAAGCCCATAACACCGGGCTGGTGACTCAGGCAATCAGTCAGTCTGGGGTCACATCTAGGTCCAGAAATGGCTGCTGACTTTAGCAGACTATGCACGGAAGCTCAAATCAAAGCTCTGCACAATCGTACCCCCAATGTAGTTAGTGTGACCTGAGAACTAATCAAACAATTAGTAATAAAATATAAACTTCCATTCTGCTTCCTCAGTGAGGAGGTGAATCATTTTAAAACCAGGTTCCAATGCTGTTTTTTTTGTTTTGTTTTTGTTTTTGTTTTCAGGACCATGGCATTTAGATTCTGTTTCCAAGTTTGTAGATGTAATGAGATGATTTATCATGGAAAATTATTGCATGATCATCAAAAAGTAATGAAAGTTGTCACAACCTTCCTTCTTAATGGTATTTTTCCCTGACCTCCTTCTCCCTACCCCAAAAATGAGCTCCAGGATTCTAGCATGGAGCCAACCCAGGGATCTGATACTATTTAATTCATGCAAGCAGTCAACCATAAATACATTTTTCAGAAGTAAAGACAACTTCTGCAACTTTTTAATTAAAGCATAAAAGCCCTTAATTAAAGAGACATAAATCACTGAGAAACCTTTAAATCTTCATAATCTTTTGTGGCATTGTATGTGTGTTTCCTGCTGTGCTCACTACAATCTCAAAGGCAGCAGAGTCCAGAAAGGGACAGCACTGTTCTCCAGTGTCCTGGAGCAGTGGCTTGGCAGGACCAGGCATTCGGTGGCTGTGTCATGGTGGAGGTGCTGGTGTGGACCCTGTACTCAGTGGAGAGAGGCCCAGAAGACCTTAGAGCAGGAACATCCAGCCCTGCTTCTGTCTTAATCTCAGCCCACACTCAGAGTGTTTGGTAGGTCAAGATGGCAGTCATTTCTAGGGGACAGAGGGACAAGTCAAACAACACCAGGAAGAAGCAATCAGACAAATCAAGAATATACAACATTTATAAAACTATCAGCCTGGGTTCATCAAAAAATCAGTGTCGTGAAAGAAAAAAGTTGGAGGACTATACTGAATTAATAGAGACTCAACAGACACTACAACCAAATACAATGTGTGACTTTTGATTGGATCTTGGTAATTGTGAAAAAAAAATCCTATAAAAATATATTTCTTAAGATGATGGAAAAATTGAATAGGGACTTGATGTTAGATAATATAATGGAATATTATTAATTTTATTTTACACAATAATGGTATTGAAGGTATGTAGGATAATGTTTTATTCTCAAGAGAGGTTTGCTGAAGGGTCTAGAAGTGAAATTTCATGATGTCTACAAATGTGACAAGATGATAACAATTGTTGGGTATAGGTGGAGGGCACCTAGTGTTCATTTTATTAATCTCAAACAGTTTATATACATTTGAAGCAACTTTGTCTCAACACTTGGGGGGAGAAAGAATGGCAACTTCTTTGTAACTTCTATTTGATCTTCCTCTACATGTGGGTCACCAGTGTACTGAGTGAACGAGAATCAGGTTGGGCCAGTATATCTGGACAAGGTTTCCTCTCTTGTGACTTAGTGCCTGGGTATTGTGAAAGTACCCCTTTTCCAGGTTTTAAAATAATATGGGCTTTAAGAACAAGGTAATTCTTCAGGTCTTCCCTCTGGAGCACTCATCGCTGATCCACCCATATCTGAGGATTTAAAACTTATGAGCACAGAAGTCCTCATTCTCCTGGAGCTCCCAGTCTAGCATGGGAGACAGATGGATAGTTAGGCAGTTAGTCCCCATGAGGCATCATCCCTTGCAGAGGCTTCTGACACCTGTGTCATCAAGTTTGCCATGATGCCTGGTGACCCTCCAATATTGGTGATACCATGCTCCTTCTTTCTCTGTTTAAAGATAGACAACAAGGACATCATATACATCTCAAAGTGGTGTTTATTGTTCTATGAGGCATTGGACATCACTGCTGGGTGCTGGGGGTCTCTGTGGGAAGATGGGAAAGTGGCAGGTCATGGAAGCTTTCATGTGGTTGGGTCCACTGTGGAACTTGAGATGGTGACTAGGTCTAGAATCAGACCGAGTCTCCGGGATCTAACAGGATCTAAGCCTGGCAAATCTCTCTCTCTCTCTCTCTCTCTCTCCATCCATCCATCTATTTATCTGGCATCTATCATCTATCTAATCTCTGTCTGAATGGAAACACCACTGGACTAGACCCAGAAATCTCCGTACTTTCTAGCTCGTGTGTGAAGTAGCCACCTTCTCCCAGGGCTCAGTGCCTGAAGAAGCAGAGTGGAATTGTGTGGGATGGAGTCCAGCAGGGTCCCATCAAGAGACCAGCCTATCCATGCAGCTGGAGAAGAAAATGTCCCCCCATGCAGCCTTCCCTAAATTTTGAACCGTTCCTTGTCAAAACTGAAAACGGCTTTAATTTAGAGAGTGAGAGCTGGAGGGACCTCGGAGATCGCACCATGGTTTTCAAAGGGTGCTGCCACAAAGTTGTGGGACTCTGAGAAAGTTCAAATGGAAGTCAAGACTCAAACAGTTTGAAAACTGCAAGTCAAGTCCAACCTACTCACCTTATAGAAAATGAGCCTATTAGTTTCCTAGGATTGCCGTAATGAAGTACCACAAACCGAGTGGCTTGGCAGAAATCTGTTTCACAGTTCTGGAGGCTGGAAGTCTGAGATCAAGGTGTCTGCAGGGTTGTGCTCCCGCTGAAGGCACCAGGGGAGGTTGTTTCAAGCCTTTCTCTTAGCTTCTGGTAGTTCCTTGACTTGAGACAGAATAACTCCTTATGGAAAACATGGTATTCTCCCTGTATGGGTGTCTGTGTCCAAATTTCCCCTTTTTGTAAAGACACCGGTCATGTTGGATTAGGGTCCCATGCTCCTCCAGTATGACCTCCTCTTAATGAATTGCATCTGTAATATCCCTAATTCCCAAAAAATTACATTCTGAGGTATTGGTGGTGACCACTTTAACATATGATTTTTGGGAGAGACACAATTCAGCCCATAACAACGAGTAGAGAGGCATAGACTTGCCTTAGCTCAAGTAGCCTTGCCTGGTCATGGCCCCATGCCTGGGTCTGGGTCTCTTGGTCCATCACCCGGAGCTCCCTTCGTCACTGCAAACTGCTTCCCACCTGATGCTCGAGCTGAACAACAATGCCCAGGCACACTTTTCTCAGCCCTAGCATAGGAATCACTTGCCAGTTTTGGGGTGCCCTCATTCAACCTCTTTTTGTGAGTGCCTGATCTCCCATTTGGGGAATCCCCTATTGTATGGCCCTTCCATGGCAGGCAGCACTTGTTTCCCTCTCTGCGGATTGAAACGGCAGACCGTCTTTCTCCTGTCTTCAGGGAGCCCATGTGGATACATGCCTTAGGCTGAGCCAGTGAGACCTGCTGCCTGCGACTTGGTCCCTGGAATGAGCAATGGCATGACATGGAGGCCACATTTGGGTCCCAGTGCTGCAGCCACGCCTGCACCCGCCTGTCCTGTAAAGTGTCCTCGTGGGGCCTCCTCCCTAGTCATCCTCCAGGACTCCTTGCCTTCTTGCTCTTGCGAGTCCCTGATGTCCTTTTAGTAAGTTCCATCTTTGCCTAGGAGAGGCAGATGGCATCCATTTCTGTGACGGACACACCCAGGGTGTCCCAGCTTACCTGGGGTGGTGTCACAAAATTAATTTTAATTTTAGGCTGAGCCAGGACAAATCATGAGACCCTAAAGATGACAAATGACCATTATGTGGATTTTTTTTTTCCTGAGACCTGAGACCTGTTCTCTGAGGGTCGGACTAACCCAACCAGCTTGGAGCTGGGGTAGGCAGGGAGAGGAGCTAATTTAGATTCCATGTCAGCCCACGCTGCGTGTCAGTTGTGTGGGTAAACAGCTTCCCCACTGGCAGAACACCAGGCCCAGCGATTTTATCTTGTTAAAACTGAGCCTAAACAAAACAGATAAGCGTTATATCATCCTCACGAATTAGTCCACCTCTGGTTTATCTTCTGAGAGGCTTGCCACCCTGTCATTTGTATCACTGTAAACATAGGTTGGGTAGATCACTCTTAACTAATTTAATTTGCTTTCAAATGTATATGTGTGTGGGGGACCTCCTTTAAACCAAATTATCTGGAAAAATAACATCAAGGTGGGTGAAGAAATGCAGGTGGCAAAACAAGGTCTTGGTTTTTTTTTTTTTTTTTTTTTTTTTTTTTGCTTCTGCAAAAAAAAAAAACCACCTAGGGGTGTATTTTTGATTAAATGCCTTAGCCTTGCTTTGGTATTTATCTTTCTGTGGCAGCCCCTGATCTAGTCACAATGTGTAATTCCATTAGCATTATCTCTCCATTCATTTGAGAGGGGCTTCAGCCTGGACAGCCACAGCATAAAAGGGCTACAGCGTTCCGTAAGCTTATTTCTTATTTCTTCAGCAAGTTTATTCCTTTATCGGCAGCTCGTTTAAAGGGAACTAAAGGGGACCCCGTCAAATCGTTAAACGAGAATTTAATGTGGGTTTCTAAAGGCAAACCCAAAAGCTTTACAGAAAAAAAAAAAAAAAGGTTAAATTAAATAAATGAACAATGGCCCACAGCAAGCATAACTGATGGCTGAGGATAATGCGGACGGGCCTCAGATTTATGAAGGAGGTTTTATCTTTGTGCTTTTAATGAGAAGAGTGATTTTGATCGGGTGTCAGGACTCCTGGGTGCATTCTAGCTGAGCCGCTAAGTGACCTCATGACTCTGTTTCTCTCCCTGCACCGCACTCCCATCTTTGTCTCTTGTCCACCGCAGAGGTGATGCTGGGAGGAAGAAAGAGAGGCTCTTTCTAAAGTGCTTTGAGTAGCTGCAAAGGAAGATGAGGGCAGATGGAATGTAGATACTGGCAATTCTCATTTGTCCATGCTAATGGGAGGCAGGGTTCCCAGGGAGAAATGAATTGCACAGAGAATGCCCAGACCTTGAGTTTTAACTCTCCCTTCCCCGAGGGGCCTTTCACCTCATGGGCTGGCGGGTCACCTCTCTGGCTAGCTTTGCTTCTCCTCCTCTCCTTGCTGTTGTTCACCCCTTCACAGAAGTTCCCACCAGCCAAGACATATAGGGAAGATGAACAGCAGATGGGAAAGAGGAGAAGATGCTGGGGGTTGGGGTAGCTATGTGATAATAGCTCCCGGGAGCTGCTTGTAGGACACAGCGCCTGTAATCCTGTTTTCTGGGACAGGGATTTGAGGTGCCAAAAGAGTACATAACACGCAGCATTCTGAGAATGGAGTTGGGAGGGACTGTGACAGATGCCGACCCTTGCCATTAAAAATGGCAACACTAATGCATCTGAAAGGGAGATGGGGACAGCCTTTGCTGAAAACCCAATATGCTCCCAGTCCTGTGCTAAGTCCTTTCTATGTGTTACGTTTTTAAGGAAGTGTTTCCAAGCTTACAAATAAAATCTGGATCCTTATCAGTAAATTTTTTGAGCATTTCCAACATATACACATGTTATGTATTTATAAGTTATATATGTTCTATTGTTGTAATGCATTATGTATTTTATATGCATAACTGTATATATTTTAAAAGAATGAGAAAAATAAATAGAAATAGAAGTTACAATACTTTTTTTCCTGCATCCTTGTGGAGTCATGGGCAGACACTAGGCACTCACAATTCACTCTGGCAATTCGTGCTCTTCACATCCTGCTTGACAGAGAGATATTGTCACTTCCACTGTATGGATGAAGAACTGTGGTGAAGATTGGTTGAGTGATTTGATCAGAGCTGGGACAGTAACCCATGTCTTCTGAATCCATTACAGTGCATTCTCTTTTTCTTCCCTCTTGTCCCCAACATGGGCCCTGTGTTTCTGTGGCCCAACCTTCCCTCCATCCCCTGTTCCATGGCTCCCCATGTTGATTGCATCTGCGGGGGATGACACCTTGACTCTTGATTAGTCCAAATCAGTGTTAGTGATCCCATGCTTCCTTTCCAGGTGCTCATTTTCCCAGCCTCCCTTGCAGCTTGGAGTGGCCAATTCTGGCCAATCAGACATGCAGGAGCACTCTGAGAGGTTTCACTTGCTGTCAGAAGGGAGCACTGGGAAGGAGATGCAGAGAAAGTAGGAAGAGAGACTGGGTCCTTGATAACCTCACTGAGTCCTTGATAACTTCACTGAGTCCCTGAACCAAGCCAGGAGCCACCTACCTCCAGACTGCTCTCCTGAGATATTAAATGTCTTACCGCTTGAGCAGCCAGATGAGCGTGATGGTTAATACTGAGTGCCAACTTGACAGGACTAAAGGATGCAAGGTATTGTTCCTGGGTGTGTTTGTTAGGGTGTTGTCAAAGGAGATGAAGATTTGAGTCAGTTGGACTAGGAGAGGCACAATCCACCCTCAATCTGGGTGGGTACCAGCTAATCAGCTGCCAGCACAACCAGAACATAAAGCAGGCAGAAGAACGTGAAAAGGCTAGACTGGCCTAGTCTTCCAGCCTACATCTTTCTCCTGTGCTGGATGCTTCCTGCCCTCAAACATCAGACTCCAACTCTTCAGGTTTTGGACTCTTGGGCCTTTCACCACAGACTGGAGGCTGCACTGCCCACTTCCCTACTTTTGAGGTTTTGGGATTCAGCCTGGCTTCCTTGCTCCTCAGCTTGCAGATGGCCTATTGTGAAACTTCACCTTGTGATCGTGTGAGTCAATACTCCTTAATAAACTCCCCTTTATATATACATCTATCCAATTAGTTCTGTCCCTCTGGAGAACACTGACTAACACAATAGGCATTTTGTTACTTGCAGACAAAGGCCTTTGTAACTGACTTAGTCTCTATTTCTAATCGGCACCTTCCGTCCTCAGTTCGTTTTCTCAGTTACCTTCTGTGCCCGTGCCTCAGTTAACTTTTATGGAACCAGGCTTGGTTCACACGGCATAAGAAGTCAGATGACCCCGAGGTCTTTTTAGAGCTACAATATATTTTCCTAACTCTTTTCTGTGTTATCTTTCCCAATTGTATTACCATGTGTGTATTTGTGTGTTCCGTTTCTTTCCCTTGCATAGTTCTACCCATATTGATCCTTTCATGGTTCTTTGGAACCGAGTATTTTCCCTCCTCTGTGTCCCAGCTCACAGCCTTTGCACTGGCCACTCCTCTGTTTTGTCTTCTCTCATCTGCTGGCTCTTTCTTTTCCTTCCAGTCTCAGTTCAGACATCATCACCTCAAGGATGTCATTCCTAGCCTGTGTGTCTCCACTCTTCACAACACCATGTTTTAATTTTCTTCATGTAAATTACCACTGCAAGAAGTTCTATTGCTAGTTCGTTTCACTCATTACATCTCATCCCCATTCAGAATGTATGTTGCACAAGAGCAACCTTGTCCGCTTTGATCTCCACTTTGTCTGCAGCACCTAGAGCAGTGCTTGGTACACACTAGGAGCTCACAGTGTATTTTTATAACAAATGAATAAAAGAAAGAATGACTAGATATGAGGTGACTACTCACCTGAGTCCTTGGTTTTCTTCCTCAAGGGTATATTTGAGTGTTTATAAATGGGGATACTAAAAGCTAGAATAATCAGAGCTTCCTGTGCAACATGCTAGTTAAATAATATGCTATCGTCAACTTTCTATAACTTAAAATCTTAATTTAGAAGAACATATATAAACATTACTATTTCTTACCGAGATGACTGTTATTTTTAAAACATTGTAACGGCAGAGACAATATTAATAAAAATACATAGTTATAATTTAATATAGTGTTATGATCAGAATCAAGAAGAATTTCATTCTAAATCGACACTCTCCCCCTTACAATCCCACACTACTGAGAGAATACTTGTATCTTAGCCTTAACTACAGACTACGACAGTTATTTGTTTGCTGTTTTGTCCCCTATTCACCTGAAAACCCGTAAGGGTGGCAACTATGGCTGAAACAGCTTTGATCTGCAGCATGGTGACATATGGCAGGCATTCCGTAAATGTTTTTTTCAATGGATGATTCTAAACATGATATGAGTTACATAAAATATCCTGTTGGCATATTTTGCTCTACAATTACAATGAAATTTTCTAAAATAAAAAATCTTTATCATCCCATGAAAATCTATATTATCTCTTTTGGTTGTTTGAATATACCTTTATTATTGTCATAATCACTCCTTCTTTCCTCTCTCTATTTCTCTCTCCCTTCCCTACCTCTTTCCCCCTTTTCTTCCTTCTCTCCCTCCTTTCTTCTTTCCTCCCTCTCTTCCTCCCTCCCTCCCTTCCTTTTTTCCTTCCTTCCTTCCTCTTTCTCTCTCTTTCTTTCTTCTCTCTCTTTTCTTTTTCTTTCTTTCTTTCTCTTTCTTTCTTCCTTCCTTCCTTTCTTTCTTCCTTCCTTCCTTTCTTTCTTCTTTCCTTTCTTTATTCTTGCTTTTGCTTTCTTTCTTTCTTCTTTCTTTCTTTTCTCTCTTTCTTGCTTTTCCTTTTTGCTTCTTCTCTTTCCCCTCACTTCCTCCCTCCCTTCCTTCCTTCCCTCCTTCCTCTTTCTCTCTCTCTCTTTCTTTCTCTTTTCTTTCTTTCTTCTTTCTTTCTTTTGTCTTTGTTTTTTCTTTCTTCTTTCTTTCTTTCCTTCCTTCCTTCTTTCTTTTCTCTCTTTCTTTCCTTCTTTCTTTTCCTTTTTTCATCCTCTCTTTCCCCTCCTTTCCTCCCTCCCTCCCTTCCTTCCTTCCTCTTTCTCTCTCTCTCTTTTCTTTCTTTCTTTGTCTTGTCTGTCTTTCTTTCTTTCTTTCTTTCTTTCTTTCTTTCTTTCTTTCTTTCTTTCTTTCTTTCTTCTTTCTTTCTTTCTTCTTTCTTTCCTTACTTCCTTCTTTCTTTTATCTATTTCTTTCTCTTCCTTTTTTCTTCCTCTCTTTCTCCTTCCTTCCTTCCTTCCTTCCTTCCTTCCTTCCTTCCTTCCTTCCTTCCTTCCTTCCTTCCTCAAGGTGTGTTCTCTTCCTGTAGTTTCTATGCCTGAATACGCATCAAGAATTAGGAGGGAAATTATGATCATGCTTGAAAGATGTTGATAAAGCCACCAGAGAGGAAAATACAGGTGCTTTAGTTTTATTTTCAGGAGAAGAAATTGATGGCAGTGTTGATAATACTGATTGCAGTACGGGAGGAAGCATAATTGGGAATGGTAAAGAGTTTAGATAAAATTTGGAACTCCTGCAGAAGAAGTAAGCACACATTCTTTCACAGACAGGTGCATTGATGATAGAATTTCTCCCAAGGGAGAGATGAGAATGTCATTGTTCAGGTCATTTAAGACAAACTAGAGGAGGAAAAAGCAGTCATTATTTTTAGTTTGAAGGATGTCCACAGTGTAGTTAGGCATAGGACAAAAACCTGTCCAGCCCCCAGGTTCACAGTCCATTGGATGAGATGATACTACCTGACACTGAGTTCATCACCTGAGGCTTCTTTGAGACATTAAGATCTCTGTACTAGTTTTCAGGACCTTATTAACTGTTGAAGGCTTCAGAGGGTTAAGGGGGTAGGAAGGGAGAAATGGAAAGGGTCCCCCAAGGAAAGGGAGAGACCACCTAGTGAAAAGGGAGACAAAAGGAATCTGGACATAGAACAAAGAAAGACTGGGAACTCTGGGGAGTGTGGAATGGGAAGAAGATTTGAAAACCAAAGAGAAAAATAAACAAAAATTCAGAGCCCTGGATTATATGAATATCCAGTAGGCAAAAGGAACATGAAAGATAAATTCATATGGACCAGCACCAAGTGGAAGATGGTGCATCTGGTGAATGAGGTGTACAGTGCAGAGTGGGAAGAGGCAGGGTTTAATTGAGTCCTGTGCCTGCTCCTTCCCTTTGTCCCACCCTTGGCCTTAAGTTTCTGGCTTCATCCTTGACTTCTCTCCTTAGTAATGGTCTTGGGTGGGATATTGGTTCTCTTCCCAAGGAATTACCCCCAAAGCATTCCAGTTCAACCTAATAAATATCTACTGAGTCAATGCAAAGCCTACGGCACCCTAGGGCATACAAGGATAAGTACAGAATGAAAAACATCTCAAACCTCTAGCGACATCAGAGGTCATTCAATCCAAACTCTAGTCTTCGCTTAAGCATCCCCTGGTTTCTGCCTGACCACACGAAGTGATGGAGAACTCACTACTACTCAAGGAAATTTATTTTATCTTTAGAGAACTCTATTAGAAAGACATTCCTCGCATTGAGCCAAAATATGTCTAAATAAGATAAGTTCCATTCTCTGATCCTACTTTCACATCTTGATGTTACACAGAAGGAATGCAGTAGCTCTTCTCTTTGACAGCCCTTCAAATATTTGAAGCTGTTATGTTCCCTTGAGCCTTACTTCTCAAAGCTGAACATCACCAGTTACTTTGATTGTTTCAAATTAATTCCCTTCTGGGCTCGGCCACTCTCTCCTGAATGTGCTCAAACTTATCATAAAGTGCTTAAAGTGTGGGGCCTTGAGCTCTATACAATAATGCAGGTATAGTCTACCTATCTCAAAGTTGAGCAGGACTGCTTCCTTTGGGACTCCATTCTCTTTTAATACAGCTTACGTTCCCTTGACTTTGGCAGTGTTTCACTATTGATTCATATTGAGCTTATTGTCAACTTCAGCTCATACTTTGTTTTTGGTTTGAGGCAAGGTATCACTCTGTCACCCAGGATGGAGTGCTGTGGTGCAATCACGGCTCACTGCAGCCTGGACCTCCTGCCTGGGCTCAAACAATCCTCCCACCTCAGCCTCCTGAGTAGCTAGGACTACAGGCACATGCCATCACACCCAGCTAATTAATGTTGTTGTTGTTGTTGTTGTTAGAGATGGAATCTCACTCTGTCACCGAGGTTGGAGTACAGTGGCACCATCTCAGCTCACTGCAAACTCCGCCTCTCGGGTTCAAGTGATTCTCCTGCCTCAGCCTCCTGAGTAGCTGGGACTACAGGTGCCCACCACCACACCTGGCTAATTTGTATTTTTAGTACAGAAGGGGCTTCACCATGTTGCCCAGGCTGGTCTTGAACTCCTGAGCTCAAGAAATCTACCTGTCTTGTCCTCCCCAGTTCTGAGATCATAGGTGTGAGCCACCATACCTGGCCTGAGAGCGCCATATATTTTCAAACGTAAATCTGTTAAGCTCTCTCACCTTTTTCATTCCTTAGAATGGTACCTCAAGGCAACACCAAAATGCCCTGTCAACACCCAGAATGCCTGACATTCAGCAAAAGTTTCTTTTTCTTTAAGATGGAGCAGGATTGTCAATACTCACATTTAATATGTTTCTTTTATTGCAATCGTAGACAAATTTGATGACCATGTCTCCTCTATCATTATCCAAGTCATTAGTAAATGTGTTGAATAGGATTAGTCTGAGAACAGAGCTCTGACATATACCCTAAGAAAACCCTCCTTCATGTTGTCTTTGATGCATTAATGAACATCTTTGGGGTTTAACCATTGAGTCAATTAATTCACCAGCCTACATTGCCTGGTGTTCTACAAGGATTTTATTAAAGAGTCTATTAAATGCCTTGATTCAGTTCAGATGTTCTCACTTATGTTTCCTTGATCTAAAAGCCTCACAGCCTTGTTGAGCTAGAGAGCAAGACCAGCCTAACCAAGTTTGTTCTTTGTAATTGCTGTGGACTAAATGTCTTATCCCACTCCCAATTCGTATGTTGAAGCCCTAACCCCCCAAGTTGGGGCCTTTGGAGGTAATTAGGTTTAGATGAGGTCATGAGGGTAGAGCCCCCGCCCCTGATGGATAGAGTCCTTATAAAAAGAGGAAGAGTCGTTTGAGATCTCTCTCTGCTTGAATGAACCAAGGAAGAACCATCTGAGGACATAAACCGAAAAGGAACCATCACCAAGAACCTGACCATGTTGGCCTCATCTCAGACTTCCAGCCTCCAGAACCGTAAGAAATAAACATTTGTTGTTAAGGCCACCCAGAGAGTGGCATTTCATAATAGCAGCCCCAAATGATGAAGACAGTGATTCCAGACTTACTCCTAGTGATCAATCACATCCTTTTCTAAATAATCATATACCTATCTTTTAGTGATCCAATGGTCACTTTGGGGGCCACACTCATTTGTTTGTGTTTTTCAGAACTCACATTATTTTCCCCTTTTGCAAAACTGGAATGCCGTTTGCCTGTCTCTGGTCTTTCTTTGTCTCTCCCTACACAGTTCCTGATAACATTAATAACAATATGGAGCTTTTACCCGTTGCTATCTAAATGTTTCCTGGCATCATCCTAGTTTTGGCCTGTACCATGTCTGAGTGTTAGTTTCCATGAGTTTACTGACTCCAATGTAGAGGATATTTCCTTTGACTTGATCTAAAGCTGCTTGCTTTAGCATGGAAAGGAGGTGCTGGAGCATCTCTGGAATCCCCCTATAATCAATCTAGTGCCAAACAGAAGTTCTCTGGCCAAGTAGGATACTGGCTGGTCTTTAGGAAATGAGAGATGAAGTCTCATTCTCTGGGACGTTTACCGGATCATGCCTAGGCAGACAGGCTGCTGTGTGACCTTCACGGCAGCCCACAAAAGAGGAGCAACAGGGTGCATCTAGTAGAAAACTAGAACAAAGGCAAACTCGAATATGATACAGATGGGGTGGAGGAGTGGTTGGCTGGATTTGAGAAGAGAGAGCGAGCAGAGGACTGGCGGTGTGAGAAAGATGTTTTTAGTAGCAGTATTTTTTTGTTCATTTTCAACTAGCTTTTTGAAAAATGGAGAATATAGTACTTGCACGTGGTAAAATGTCAAAAAGAATAAGAATATACAATAAATTAAGAAAATACATATCGTTCTCTCACTCTGAGGTTTCTGCTGTTTTTTGTGTATCCTTCCAAAATGTCCTATGTATGTACAAGCCTGTTTTGTATACTCAAAATATGCAAAGATATACACGAATACACCGTTCTGCATTTTGCTGTTGTTTTTCAGAGCAGCATACATAGATTTACTTCATTTTGTTTTCATTTTGTTTTACATCTGCACCATGTTCTGTTGTATGGATATATGGTAATTTTAACAGCAGTGCTTTGAGGAAATGAAAACAGAATTTCTGCCAAACCCAAGGCATAAATCTTAAGTTCGAGGTGGAGGGAGTAAATGACAGGTGTTACCAGATGTATATTTCAAGCTTCCTACGCACCTGTGGGTCACGTCAACATCCCTTGCCTCAGTTTACCTAGCAGGAAAAGAATAACAAATTGATTTTAGCGTCAAAAACCATGAGTAAAGGCTCCTTACCTATAAGACTTGGAAAGAACAGCTAATAGAAAGATTCCATATTAATATTTTCTTATAATCAAAAGATGGGGTATGCACAGAAAGAAACTCTTACTCTGACCCTGAACTGGGCTGATGCAGTTCATGTATCTGATGGGTTCCTATGAACAATTATTTGAGAACTGGGCAGGCCTGGGCTGACCTACCTTATACAGGCCTATCATTGGACCTGCCAGAAGTGTACTGGAAGGTGTTTAACAATCAGCTCTCCACAAAAACAAAAGCCCCGATTTGTAGCATGTGCCAATTTCCATGGTGCAAATACATCCACAGTGGCTGATTTCCAGCTGCTGGCCTGGCATTGCTGGCTGCAAAGTTGGGGAGAGATGGCATGATTGGCCCTCCCCAAGCCTCATGTGCTACCACACACCTCTGTGGACTTCAGGCTTCGAGGGTACCTGCTCTCTCTGGACTCCACAAGGGACACATCACATCTGTGAAGGTTACAGTCAGCAGGGGTGCATTAGGAGAAAGCCCTTTAAAAACAGAGGAAGAATATTGGGCCTAGCCAGGAAAATAGGGCCAGAAGGAGAAGGGAGCCAGGCCGCAGAGTCCTGGAGGCAGACACTAAAGTGGAGAGAGGTCACCTCGGGCCTAAGCCCTGTCCTCAGAATCCCCAAGGCAACTGTCTGCGGCTGTCTTTCTCCACTTCGCATAGGCACCACTGTCCCTTCATTCTTCTTCCTCTTTGCCTCTTTCTTCCCTTCTTCTCTCGTCCTAACCCTTGTATATGCCTTGGACTTGCTGATAGCCTGCAGGCTCCACTGAGCTCTCTGGAAGCTGCTGAGGGCACAGGAGAGAAGGTGATGCGAGAAGTTCTCAAGGAGAATGGTGTGTAGGGAAAGTGGATGATTAGCTTTCAATCACATCTCGCTTCTAGTCTCTTTTTACACTACCTGCCATCTATGGGAAGCATCCTTGGGCCTCCCTCCTGCCCTGTGGTGCAACACGGGTCAGGATCAGATGTAGGGAACGCTTTCTGCACCATTAGGCCTGGTGCTTGACAGGTGCAAGGCCTCACCCTGGAACCTCATTCAACCTCACCTCCAAAAGATTCTCTGGCAGAGGCAGGTGCCAGACAGCTTGTGAAAGTGAACAGGACCTGGCACAACTTTCTGCCTCTCTCTTGAATGTCTCTGATGGCCAATACCCTGGAACTGAACTGATGATGGCCCATACCCTGGAACTGAACTGATGATGGCCCATCTCAGGTGAGTGCTGGATTTCAGTATTCTGTATGTGGATGCTTTCAAGCCTCTTCACTAGGTTTTCTCATTTCCATGTAACACACTGAGATGTACTAAGAGGCTTAACTCAGGAGCTCTGAAGGGAGTGACTGGCAGGACATCTATTGGTGCCCAGTCCTGACCAGCATGAGACTATCATGCATCAAGCATTCCCCTCTTTTTCCTTCTCATTCTAAAGCCAAGTGGGCTCAAATAATAAGCTTAAGAGGTTAATGAGGTCAAGGTCAGAGGAATGATATCTTCCCTGCAAATCACTGTATTTGTTATCTGTTACTGCATACCAAATCCCTGGCATAAAACCATATCTTATCTCTGCTCCGTGATGTCTGGGACCTCAGTTGGAAGCTTCTGAAGGCTGAACTGGGGCTGGAGGATGGGCTCCTAGGGTGGCTTGCTCATGGGGATGGCAAGCTGGCACTGGTTGGTGGTGGGTAGGCTCAGTTTCTCACCACATGGCAGGTCCAAGGGCCTCAAGAGACCAAGCTGGAAGCTAAAATGTCTTTTTTGACCTAGCCTTGGACACTGTCACTTCTTGGTCAGTTAAGTCAGCTCTGATTCAGTGTGGGAGCAGACTGCATGAGGGCATGAATACCTCTGGTTGAGAGTCACTGGGGCCATTTTGGAGGCTGGCAACCACAGTCACTTAGAACAGCTTACACTCAGACCACCTGGCAACCATCTTGTAAATGTGTTACCAGGCAAGAGCCTTCAACCCATCAGCACAAATCCATCTTCATCACAAGGAAAACAACCTGAGACCTTTCGGTTATGTGCACCCCAGTCTGAGGGGCCAAGTGACTCATTTAAACCAGGCAGTGCCGAGAGAGAGACGTGCCATGTGGGAGACATGAACTGTATCCAGT
Source organism: Macaca mulatta (assembly GCF_049350105.2). Taxonomy (NCBI): domain Eukaryota; kingdom Metazoa; phylum Chordata; class Mammalia; order Primates; family Cercopithecidae; genus Macaca; species Macaca mulatta. Next base: position 172,291,624 of record NC_133408.1, on the reverse strand, counting down.
CCTTGGAATTCAGGCATACTATGGGATCTTATGCCTCCCAGGACTTAACCCCCAGAAGTGTTACACTGAGGTATTTCTCCTTTCTTGTTGTAGCAAGACATGGCTTTGGCCAGATCTGGGACTCTGTTGTTTCTGGCCAATGGAGTTAGGTCACGCCACCTCCCTCCCTCGATCTCCCCTTACCTCACAATATCCTCTAACTTCTGGTTTCTGTGGTTAAAAAGACAAGGTTTTTTGTTGTTGTTGTTGTTAGTTAGTTGAAAGAGAAGGAAGCATTCTGGAGAGGGGGCAATAGATGAAATGGTCTGGGGAAGAAGGGGAGTAAGACTCGGACCATGGGAGGCATGGGAGTTGTTTTGGTGCCCAGAAGATCAAGATCCACAGTGTGTGTGTGTGTGTGTGTGTAGGAGGAGAGGGGTGTCCTCCCTACTTAAACACCAATCCCCTGGTGTGGCTTGGAAAGCCATGGCACTGCAGCAGAGCTTGCCATGTCCAGCAGTGCAGTCTGGTGGAGGTGCCCTTACAGAGGGCAGCCACAGAGCTGGCAATGCAGAGATGTCCTTCCATCAAATGGCTCATGGGCAGTGGATTTGCAAGAGGGTACTCGTGGTGAATGAAGTGGTCAGACTTGTTCCTAAGCACAGGGGGTCTCTGACATAATGGGAAGAGACAGGGAGGGGTTTCTCGGTGGTGGCCAAAGTCTTATCTGAGCAGAAAAGGCTGGGAGTTGAGATTCAAATGTTAATATCTCTGTGCTCATTTGCACCCATATGCTAGGGAAGCCTGGAACAGTTGGGTCTGCTATGAATACCCAGCCACCAAGTTCAACCTACTAGTAGGCACTGTGGTGACACAAGGATGTTCCTCCCCTCATCTTCCTCGAAAGGCAGTCACTTCTCCTTTCTGCTTTACTGCTCCATGGTCCAGTCTCGAAGACTTGGCTTAGAGGTCCACTTAGTCCCTTGGGAGACAGAGGGAAGAATAAGTTAGTTTGAATGGACTGAGAATCTTGAGAGCTGCCGTCCATGCCTTGAAATGGCAGCATTCAAGGAGGATGCAGATTAAAGGCTGCTGGAGTGTGCTGTGGACATCTGGTGACACATGCAGAAAGCAGGGGCCAGAGGGGACCCTGGCCTCACCCATGTCACTGCAGAAGGCTACTCTTGCCTCCTCTGCTGAGCTGTGGGATACTGATGATATTTCTGCTTTCCTGCAGGTGGCGCCACAATTTAGGTTTTTAAGCTGCTGCCTGCCTGCCTGTGGTTTCTGTCCAGTGCAAGGTACAAGACCCAGCCGTGAGGGCAGCTCTTGGGGAAAAGAAAATGTCTCTCCGGCACCACCAGGCTCTGGTGATTTATTTAACGAGCAAATCTGGCTTTGATCAACTCAAATAGCAGCACTGTTCCTAGGCTAATAAAATGGTGGTAGCTAAGTGAAGGGAAATTTAAGGGTTTCTTCTCCTCTTTCCTATTAAACTGGTCCTTTTATTCAGCCGTGAGAGATGAACTAATACTTTTTCTGTCTAAACCCAGCAATAAACCCCAACCCAAGTCCCACAAACACAGCTTCTTTAGAAAACAGGACTCTCTGAAGCAATATGCCATTTAGCTTCTCCCTCTTGTGGCCGTGGGTCCAGACAATGACATAACCAGCTTCACGACCAGACAAGGGACAGGGGGAGTGACTCTCAGAGCCATTGTCAGTAGGGGACGGCTAGATGGTCCTACTTGTGTCTCCCTTAGCCCTCGTCAGTTGCAGGGGGTAGAGGAGGTGTGAGAGCCAAAAGAACTTGTACCTAATGCAGAAACACATTTTGAACTGTGGTAAGATGCTGCCTTTGCCTGTGTGTTTATTCCTGGGGTGCGGACAAGACAGCAGAAGGCCTACCCTCATTGTATCATTCTATTTGAAAATAAAAAAGATACGTTTGTCTGGAAAGTGACCCTAATTCCCTACATGTGTTTTGTACTTACCTTTGAGTTTCAAAGCACATTAATAAGATGGTATATCCTTTGAATGTCATTGCAACTCTAAGGGGCAAATGTGTCAAATGAGAGATGAAATATCATTGAGAGGGCGTGACCTGCTCCAAATTATAAAGCCGATGACAGGACCAGAAGTAGGACATGTGTCTTCTAACTTCCAATGTGGAGGCTCTACTCATCCCACCCCATTCCATTCTCCTAACTTAAGGGAGTCAATCCAATGGGCCATCACTGAAAAAAAAATCCTCTACTGCGGCTAATTTGACCCTTTCTGCTCCTCCTTCTGATAATATGATAACTGCCCCCTTCAGTATGCCTTTCACCATGTTATTCAGTGAAAGGAAAGCAGGGAAAAGGCAATTTGAGATATGGCCCCATTAACAACGGAGAGCTGGCTGGGCCCCTCACCTGCCCATAGCTGGTCCAGCTTTTTGCTGTATGTCTTCCCTGTCATTTGGCTCTGTTATTACTCTTCAGGCACCACATGGCATTCATTTCTCTGAATGAAAATAAATGACACCACACACTAGGCAGGAGATAAAGAATAATAAACACATTTTATTTGCCACCTCTGAAAAAAAAAAAAAGAAAAAGGTCTTTGACTTCCCGTCTATCCATCAGGAAATGGGCCTGGAACTCAAGCCATATTCACACACACACACGCACACACACACACAAACACACACACGCCTGATACGAGGAGGAAAAAGACAATCAGATTGTATTAAAAATACATGCCAGAGTGACTGAGAATGGAGACAGAGCTGTTTTCTCACCTTCCCCCCTTCCTTTCAGCATTTTATGGGATACTGAGTGGCCAACAGACATTCAGAAGGAGTACCCCCTGCCCTGCTTTTATTGAACAATATTCCTTAAGTAACCCATTAGGGACTTTCGTGGGGCTATCTGGGCTCTCACTTGTGGGAATGGACTGTGATGGTCCCATGCAGCAATTTTAAAAGGGGCACCTAGAAGCAGTGCCAGGATCAGGTGATGCAAACCTTACATGGATCTGGGGGTGAGGGGGCTTCCTTCGATTTTGTATCCTCAGTGCCCGGCTGGCCTCATGCTAATCCCAGTCTTGCACAGAGAGACATTTGGCCCTGGGCTTCCTCCACCCCGGAAGGATGTCCAAGAGGCAGTAGCATTGAGTGATTTTGTTATGTGTGTCTCTGGACTTCTGAAACTAACCTGATATTGTGTGCTTTATCTAGAGTCTGGGATTCAGGGTTTCTGGGAAGAGTGGAGCCAGATCAATGTATTCACGTAAGCTTAATAAGATAACTCCTTGCTGCTCTCTGGGCCATGCAATACTTAGCAGAGAACCAGAGACTAAAAGGGCTCCACGCTGTCTCCTGGAATATCCTTTAACCAAAGAATCAAACATCTGGTTTACTCCTCATTCTGGCTTGGTTCATCTTCTCATTGGTGAGAGCAAAGTTTCAGTGGGGTCCTCTATGGGTGGGCAAGCCTGACCTACATGTGCTGCTTACCTTGGGGCTTGTTTAAACTATCATCTCACAGCTCCGTTCAAAGGCTCCCCAATTCACACAACTTTGTTTTCTGTGAGAATATAACCCATATAGGGTGGTATAGGAATTTATGCCATTATCAATCATGTCCATCTAATAAGGAGGCTCTGAGATGTTTTGATGGGAGGGACAGTAATGGGCAGGGAGTTGCTGGGTGTGAGGACACGGAAAACTAAAGAAGGGACAGGAGAGAGGAGGCCAAGAGCCGTTGACTCCTTTAGAGGGTCGTCCTTGATGGTTGCCTATCCCAGGGAATGCCTACTGGACACTGCTGAAGGTGCCACTTCCCTGAGACTATGCTGGGAGCCAGGATGAGGATGAGGGAGGTATGCACAGAGTTGCGATAACAGGTGTGGGAATCCCTTTGGGTTCTCTTGGTGGGTGGGCCCATTCCTAACAGGATCTAGGCAGAGGTGGGAGGTAGTGCCACCCACTCCCCATCTCCACTGCCTAAACCAGAACCACATGGTAATTTCTTTCTTTGGACTTCAGAAACCACCCTGATGTTGGCATGGTCTGTTTTGGATGTAGTCTAGGATCCAGGGTTTCAGAGAAGAGAGGAGCCAGGAGAACTGCTCAGTATAAACATGACTGGAAAAGTCAGGTTACCAAACCAGCTCTGGGGCACTGACCACTCATGTTCTCTCGTGCAGGCCTTGTGTCCTCGGTGTCCTCGGCCTCCTTGGGTGCCATGTGGGGGTGACTTGGTGGGGTGTTGGGAGGGGTTCTGAGTAGGAATGGGTGTATGCCTCGGCGTCAGTGTGCGCTCGTGTCAGCTCTGAGCACCTGAGGGTCCCTCCGACGGCCAGCGCCCAGAGCTGCACCTTCCGAGGCGGCTGGATGCCTCCCTCTGAGCGCGCGCCTTGCGCCCGGGTCACCCATGTATGCCCCCCTCTCCGCCCCACATCGCCACTGCCAGGGTGGCTCCGTGCGGGCCGAGGGGACCCAGGGGGGTGTCGGCAAACATTGGTAGGGCGAGAGCCGGCGAGCCAGGCGGCGGCGGGTGGGAGAGTGTAGGGAGGCGCCCCCTGCCCCCTCTGCCAGCAGCTCTCCCTCGGTCTAGATGTCAGCCGCGAGCTCCGAGCCAGCGAGAGCGAGCCAGAGAGGGAGCGGCGGCGGGCGGCGGGCGGCGGGCGGCGGGGAGGAGAGGAGGCGAGGCGAGGGAGGGAGGAAGGGAAGCAGGGAGGGCGGGAGGGAGGAGAGGAGGACCCAGAGAGCGCCAGGCAGCTGGAGTTTTTGCAGCGCTTGGCCGGGCTTCAATGCACAGCAGCAGCGAGCCGCGGCGGCAGCAGGCAGCCCGGGAGCTCCGGCGGCGGCCGAGCCAGCGGCGGCCCCGCTCCCTGCCCCCTGCAAACTTTGCTAGCAGCCCGCCCGGGGGGCCGGGGGCGCGCCCGGGAGGCCCGGCTCGGCCCGCGGCCGAGCTCTCCTCTGCCGCAGCGCCAGCCGCCGCCACCACCACCGCCGCAGCCCCGCGCCTCCCCGGGGAGCAGCCGGCGGCTCCCGAGGCCCCCCAGCCCCGGCCCCAGGGCACTGCCCGGCGAATTCCCCGGCAAGGGTGGGGGCTGCAGCGGCGCGGCCGGCCGCGGGCTGCCGGGGGGCGGCCGCCGCTACCCAGAGAGGCGCGCAGAGGCGCCGAGAGCGCTCCCCGGCGGGTCCCCCGCGCACTCGCCGCGCCCGGGCAGCGGCCCGACCGGGCGAGCATGGGCGGCGCGGAGTGACGCCGCTGTGCCCGCTTGGCATCAAGGACATTCAGCCCGCGGGGGTGGGGACGAAGGGGGGCAGCCCCGCGTCGCCACCGCAGCCCCCGAGAGCCGCCGCCGCTGCTTAGACTCGGGGGTTGGGTGGAGAAAAGGGGTGTTCGGAATCGATCCCCATTTTCCGACCTTCTTGTTGGACATTACGCCCACCTTGGACGCCGCAAGAGGAGCTGTCAAGCCCCGCAGGCTCTGATTCGGCGCCCTCCGCGTTCCTCGGTTGCTCCCGGCTTCCCTGTGCCTCGGTGGAGTATTTGCGTTCGGGGCTGGGGCTGGAGGAGGCAGCCACACGCGCGCACACGCACACGTTCAGAGGAGGGCGAGAGGCAGCGGCATAGGCTCCATCTGCAGTGTCAATGCGGCGCTCCCGCTGAAGGAGGGAAACGCGGCGCGTCCAGGTAAGGAGCCGGCCAGCCGGGGAGCGGGGCCGGGCGGGCGGTGAGGGCAGCGCGGTCGGAGAGACCCGGGCCGGGTCGGCCCGGGAATCCTCGGTGCCCTGGAGCCAGCCCGCGGCACACGCACACACACACACGCAGGCACACACACAGATCCACACCGGCACACACGGCGCTCGCGCACCTGCCCACGTCCCACCTGGACGCCCGCGGAGGTGCAGCGGCCGGAGCAGGGATTTCCCGGGTGCGTTCTCCTCTCACTCTCCCGGACTCAGACTTCTCTTTCCCGGACTTTCGGGGTGGGATTCTGTGTATTCCCGGCTCTGCCTCCCACCCGAAAAGGTTGAGGGAGCGATTTTTTAGCTCTCAGCCCCTTTCATCCCTAGCTGGGCTTTAAAACGGGAGAAGTCCTGGGAGGTCTCCGGAGACCCACCCAGTGTCATCGCGGCCCCGTGGCCTTTGGACACCCTGGGATTTCAACGGGAGACAGAACCACAGATATTCGGCCGCCTATTTGGAGAGAGTGATGGCCCAACGCGTGGAGAGGAGGCCACATAGGCGGTTGGGGCTGCAGTTCTGTAGGGCGGTGCATATGGAACAGACACTGCGTTTCCCCAGTAAGAGGCAGCACAAACGCCTTTCTGAAGCGTGGCACTGCTTCCCCGGGAATGCGCCGAGATTTCAGACAGAAAGCGGCTTAAAGCATCGCCGCGTATGTTGCTTGTCTAGGGAAGGTACGGGGGTCATATCCTCCTTAAAAGGTATGACCTTATTCACAGCCTCAGTCCCTGCTTAGCAGCAAGGAGACAGGGCTTGGAGACACAGGACTTGGGTCCCCTCTCACCTCCCTACCCTTCCTTGGCACATGGGGCTGCCTTCCCCGGTGCCTCCGGCTGGCGAACACCTGTCACATGCCTTTCGAGGTGTGTGTCTGAGAAAGATAACTAGAAGGGGGAAGCACGAGGGGTGTAGTTCTCCAAAAGAGGAGGCTTCCCTCCCTCACGACCGCGGCGGGCGGCGGTGCCCACTGGAGGAGGCAAAGCATTCATGGGTCTGCCAGCGTCCCCCAGAGCCCAGGGCTGCTCCGAGTGTAGAACCACTCCACAGAAGCCCGTTCTTTAAGGTCCTATTTCCCGAAAGCATTTTCGTTCTTGTTCTCTCTGGCTGGAGTTTCACAGGCTGCTCATTTTAACTTTTTCTGGAGGAGGTAGGAAGTGTCTGGGGTTCTAAGAGGCTTTTCCATAGTTCCCTTCTTAGGGTCTAAGAGCAACTCATTTAGGGTCTCAGTTGTCATAGGGAGAAGAACATGAGCTCCAAAACAAATTTGGAATTGAATATACATGTACAAGCTCCTGCGTTTCTGGAGCTGTCCCTTTGAGGTACCTTTCTGGGCAACCTGATCATATCATTCTCCCCCAGAACCGAGTAAGCTTGTACCCTCTGTCCAAGATCATGTGTTCAGAGTATCCCACAAACCCACCAGTGGGAAAAATACGTTACGAGTCTTCCAGAACATGATGGGAGAGGAGCAAACATTCTTTTGAACAAGGAGGCCTCAGTGCTAGGCTCAGAATTTGGGTTGTTTTTGTAAATCCTGAAGATGGGGGTTGAATGAAACGGCTTTTTCAGCACCCTGACTCCGCTATTTCCAAACTTTTTTCAGCTCCTGCAAAGGTCTCTGGCTAGGCTGGGGAGAAGCGCAGACGCCCCGGGAGGGAGATTGTATTCCCGCTGTATGCTGTGTGAGCTGCCCTTTGATTGACTGAAAAGCGTAGATGGAATAAAGCAAATCTCTCACAATGGGGAGACCCCAGTAGGGGGAAGAAACCTTATTTGCTTTTTAAGCATGGTGGGCGTGTGCACACACATACACACCCAAGATATATACCCACATGCGTTCTCAGAGTCTGGCTAAATGTGGTCAGCTCCCCTAGCCATGTGTGACAATGGGGTCCACCTCTGTCTTCCGGGCTGTGGAAGAAATGGAACATTTCTCCCCACATGCCCCTCGAGGGCGTGGACAGGTAGGTCCCACCTACTTGTACAGCAGCACATGGTTTGCAATAGAAATAATGAGCTCCAGCAACAGTGGGTGCCTCCCAGGTAAACAGTCCCTCACGAGACCTGGAAGAGGCAAAGGGATAGGGTACAGGATCTTCCTGAAATGTCTGCATCTTCCCTGCAGACCTCCACTCCTTTCTCTGCTTTCCTCTCTACCCTCTTTCCTTTCTCATGTATTTGCAGCCTCAGGATCCATCATTTTAATGCAAAGCCAGCAGTCATTATGCTGGTTATAAGCTAAACATCTGGGTTCAAACAATCTCCGCACTTTCCGCACTTAGCATTAGGTACCAATTTGGTTTCTAGGACAAGGCAAGCATTAATTAACATCTCTGTAAAGCGGAGTATATATCACGTTTTCCTGGCTCTCTTGCCCAGCCCTGGAGCATGCCATGCTGTCATTCACCCTCTCTGCCACTCTTCTGTGCCCTTCCTTTTAAGTTCTCTGAGGTCTTTCTCACTGGGAAGGGATTCACACTAGAAAAACTCCAGCCATGAATGCTTCTTTTCAGCAGACCCTCACTGCCTGGTAGATGGTGCTTAAGGCAGCTCTCCTGTGAGCACTAGGCGTAGGTCACCTGCAAGCTGCTCCTTCTTGCCCAATCACACCCTCCCGGGGCTCTCCTCTGTCCTCCCAGGACTTCACCCTGGATGCCCACCGGGACACTGCAGACATTTCTGGAGGACTCCAAGGCAGTCAACTTGTTTGCTTTCTCCTTCTCTGTGCCTTTCTGTCGCCTGCTGCTGCTACTCCCTGCAGACAGGGAAATCTGCATGGCAGAGTCTGCCTACATACACTTGGCCTCGGGATCCTTTTCATCACAATGAGGGCTGCTGGGAATGAAGTGGGGGCTTTCTAGGATGGCAGCAGTCCTGAAGTGGGAGAGAGCTAAAGGGGCTGGGTCATTAACCGCTCTTGGTTCATAGTTATCATCAGGCTTTGATGCAAAGAAATCGCAGTGGATCTCTCTACTTCTAGCCAGCTAGGGGGCATTTCTTAGCTGCTTCTCCCCATCCTCACCTAGAGAAGGCATACGCAGACAATGAACATCAGAGACCTGTTGGAGTGGCTCTGTGGTGGGTTACAAGGGGGCGGCAGCAATACAGAAAACACGACCGTGATCTTGGCTGTCATTAGACTATGCAACAGATGTGCCAGTGTCTCTTCTCTTCTTATTTGTGTCCGGCGCTACCCAATGTGAAACTAGCTCAGACCCTGGGCTATTGAGTAGGTTCATTTCCCTCCCTTGACACCTCCCTTCCTCTCCCTCCAACCCCCACTTCTCCGCCCCCACCATTTGCTAATCTACCTCTTGGCTTTGTGCGCACATCCGCCAGCCCATTCGCCCTCAAATTTGCGGCACTCCAAGAAATCAATATAACATGAATTTAACGACAGCTGGATGATTAAGTGTTATTTATATTTAAGAGCGGCATTTTAAAAAGACGTCTCACTAATAAATCAAACGGCTGTTTGGGAGATGCACATGATTAGGATAATTGGCCTATAGGCTCTATCGAGCTATGCTTGGTCCCCACAGGGCCCCGTGGACAGGACACTGTCTCTTTAAAAGCTGCAAGCTCCACTGCTCCCTCCCGGGACTCCCACCTGATCCCCTCTAGCTGCCCAGACTTTCTCTTTCTTCTTTCACGTTGTCCTCACTGCCCAGGCTGCACCATTCAAGTTGTAGTAGGAAGGTGGAGCCTGTAGGGAGACTGAAGGGGGCTCTGCTGCTAAGTGGTAAGAGATGGATCTTGAAATGAAAGACAGGCAGGGGTCCTGATTCCCACAGCCCAGGCCTGTTCCTGAAGGAGGAGGCTGCTTCCCTGCCTGGTATAGAGCAGCCTGGAAGAAAAGCTTCCCGAGTCCCTGTGTAAGTCGGTGTAAGCCCCCACACCCCTGCCCTGTCCTGTGGCATCAGCCTCCCAAGGGAAGAGGCTGTGAGGATATTAGTATTAGTTTCAGTTCTTGTAAAAACAATGGAACAAAAGATGATAATTAATGATGATGGTGGCCAATATTTATTGAGCACTCATTTGGGCTAGGCACCATTTAAGTAGTTTGCCTCATAACAACCCAGATAGGCTATTACAGTCCCCATTTCCTCCAGGAGGAAACTGAGATGCAGGAGGTTAAAGACTGTCCCAGATCACACAGCCACTTAGTGATGGAGCCAAGTCTCACTTGTAAGCAATCTGACCTTTCTCCTCATCACTGTGCTGGTTGCCTCCTTAGAATATATGTGTTCACTGTATTGCTGCCCCTTTGGGAGGTTTGTGGGCGAGGGCTGGGGAGGAAGTTTAGAATATCTGGTCCTAGTCTCTTGCACTACCTCTGTGATACCAGGCAAATGTATTTATTCATTGAGACTCTATTTCCCCATGCATCAAGGGGGATGAGTCTTCTCTTTGGCTGTTGGTAGGTTATAAAATTGCATGGATCATTCTAGCAGAGTGCCCAGGTCCTGAGGGTGACTGTCACCTCATTTGGCAATTCCCATTTTCTCCCAGGAAAAAATAAGGAGTGAATGAACGAATTGAGTGAAGTCCCCATCTTTACTTTAGACTCTCTGAGGCTCCAATTCTGATAGGAGTCTAGTTCTCCCTGCTGACTGCTTCAAGTTGCTAGTATTGTGGAAACAGCACTTTCTCATTTCGTCTTTAAAGTAGCTGTGCAAGGTAGGTATTGTTTATTCCCATTTTGACAGCATAGAAACTAAGGCTGAGAAGAGAGTTTAGGTGAGATGTCTAAGGCCCCAGGTTGGTAAGGGATGGATGGTTTTTTCACTCTTGGGCAAAGATTCTTACCATTACACCACTCGCGGTAGGTGCTTGACATTTGTTCAGTCATGCATTTATCACTCCTAGAGTTTCTGACTTTAGGATCCAGAAACAGGGAAGAAATCTGTGCCTGGGGACATCATGCCATGCTGGGTGCCTGAATCCTATGGTGGTCGGAGCAGAGACTCATCAGATGTTGGTGCCAATGGACCATGTTGGGGGATAGCCATCCTGTAGCACTTAGAGGAATTTTGATAGGTCCCCATTTGCATGAAGAAAATAATTCAGACCTGAGATGGTGCAGGCCTAGGCAAGGCATCAGGAATTATATCCTGATGCCAAAAGGTGTAGGTGTGAATCCCTGAAGGAGCCCATGGGCCTGGTTGGGTTCTGTCCCAATCCAAAGCCAGGGCTAAGCTCAGTCCCTCTGGTCCAAATGTTTTAGGAAAAATCCACAAGTGAGGCACTTTGGTTACTTGCATTTTTTTTTTTCTTTTTCTCCAAAAGACAAACTTTTATTCCATGCATTATTTCTTTGACTTCTCTACACTGTGAGGTGAGTGAAGGTTGTGTCCAACTTGAGGTGGCTAGAAGGGGTGTACCTGGAATTTTATCACCTCCCCTCTGAGGCAGCAGTAGGAATGAGTGGATAAAACACTGGCAGGTAACGTCCTGTGCACACTGGAACCAACAGGTGTTGGCGAGATCTCAGGCATCCTCTCTTTTCCTTCTGAGCTTGGATCTTCCCCTTCCCCTCTATGGTGTTTCCTCCATGAACCAGGATTCGCAACAGCAAATTGGATTTGGGGATGTTTTGTCACTCCAACACAAAACAGATCACTAGCTAAGAGGATAGAGCCTCCTCAGTCAATGCACTGAACATAGCCTCGCTGAATTAATTCCCAAGGTCTTACAGTGTAGAGTATTTTCATTATGAAGTGCGAGGAGAGAAGCAGTTGAGGAAGAGGTCACTGGAAATTTAGGAAAGGAAAACCATGGCAGTTGAAAGGCTTTCCCGGTCTTTGCTCAAGATCAGTTCCTTATCTGACATACTTACTGAACTCTTCTCGAAAGAGCACAGCTGGATTTCCCTTTTGGTAGTGTGGAGGCTCACACTAGAAGGTGAACCAATCATTCCTTGGCTTTGGCCCAGAGGCCAAGAGGAAAGAAATAAGCAAGGCATAGCTGGTGGATTGCTTCCGTTCTTGTGGCAGGGTTAGAGAGTGAGAGGAGACAGTAGCAGACTTCAGGATGTGCAACTGAAGAAGCAGCCTGCCTGGAATGTCAGCTAACGTTGCTAGAGTCAGTTGGAGTTCATTTTCTTCCTCTCCATCTCAGACCTGCTTTCCTGAAAATAATACTTAAAATAGAGCAGAGTTTCCCAAAGTATATGCTGTGGGGGAGTGAATAGGCATTACATACAAAAAAGTTTCCACAGTCAAATAAATTTGCAAAACCCTGGGTGTAAAGCAAAGCTAAAGTTACTCCTTGCTGCAGGACTTCTCAGATCCTTTAATACACTCACATGGATTGTGAAATCACAAAAGTAGATATACTGTGTAGTGGACCTGGAATCCACTGAGAAACACTAAACTAAGACAGGCACTTTCCTATGTCTACTCTTAAATGTGAATAAAGAGGTGGCTTCTATGGTGAAAATTTCCACTGAACCTTTGCATTACATAAACCAAGTACTGGATTCTGGTGATTGTGTAAGCATTAGGTTCTCAAGCAGAATTGTGCCAGGCAGGTAGAGAGTCCACCTCTGGCCTCAGCATTTGCTCAGGCTTCTTCAGAGCCTATCCTGCCCCTTGTCTTTCCAAGGAAACAGACGGCTACTTAGGCACATGTCCATTTTCTTAGGTTCCTAGATGATTCCAGTATGTCCCCTTGCTTAAAAACCACTGTTGTGGAAAAAGCTAGGCTTTGGATACAGATAGATGTAGAAAACTCTAACTAAAGCATCTTGGGAAAAATCATTTTATGTTTCAGTTTATTGTTTATAAAATGAGGAGGTTAGTCTAGATTGGTGATTAAACATATTTTAATATGTATACAGTGAAAGTCTTTGCTCCAGTGAAATTTTATGTGGAATTCCAATGCACAGAACAGATGCAAGCAGTACTGTTCTTGTCAAACCTATGGAGAGCCTGGACCTTGCCCCCTCTGCCTGTCTGTCCTTCACCCCAGTCACAGTCTGGGTTCCCTAGAAAGTAGAGCTCAAGGCAGAAGCTGTGTGTTACCACTTTATTGAGGGGTGGGGTCCTAGGGAAGCAAAAGTGAAGCAAAGGAGGAGAGGTAGGGAAGGAAGAAGAACAAATAGTGTGTTACCAAGCTGGCCCTGGCTTCCCAGTGAAAGCAGCTGGTGGCTCAGTCACTCAGGAGGTATCCAGGGAAGCCTGGTGTGAACACTATATCTCAGAATAGTCTGTGGTGGAGAGGCACAGCCAGCAGTTAATCCACGGGTCCTTCTGGTCTGCTGTAGCTCACTGGTCACAGGTCAGCCCACGAGGCATCAGTCAACTCCTCTCACTTTGGGGTTGGGATACTAGGTCAAGCTAGAGCCTCTGTGGGTCAGGCCCTGGGGCTGGGGCTTCCTTGGCTCTCCCTGCAGTAGGTATGTCAGAGTTACCCCTGCAGGAGCTCAGCCTTTGCCTCTGAAGGAAGAAAAGACAGCAAGAACTTTAGGATCAGAGGAATGGCAGAAAGCATCACTGGGGCCTCTCTTGTCCATTAAATACTGACCCTGTCTTCCTCCCTAAATACATATGCTTGCCCCTAACCACTGATTGATGTGAGCAACTCACTGACTTAGAGACGTGGGTCTGCGTTAGGGCATCTGCCTGAGAGGAGCGGCTCCTAGAGGGTAGGGTCAGCCCCTGCTTCAAGGAGTGTCTTGTTTAGTCAAGAGCTCAATTCATGCTTTTTAATAATGGTGAAGAAGCTGCTACTGGCAGTGGCAATGATAACAAGGGGAACAGGAAAATGACTGCAGCTCAGAATTGGGGTGGGGTGGCGTGATGTCAGGTGAGACTCTGCAGATTTGGGTAGATACATAAATTGGGAGTCTGGGATAATAATTTCCATGCAAGGAACATAAAATTCTTCAGAACAGAGTCAGATGGCAAGACAGGGCAGGGTACTCCAATTAGGAGTCCCAGAATTCACGAGTCTATGTCAACACTAGTCGACTACACTGTGGGTTATCCAATTTAAACCCCAAATAGAAACCACATGAAGAACGGGTGCCAATCCGATATCGGGAGACTTTTCTAATGTTTTGGGACTTGTTAAACAACAGCAAGCCTTCCGCATAGTGGTGTGTGACTATCTCAGGGACGGCACGGCTGCTGGGAAGCAGGGAGAGGTCGTAATGACCTCTGCCACCCCCCTAGTTTTCAGAAATAATGAAAGCATTGAAATATAATGCAACAGGGGACATTTCTGCATAAACTATTTCCTGTAAGTCATTGCCTTTAGCTAGTCCTGCCCCTCATCAACATTTTTTACTACTCCTGTGCTTTGAAGGCCCTTTAGGGTCAGGCTGGGCAGAGGACTGATGGTCATGCTGTGCTTGTGACCTCTTTCCAGCTCTCTTGTCCATTAGATACTGACCCTGTCTTCCTCCCTGAATGCACTTGTCCCTAACCGCTGATTGATGTGAGCAACTCACCGACCTAGAGACGTGGGCCTGCATTAGGGTGTCTGCCTGAGAGTTGCAGCTCCCAGAAGGTAGGGTCAGCCCCTGCTTCAAGCAGTTTTTGGTTTAATCAGTAACTCAATTCATGCTTTTTAATAATGGTGAAGAAGCTGCTACTGGCAGTGGCAACGAAAACAATGGGAATCATGTATTTCCTTATACTTTAGGTTGAGAGGGATCATTTCTTACTTCTTGTATACTCAGTGCCCAACCCAGAGCCTATCTTACTGGAAGCAATGGATAAATATTTGCTGTAAAAATAGAAGGAATAAATGGAGCAGGATAAGGTGGAGAAAAATGACCTTAAACATATCAATACTAGGGAAGTGTGAATCAGGCTAATATGGTGGGTTCTTGCTCTGCAGCAGGGACAGAGCCAAAAGTCAGGCTGACTGGCTATTCCAGAGGATTCAGATGAATCCAGATGGGTGCAGGCTGAGCCCCTCAGTCACCCTCCAGCATCCTGGGTCATAAAGGTCAGGGACAGGTAGGTGCAGTGCTATTGCTCATGGATGCACATGGAATTAAATTATTTCTCTCTGTGCAAAACTCACTATGGGTTTAGGCACTGATAGATTGGGGGGGAAGACCAAGCTGAATTTAGCGGAACATTCCAAAGACTAGTCTATAAAATCCTCCGTGGAAAAAGCGTTCTGTGACCAAGTAAGTTTTGCAAGCATCCTCTCTTTTGTGCTATTCACAGAGATGCACAAGGGTGAATTACAGGTGAAGAAGACCTGTTATTGGGAAACCTATTTATTCTTCGCCCACTGCTTTTCAGGTTATTGGGCCATGGGGATCCCTTTATGTGGGTGTATTTAAGCCTATTGATGTCTCCTGGAAAGAGGGTTCCCTAGAAAGGCATTTTGGGAGATGGTGGCCTTCAACCGGAAGCTTTCAAGTTTTGGTTTACTTCAGAGGTGAAAAAACCAGAAGAATGAATTCACTGTACTGATAAAATGGGGACTTGCAGGGACTTGTGGATCCAACTTTCAGAGGCACTGCCTGCCTCTTGTCCTTGTCATTTGCTTTTGAGACTCCCAGAAATGACTGCGAATTCTCACAAAACTTTAGCGACCGTGGCCTTGCGATCT
Source organism: Macaca mulatta (assembly GCF_049350105.2). Taxonomy (NCBI): domain Eukaryota; kingdom Metazoa; phylum Chordata; class Mammalia; order Primates; family Cercopithecidae; genus Macaca; species Macaca mulatta. Next base: position 172,276,322 of record NC_133408.1, on the reverse strand, counting down.
GCCTTCAGGTGTATATTTCATAAAGAAACCATTTCGAGAAGTGTGAATGCCACTCTGACAGGTCTGTGGACATGTTTCCCACAAGTGGCACTTTTTGGTTGCACATAACAGATCAAGATGGATGTTTGCAAAATATGTGAGTAATGACATTCACCTTCTCAATTTTTTTTTCTCCAGCTATACTTCTTGAATAAGAGGCTTCAATATAACTGACAAAGATAAGTGTTCTTTATCAAATTAACAAAGGAAGCTTGAGTTATTAAGACACATCTCCCTAAACTTTGGATGATTGAAACAAATTTTCTCTTGGGAAGAGAAAACTTTGCCATCCAAGAAAGGGCTGAGTATTTCTAATTAGACTGTAAATCCATGGTTTCCACCACTGGGTAGTGACCTGGGAGTGAAGTTAGGCATTTCCCATGGAAAGCATTTTCACCACCTGGCATTCATCTAACACAGTAATGATTGTGTATGTGCATGTGTGTGTGTGTATGAGAGAGACAGAGAGAGAGAGAGTGGGAGTGTATATGTGGGTTGGGGTAAAAGGGGGTACCCTCTCAGTGGTATTTGGGTTTGAATCACTTGGGGACACTGGTAATTCACGTGCCCAATTATAGGGCCCCCCCATGCTTGGTACAGGCACAGTCCTCCTTTCCAGAGTGAATAACAGTTGCTAACACACACTAACAAAATTCCCCTGACGCCCATTCATAAAGCATTGCACTGGTGATTCTATCAGCATTAAACTGTTTGGTGACTGAGCTTAGAATTATAGGAATCGGAGAAATGAATTAGCAGTAAATCAAGTCCCAGCTGAGTTCGAACCCAACTGCAGTGAGTTTTAAATTAAAAATATCTTGCTATGATGAAGCAGTTGTAAGTCAAGCACTGGAGCTCTGTCGCTCTTGACTTTGGAGAAGTGTGGCAGCCACCCTTTGAAAGGAAAACCCTGACAACAGCTTGTATTGATTCCCAGCCATGCTGGGAAATTGCCACTTCGTTTCTTCTTCATAAACTGTTGACTTTCATTTTTTTTCAAAAAAAGGAATCCTATTTGCAGGGATACAGCAGGGCTTTGGGAGGAAGACAGGTGGGAGGGGGCTCAGGCCCATGGGGGACTATTCATGGGATTCTCTTTGGTCCTCAGGAAGAGTCATGCTGAAGGGGAATCTGGGTCTGCGGGTGTCATGTGGTTTGTTTCCCTGCTCGGACCATATGTGATTCTTCTTTCTGGAGGATCTGTACAAAAACAACAAAGAGAACACTTCAAGGAAGCTGCAAGACTGTCGTGTTGCAGTGACAATTGCGGTATAATAGGAAATCATTTATGTAAGTTACAGTGCCCTCTGAATGGAGCTTGTCAGAAATGTGGCTACGGTCTTTCCAGGCCTATTTTTGTTTCTTCCTGCAAAATAATCCTGAGGTTTTCATTTTCAGAGCAATTGAAGAAATATTATGTACTGGCCAGGGAATACAGAAACTGAGCTTCTAATCCTAGGTCTGCTGAATGTCTTTCAGCGAGTGCCCTCTCTGGGCTAGGCCTCAATTTCTCCTCTTTAAAGCCAGGAATAAGCCCTTGCTGTTTCACACCTGCAGCCCAGGAGGTGAGGATGAATGTGGCCTTGCATATTAAAGAGTTGGGTGAGCATCAGAAGAAAGAGTCTATTTACACACAAGGTCAAAGAAAATCAAGACAAAGAGAATGAAAACGAGCTTAGGCCTCTCATCACACCTTTATCAGCTCCCATGTATTTGCTGAGCTGGCGAGGAGGTATAAGTGATAAAAGCCACATGCAGAGGGTCAGAAAGGAGAATGTAGTAGGGATAGCAGGAGACAGTGGCAGGGGATGGTCAGTGCAGGAGTCCAGAGGCCTGGGTCCCCAGGGAGATCTCTATCCTGGCAGTAGTAGGTTCAATTGGGGACTGCAGAAAAAGAAAAGGGTTCATAACATCCCTCGATGCCTACATTTCGCCAAGCTCCATGCACATATATTTGCATATTTTAATAAGAGACGTTGATATGATGTTATGAAATATTTAATCAATTAATTGATCAAGCAATTAGTCAATTCAAGCAATATTTATTGAGTGCCTACTATGTGCTAGGCACTATGTGAGAATTTGTGTAGAGATGAAAGACCCACTTCTGCCAGGCGGGAGTTCATGGCTTAGTGTGGACACAACATATGTGGGAATAGAGAATTTACATGCAATGTGGCAGGAAGTGAGATTGAGGCATGAAGAGAGTGCTCTGGGAATAGGAAGAGAGGCACCCATCCGGTTATGAAAAGCAGGACATGAAGAAGGGCTCCTGGAGAAGGAGGAGGAGGAGCAAGAAGAGGAGGAGGAAGAGGAGGAGAAGGAGAAGGAAGAGGAGGAGGGGAAGGAAGAGGAGGAGGAGAAGGAGGAGGGGGAAAAGGAGTAGAAGGAGGAGGAGAAGGAGGAGAAGGAGGAGGAAAAGGAGGAGAAGGAGGAGGAGGAGAAAGAGGAGGTGGAAGATGAAGAGGAAGAGAAAGAGGAGGAGGAAGAGGAGGAGAAGGAGGAGGAGGACAAAGAGGAGGAGAAGGAGAAGGAGGAGGAGGAGAAGGAGGAGGAGGAGAAGGAGGAGAAGGAGAAAGAGGAGAAAGCAGAAGAGGAGGAGGAGAAGGAGGAGGAGAAGGGGGAGGAGGAGAAAGAGGAGAAGAAGGAGGAGGAGAAAGAAGAGGACAAGGAAGAGGAGGAGAAGGGGGAGGAGAAAGAGGAGGAGAAAGACGAGGAGAAGGAGGAGGAGGAGAAGGGGGAGGAGGAGGAGAAGGGGGAGGAGGAGGAGAAGGAGGAGGAGGAGAAAGACGAGGAGAAGGAGGAGGAGAAGGAGGAGAGGGAGGAGGAGAAGGAGGAAAAGGAGCAGAAGGAGAAGGAGGAGGAGGAGAAGGAGGAGAGGGAGGAGGAGGAGGAAAAGGAGGAGAAGAAGGAGGAGGAGAAGGAGGAGGAGGAGTAGGAAGAGGAGGAAGAGGAGGAGGAGAAGAAGGAGGAGGAGAAGGAGGAGGAGGAGAAAGAGGAGGAGGAAGAAGAGGAGGAGGAAGAGGAGGAGGAGGAAAAGGAGGAGGAGAAAGAGGAGGAGGGGAAGAAGGAGGAGGAGAAGGAGGAGGAGGGGAAGAAGGAGGAGGAGGAAAAGGAGGAGGAAGAGGGGCATCCAGTTGAGTTTTAGAGGATGCTTTGAAGGATCCCTCAGATTGTCTTTGTGAACTCATAAGCAGACGTCCCACGTGGAGGAAGCAGCACAGAGAGGTGAGAGCACAGCCCTCGGGGTCTGCAGGAGTTCAAGGCAGAGGTGGGAAGTGGGGCAAGGGGCAACATGGCAGAGGCTGCACCAGGAGCAGTATCAGTGTCCAGCTAAGGGATTTATCCATCAGGCAGCAGTCAGGCCTTGGGGATCTCCAGGAAGAGAATCAAGACCAGATTTGTACTGTGGCAAGGTTAAGCAGGGGCCACGTGGAGAATAACTGGAAGTGGGCTATTGCAGTAAATCAAAGCATCCTGAGCTGGGGCTGATCAAAGGTGGTGGGAAAGGAGAGAAAGGGGCTGATCTGAGAAGTACATCATAGGAGTTAGCGCTGACAGATGGTGGATATGGTGGTGAAGGTGGTGGGCAGCAAAGAATGGTCAGTGGGGCTGTCCTGCAGGTGTCCTGCCTAGGCGGCTGTGGGAGATGATGCCATTCATGGAGCTGGAGAAATCTGGACTGAGGCAGGTTGGGGGGGGAAGTGGTGGGGCAGGAGTACTGCATTCTTTTCTGGACAAGGTGAATTGAGGCACATGTGGTTTTGCAGGTGGACGTGACCAGGAGGCCGGTGGATACAAGGCTCTTGTGTCCCTGGCAGCTTCAACTTCATGCTTACCTAGTGCTGTTTCCTTCTGGACCCAGTTGCAGACTTAGGAGTTCCTTTTGGGATCTGGCAGAAACTTGACAAAGAAGCTAGAAGATCCACACAGAGATTCTTTCATTTTTCAAGTAGTTCATGTTTCGATGTAAACATACTGTCTTGGACAATGTACTTGAAATTATTCTGAAAGCATCCCAAGTATTCACCTTCCCTTAGGAGAATCCCACTACTTTCCAGTGGAAAAAGAACGATCCCTGGAGGTTGAGTAGCACCCAGAGTGCTACTTATGGAGCAAGCTTGGAACAGAGCACACCTGGGCCACTGTTCTGCTTGTTGCCTTCCTTGGCGCGTGCCTCCAACTTCAATGAGTGCATGCTCAAAACAGTATGGTCTAGGGAAATGAACTCCACCATGAACTAAGAGATTGGTGATTAAAATATTGACCTTGCCCATTAGGAATAATGTCCCGTTGGCCTAATCCCACATTCTGGGAGGTAGGACAAAGTCTGCACAATCAAAGCCTGCAGGTAGTACCTGGCCGCTACATAGGGTTGGCTTGGTCCAGGAGTGTCAGGTGTCAAGGAAAAATTTTTATGATTGGAATGCCATTAGGTGGGGCAATCCCTCTCCAGGTTCTGCCCCCTGTTTCTTATATCTTTGCTTCACACATCTATGATGAAGGTATTTTTAAAATACCAGACACAGTCTAGGGCTTAGTAAAACTCAAGCACTATCTGTTCTCTCTCTTTCCAATACATGGGGAAAAATGAATGGATTAGCATATTAGTGACAGATGCTTTGCATTTTGCAGGGGAGCTTTATAATTTAGTGGTCTTCATTTGTTGTAGGAGGTGTAGACACGGGCTCCTGTGTTCCATTACAGAGTGCATGCCATAGGAACTGCAGAGAACAGGCCATTGGTTTGAGCAGTGCTAGAGAGAGATATACCCAACTCCTTCAAGTCTTCCCAGATGCTTTCAGCCCTCTGTGCTGCTGTGGAAGGTAGTGAGACTTGGGGATGGGGAGAGGCCCGAGATGGTGCTGGGCCTCTGACTAGCCCAGGCATCATTTAGACCTGTTCTTCCAGACTGAGGGACCCCGGGAGTTCAGGCCCAAAGAGTGTCTTTAGCTGCAAAATTGCAGTGCAACATCAAGTGAAACGATGGATCTACCCTCTTCTCTGGATTACTTCTGGGTATCTCAGAGCTGCTAATAAAATTGGCTTGTGCTTTGGGCTGTCTTGTGGGGAGAAACGGGGGGCAGGGGTAAGTGTTTTTGAGCTCTAACCTTTCAAAAACCCCACAGAGGTGGCAGGATTTCTGTTCATTCCTCCTCACGCCTCTTTTCCCAGCTCTTGTACATTATATCAACTGCTCTTGGCATGTAATACATTTATGGAGCTGCACTTTTAGTCTCAGGGAATTCAGCAGCTTCTCCCAGTTTATCTGGTGGCACATTGTTTCCTTACTAGGAGGCAGAGGGCAGGGCCTGGGGCTCTAAGAAGGAAAGTAACCTAACCGCAGTGATCTGTGGTCAGCACTGGAATAGAGCAGTTGACGCCACGGGGGGTGTCCTTGTTACATCCCCTCACCATGCCCCTGTCCACTGCAGCTGAAGCCTTTGGGATTGGTGAGCTGAGCCCTCTCCAAGGCTGTCTCAGAGCCTGCAACAAAGGTAGGGAATCCCTACGCTCTCCCCTTTTCTTGTACCACCTTCTTACATTTCATTTTAGAGACTACCTACTGACCTGAAGGCATCAGATGTCCTCAAAGGGGCTGCTGGCTTTATACTTGGATGAGAAGATCTAAGAAAGGAGGCAAAGGCAAAAGAGGCAGGATACTGACCATGTGCATGATGTCAAATTGGACAAAGAATCTTGGCTGTCATTGGCTCCAGGCCGAGTGTTGGGGGTGTGGAGCAGAGAGAGTGAGCTTTGCTAAACCCAGGCCTAATTGCATGAAGTTGCTGTAGCTCATTTCACTCTCCTTTGTTCCTTCTCCCAGGACTTAATACTAGCAAGACCAAAGCCTTCTTGGCAAATACTTAAAAATAAACTAATTAAATAATTTTTCTAAACTGTATTTATATTTCTGGCAATCATTATTGAGTGAAATGGTATTTTATTTACATCTAGGATTTGCGGCAATGTAATAGAAGTTCTCGTGTTTTAATTTGATGATGCTCATTTTTGGAATGTTCTAAAGAGCGTTTATAAAAAAGCTTACAGAATATCACATGACCAAATGTAGAAAATTCGCTTTGAAAATATGTCATTTCTCCAGCACATACTGTTTTGAAAGAATGGCATTTTCACTTAAAACTTATATTTGAAAACTTAAAAATATTGCTAGGCATGGAACAGCATGTTAACCAGGTAACAAATTTTACAAGTAGACTTAGCCACATGCCAGGTCTGGGCATTTTTGTGTGCAGACAGTAGTATACAGAGAGACTTTCTGAAAACTCAGCCTGCCAAGAATTTCCTGGTAATATAAGATTTATTGGCTTGTATTTTCAGTATTTATATCTCATATCCCCACTTAATTGCAAGCTTCTTGAAAGCAGGTATTGTCTTAGACACATTTGCAGTTCCCTTTGGACCCAACATAAGGTTATTTGTTGTCTCTCTCTCTCTCCCTACCTTAAACTTGGTTTTCTGAGCTTGAAAAGAGAAGTATTTGAATGGTCGGACAGTAGAGGGCATACACATCCTGAAACAGCTGTGGATCTACAGGAAGTGGGAAGTAGCTTCCTGGGGAAGTCTGCAGGCAGTGATGTCCATGTTTTGGTGTTTATTCTTCCATATGATTATCATTTTTCACCAACTGATGGTAAACAGAGCACCTAATGAGTTGGTCTCTAGACCACGGATGTACCATATTGCTTGGTGGGCACAGAGGAGCTGCAGATAACATCCTTTCCAAAATGAAAACTCCATTAAACTTGGCTGACTTCTTGTTGTCTTTGGTCAAAAGGTCCAAAGGTTTTGCAAAGGTGAAAACTTAAAAAAAAAAAAAAGGTAAATTCAAGGAAAATTCAAGGAAATAAAGAGATTTTTATTCAAGGGCACACACAGTTGCTCCTTGGTAATTGATTGCCTGTCTTTATGTACCCCCTCCTCCCATTTCCTCCATCTTCTGTGAAGAAAATCTTAAGTTGTAGGTTTTGATAAACTCTCTTCCCACCTCTTTTGTCTGAGCCAAGCATCCTGGCTGTGCTGGCAAGTTGGGAGCCTTTGCAGGGGATGGAAACAACTCAACTTCAGTAGCACGTGATAGAGGGCTCTTTCTCTTTTAACTGCTTTGCACATTGATGCAGAGCTCATTGCTGCTCATGGTACAGGTAGGTCTGACTCCACATCTAATTTTGTGCAGGTCACCATTTACAGGAGGTGTAGATAGCAAAGCCCAATGTCAAAATTCATCCGCATGGCAGGGTTTCTGGGCAGCCCTTTAAGATCTTAGGGCAGCCCCCATCCCACTGCTGGTTCATAACCAGTGGGTCTCTAAGCTTCTCCCACCCTCATTATATGTGTGTCTTCCACAACCTTCTGCCACCTGGTACTTTATCCATTAATATTTTTTGAGGCCTAAAATTTGAATTTTTGTTTGTCACATTCAATTTCTTTTGGGGGGTCCAGTTTTGACCTGTTTCAGGCTGCTAAGATAGTCTTAAACTTTGTGTCATCCTCATCAATGGGTTGAGCCTTACTCTACTATTAAATGACTTCTCTCATATTATCTCATTTGACCTTCACAAATCCTGGAATCTGTCAGTTGCAAATTTGATAAATGTGACTCTCAGTCTTCATTCAACTTACTGATAAAAGTATGAAACAGCACAGCACCAAGGACAGAACCCTTTGACGTGGCATTTTCTGAAGAGCTTCACTTTTGGGTTGGACAAATAACCATTGATTCACTTTCTTTAGGCTCCAGAAGCAGGGGAGCACCCAGGACCCAGGATAGACTTTGGAGGCAGACAGATCTGGCACTGCAACCCAACTTATGCCAAATTGACCACGCCCAATGGGCAGATTATGTGGGGACTCATTTGCAATGATTATAGGCAGGTGAGAGCTATGGGCCTTCTCCTCCACAACCTTCCTACAAAAGCAAGTTGCAGACTCAATTCTACCCTACCTACCATTCTTTGTTAGTAACCAGGCACAGAAATAGCCATACAGCCTGTTTTTGAAGCTCAGTGTGAATCCTGCTCTCTGCCTCATCTAGTGTCCCGGGAAGGGTCTCAAGATTTGCAGATATAGCGGATCACCTCAACCCTGCAGGTGGACAGCCAGAGGGCACAAGGGGCATGCAGTAGGCAGAGGCTCCCTCTCTGGCCCCAGGGTGTAGTAAAAATATTGTCAGTTTCTGCAAGTATCAGGAAGTGAGAAAGTTTGAGAGGCACTGACTTAGTAACTCTGACAAGTTTATTTCAAGGAAGATTTATTTGAGGCAGATGTGGCAATGTGGTTGCAGGTTTCGGCTCATCTTCTAGTGGGATTAGAGGACAGCATCCTTTGAGAGAAGAAATAGACCCTAGTAAGACCCCTAGGGCAAGAATGGAGCCACAAAGGGCTCTAGGCTTGCCAGATTCTTGTGCCCAAAGGGCAGAGATGCCTGGATGGCATTTCTAACCAATTATGCATATTCGACACTGCTTAATTTCTCGTTGATAAATTGTTTCCAACATCTCTTATGCATTTTAACAAACAGTGTAGACTCTGATGCAAGGCTTTCAAAGGCTAAGTCACCGGCCCTGGTTAGTTACAATACTTCAGATGTTGACTAACCATCCTTGGGTGAGGATTGGAACTAACTTATATTATACCACTCTGTTTAAGCTGGCGCATTTTAAAGTAATTTACAAACATCATCAAGCCTTGGCTACTCAGCTGTGTGGCTGAGTATGTTACCTGTCTTCTCTGTTGTTCAGTGTCCTTATCATTAAAAGAATAAAATAAGGGACTACGCTAACAATTAAGTGACATAATACATGGGAAATAGCTTGCACACTGCTTGACACGTATTAAATGCTCAATAAATGGAGAGGTGATATTATTGAAAATTGTTGCCTGTTCTTCAGATTCCTAAAGCTTGTCAGTTCTACTACTTGCCACCCTGTGTTGGATTAAAACACTTCAGTTTTCTTGGTTTATAAATAGTCACATCTGTTTCTAACACTGGGCTTCAACAAGTCTACTGCCTTGAGGTTCTATAAGCAAATGGGAAGGGAAGAAGAGCAGGTGGCTGGTCCCATTGCATTAATTCTGGCTCTCTGTCACAGTATGACCTCTTAAAAAAAGATTTAAAAATATTTGTAGGGATTCCTTTATTTTTGGAAGACTCTGAATTTTCTGAGTCTAGATTTAACAGCCACATTTATATATTCAATCTGTGCTCAGATCAGCCATCCACATGTAAACATACATTATTTTTATAGGACCTGGAGTGATATCTTAGATAATGTGCTTTCTTGCCAGGCCATGGTAATAGTTAGGTTTTTTGTTTTGTTTTGTTTTTCAGGTTTACCACCCAAGACTCTGAATTTGGTGTAGGGAGAGCAGATAGGAGACTATTGGCTCAAAGCAGTGGCTAACCATTAGTGAGTAATTATTGCCTGGAGCCTACCTGATAATTATGCCAAGCATTGCAGGATGGGGCATCTGCTAATGTTTGCCTGCAACAAAGTCAGAAAACTGAAGTGGTCCATCAGAGACCAGAGAGGTGTGTTCAGTGCACATGTTATTTGCATACTTGGATGTCCTCACCTGCCTTCAACAGGGGATATTTATGAGCACAGCCCATCTCAGCTGTCTTCAGCCCCAGGCCCTGGTTTCCTGGAAAGACAGCCTTAAACTGGCGAGTAAGGGCCTCTGGGATTCTCCTGTGTGGTTTCCATCATGTACAGCCAGCCAGCCAATCAGAACCCTCTGCCCTGAGGCATCTTGGTTCAGAGCATGCTCGATTCTTCCAGGCACCTTAGCTTTGAAATCAGTGAAATCTCTGCATGATGACAAACGATTAAGCTGGAAACATTGCATTATTCCCAGCAACACTCTGACTGAGAGAGGAAAGAACCACTGGTTGACTGTGGAGAAAGGTGATTTGCCACTGTGGAGAGGGAACAAAAGCTCTGAGAGTCTGGAACTGGAGTGTGTCAGTATATTTTGAAGATGATGAGACCTCTGTGAGCAGAGTCCTGCTCTGGGCTTGTGGAGATGGTCTTTCCACAGCATAGCACATCATGGGGAGATTTTCCACTGCTTCTCTGTCCCCTAAAGGAAAAGGGGCACCTCATTGTTACACTGTTCCCCCAGGGTCCTTGTCACTGCCATCCTCTACTGTTCAGCCCATCTACAGAATGCAAAAGAGGGGCCAGATATTCTGTGCCATTGCTTGAGTGTGTGTCCTGATATTTTTGGGTTGAAAATAGTCGTATATCTATATCTATATCTATCTCCAAATGGGTATCCTTAGGCAAAATTAAGAAGTAGTTGAATTTTGCCCCAAGTACTTGGTTATCTCCTTTCTATCTCTCTTTCTTTAGACAGGGCTTTTGGCGCTATACGCTGTAGTGTGTATACCTGTGAGCTGGGAGCAAATAAGGGCTGAGATTCTGCTCATGTTTTATTGGCCAAGGCTTGGTGTATCTCTTTGCTCAGGAAGGGCTGCCCTTTTCTTCCCCCAAGATGCCTTTCTGTTTACCAACTTCTGTTTACCAAGTTCTGGCCAACCAGAGAGGACAGCACTCCCTAATTCTCAGTAAATAGCCATGTAGACCAGTGGGGACCCTGCTGTTTGCACCCTCTCCACTCTCTTCTGTTTAGCCTTGGGCCACAGAAAAACAGAGGTGATGGAGGAGGTACACTAAGGTGTAAGTTGTTGAAAGAGAAAGCATGATGCTTGACCCAAAGAAACCATGTTCCAATGGTGGACTTTCAGGATGTCAGTGGAGGGAGTAAGATGTGGACTGTGCAGGGGGGCTTTGCTAGAACCTCTCAAACCAGACAGGAAGGTCCGATGTGTGGTTATTCTCTAGGTGCCTGTGCTTCAGATTGAGCTCAGGGACAGCTGTCTCTGGCCCCTCTTTTGCATTTAATTTTCATGTACCCTGCCAGGAAGCTCTCCCCCTGGGCTGATGACTGTCACCCCTTGGCTTTTCTGATGGGTCTGGGGAATGGGGAGATCCTTCTGACTGTGTTATGAGCCTCCTGGGGGCAAAATACCATTCACAGTAATGTGGAAAATAGCCTAAGGACTGCTGAGAGCTGCCTCCTGCCATGTCCCCCCACTTCCTGTGTGTGTATCCTCCCTGTCATTCCAGGAAATGCTGACCTCTGGGTGAGCAGGTTGCAGGCCACGCCTGGGGCTGGCAGAAACATATCTCAAGACGCATCTGCGAGGCTTCCAGATCATCCATGTGTGGATGCCGTGCAAGAGCTAGGCATTCAGAGCGGCAGGCTTTCTGCCTTTGAGGTCCGCCCAGAGAGACTGGCTTTTCCAGCAACCAGAATTAGGAGGAGCTTCAGTTTCATGGCATGGGAGCCCACAGCACCCCAGAATCCTGAGCCAAGCATTCTAACTGCTAACAAGCCAATCCCCTGCCTCCTGGCAGAATCACCCCTAAGAGGGCTTGTGATAGGCAGTACTGGTCCCAAGACAAAATTTTTTTGAGTTTCTTTTATCCTAACACAACTTCCACTTCAACTAGCATCACTGAGCTGGCTTTGGGGTGAGGGTCTCAGGCACTGAATTGATTTTATACAGAAGGGCATTTCTCCTGATATTAATCTTTAGGGAAATGAAAGCCTACTTTTATTCTGTCCAGTGTTTTGTGGTCCAAAGCGGGTGTGTCTCCAGATGGAGGAAATGGAGTATCAATGCTAATTTGAGATCCAATGAGCAGCGGCTCAGGTAATCAGATACCACTTCAGCTGGAAACCTCACACCTGCAGAAGGACTTTTTCTTCTCACCTTCCAGAGCCTTCTAGCTATGAGGTGTGCTACAGGAAATTGGGAGCTGATGAAGAAGCGGGCTGCCCCATTCCCACTCCCAGGGCTGCCTGTAGAGAGTCCAGGCCCTTCACTTCCCAGTGCCTACCATCTTGGGGCAAAGGTACTTACAGCTACTGCTTGTGAACCAGAATTTCTGAAGTGGGGTAAGACTAACAAAGAGCCCCAAACAGATAACTCCCACTGTGGCTTCTTTTTGACCAAGTGGTTGCTGAGAACTAAATCAACTCTCCTAAGTGTGTTCTTTCTCAGTATTTTAAATCAAGGTCTAGGAGTCAGGGCTTCAGCACTGAGGTTCCGGGTAACTCTGCCAGCTGTGATCCTGGACACCATCTCTGAATGGCTTTTCATGCCCCAATTAATGTCTTCCTTGCTCATCATATTAACTCTCACCAGGAGCTTTCCTGTCAAAGGAAGGAGGCGGAGCGAGCACTTAGCTTTCCATCTACTGTCACTTCGGCTGCATCTTGGCTGCATGTGCGGCATTGATTTTACATGTCCCTCCTCAGCAAACCTGCTAATAAGATTATTTTCCTTCCTCTCCTTTCTCCCACCCCCTTCAACCTGGCCCCGACTCCTGGTCAGACCTTGATTACATGTCTCATTGATTCCATTCAGCTATTTATTAATACACTAATTAGTATGTTCATTTAAAGGAGAGTGACACCGCTTTTTAAAAATAGATGTACAGAGGTGTAGGTTAATGGCAATCTCTGTTTATTTAACATAGATGTCTGGTGTGAAGTGGATTAGTTTTGGATGTTAAAAGGACACAGGGGTTTTTCTGGGGCTTAAATCACTTTAGCTGACAGTCAGTAACACCCTTTGAAAGGTGACACCTACAATCGTGTTTCATTTTCCTTCAGTGATCATAGATACTCCAGTATTGGGGTGGGGAAACTAGAGGGAACTGAGAGGGTACAGTACAGGGTTGGTGGTATTAAGTCTTTCGCAGACAGCTCTGATTGTGTATGGGGACTGGCTGGCCCTTACAGCCTCCAGTGAGGTATACTCACTACTCTGGCTGTAGGACCTGACGGGCATTTTGTAATGAAAGGTTTGTGAAGGGAAAAGCAGTGCTTTTCTATTATAGACTTGTTCTTTTTGTTCTTGAGTTGCTCACTATTAATCATGGCCAGTTAATTCTGTAACAAACCACCTCAGTTCAATATGGGTTAGTATGTGGGGGGATTTTGCTCCATGCAGTCATTCAGGAGCCCAGGTTCCTTCCATGTTGTGGCTCCACCATCCTGTTGAGGGCTTCTCAATTTCCCACTGGCTCTTCTGTATCTGGTCAAGAGAGAAAGGAAGAGAAAATGTGTGAAGAAAGCTGCTGAGTGCTCTGGGGACCTGGGTGTGCACCTAAGCTCTCTGTCTCCAAGTTCGGTGTGCTGGGACTGCACTTTTGAGTGTTGAGGAATTGTCAGGAGGCTGCTGCTGTGGTCCAAGGGAGAAATGATGAGGACTGGGCCTGGGGTACTAAATGGAAGGGAAGGCAGAGGCCCAGAAGTGGGTCTTGGTGAGAACTAGATGAGGCAGCTGAGGGGCATGGAGGACTGAGTGGGTGCTTGTGCTCTAGCAAAGGGAGAGAATGCAGGAAAAGGAGCAGGTGTGGAAGAACTGATGGGGCCTGTTTTTGAGGAGCTGGGTTTGAAGTGTCTATGGGACAGCATGGAGATATACTGGGTGTGTGAGTGGCCAGGAGGTCAGGGGGAGACCAGGATTAAGGTCTGCACTGCAAATTGGATGAGGGGCTATAGGTGCAGATGTGGTCATTGCAGCCCAATGGGGTGGGAGGACTATTAGGGTCGTCAGCAGCAAAGGAGCTGGACTCTTCCTTTCCTCCTCCCACTGAGTCTTTCAGACAGAAGCCTTGAGGGAGAGGAGGACAGGGGAGGTTAATTGTGTATAGCAGACCTCGGTGCCTTGCAAATAAAAAATAAAGTCATATTTTGGTTAAAACTCAAATTATAATGATTTTTTAAATTAGCTGAGCTGCACTCAGATCCTCTTTAAGTGTCTACTAATTGCCTCCTGCAGCTGAAGAAATGCTGACCCCTCCCTCTCATTGCTATTTCTCCCTGTTATTCCAAGCCTGGAAGAAGTCCTTCCCCAGATTCCTTCCAGCACAAAGAGATCAGGCTGTATGTTTGAGTATAACTTTTTTTGATGGGTCGAGGGTAATAAAGGAAACACAGAGAGTAACTTAACACTTCTTCAAAAGGTAGCCGCTTAAACCTGTCCTCACTTGTGGGTACCTCATGCCCCACTCCTGGGCATCCTGCTCCCTAGAGGAAGGGCAGGCTCACCACCATGCTGTGGGGTCGGGGGTACTCTGAGTTGCAATGAAGACCCACATTCCAGCCCTCATTGTCTTCCTAGGGAACGTTCACTTCCTTCAGGGTAAACCTTACCCTTGGGCAGCAGGTGGGGTATCGCCCTAGCCTTAAGGCACCCACAGAGCAACCACAGCAGAACAAGGTTACAACCCCAAAGTCTGGGTTGGTGCTCCAAACTGCAACTGGATCCTGGGCTCAACCTCCACCTTCTTGTAAAGTGAGGATCTCACCCACCTGCGCTGTCTTCTTCTGCCTAATTTTTAAACTATAGCTCTACCTCTCTCTACCTAATGTTCAAACTGTGGTTTGAACTATAACTTGTCTGCCGGTCCACAAAAATAAGCTGAGCATTCTAAAGTCATTTTAAGAATAAAATCCCAACCCCCATGCTGTTCCCCAAACAAACAAACAAACAAACAAATGAACAAACTCACCCTAAGGAAATATTAAAGATGTAGCAGTAACTTAACCCAAATAGCAATTGACATGACTGCTGAGGAATCCTCCCTGCATTTGATGTACTTTGCCGTTTTCCAGAACACTAAGGAGGGTAATGGCTCAGGCAAATGACCCTCCCAGGAGCAAGGAAATCTGTCCCCAGGAAGATTTTAGGGTCCACTCACTTTTAAGGTTTTTCCTGCATTGATGGTTCCAGCTTTCAAAAATCTTGGGAGGGTCCAAATGTATCAGTGTCACCGGGGTTGGGACCCAGGATTTTTTTAAGTTCCCCAGGTGATTCTCATGAGTAGCCAAGTTCGGAATAATTTCCAGGGTCTGAACTAAGTGGTTCAGGTCCTACCAAGACACCTCAAAGGGTGTGAGTAGTTAATCAATAGTTTGCACGAGGGGAAATTAGGTTCCCTGGGATTCCTGTTTTCTTAGGTGGGATAATGATAGGGGTGTTATCGGAAAAGGGTCCTGATCCAGACCCCAACAGAGGTTTCTTGGACCTCACACAAGAAAGAATTCAGGGCAAGTCCATACAGTAAAGTGAAAGCAAGTTTATTAAGAAAGTAAAGGAATAAAAAAATGGCTACTCCATAGGCAGAGCAGTAGGATGAGTTGCTTGACCAAGTATACTTATGGTTATTTCTGGATGATATGCTAAACAAGGGGTGGATTATTCATGAGATTTCCGGAAAAGGGGTACAGATTTCCTGGAACTGAGGGTTCCTCCCTTTTTTAGACCATATAGGGAAACTTGTGGATGTTGCCATGGCATTTGTAAATTGTCATGGTGTTGGCGTGAGTGTCTTTTACCAGGATACTGTATTATAATTAGCATATAATTAGCAGTGGTGATGACCAGAGGTCACTTTCATCACCATCTTGGTTTTGGTGAGTTTTGGCCAGTTTCTTCTCCGCATCCTGTTTCATCAGAAAGGTCTTTATGACCTGTATCTTGTGCCATCCCCATCTCATCCCATGATTAAGAATGCCTAACCTTCTGGGAATGTAGCCCAGTAGGACCCAGCCTCAGTTTACCCATCCCCTATTCAAGATGGAGTTGCTCTGGTTCAAACACCTCTGACAGGGGTACATTTTACTCTGCAAACTAAGAAATAACAGATTAAGGTTTAATAGCTATGTTGGGTATTTACTGGAACTTTTAGGAGAAACCTCGGTCTTGGTCTTGGATGAGAACATGCCTTACCTTGGGTCAGAGCACATTTCTCTTGGCCCGGGGCTAGGAACCGTTCATCTCAGACTGCCTGGCAGCCTGTCTCACTGTTATCAGTGTTGTCTACCTCCAAGTCCCACTTCTGGGCACTCTCCACCAAGCAAAACCCCCAAATGCATACAAAATGGTAGGACATTTCTTAAAAAGCAAATAAATAACTACCTTACTTGCACTTGAAATTGCCCTAGGCTCATCTGCTTGTCATAAAAGTCCTTTCTCAGTCATCTTGCAATAAGAATTAAACTCTACTCTGTTGATTTGTGACGAGGGCTAGGGGAGTCTAGAACTCCGCTTCCTACTATGACAACTAAGTGCTGTTTTACAAGCAGGACTCTCCAAACCCCTCACCAACCCCACCGGATTTGGGACGTGGCATTCCTAGAAACTCTTTTGAGGCTTTGCAAAGCCAGGCTTTGTCTCTCTTCACTCTCTCCCCACTTGCAGCCCTGGAGTGAAGCCACCAATTCAAAGGGCTCTGTGTGGCTGGGTGTTTTCTTCGGTTTCACGTTTTGTTCGACAGCATTAGATCTGCTCGTGTTCAGACTCCCCAGGGCCTGTGTGTGCGTCACTGAAGGCTTTCTGTCCTAATTTGGTCATAGTGGTCTTGGGATCTGTAGTTGTGGCTACAAAGAGAGGTGCTTTCTGCTTTCTTGCCATCCCCAGGGCTCTTTTGCAAGCTGCTGCATGAAGCTGAAATACAGAGCAGTCCAAAGAATAAAAATCTAGGCCACCAACAAACTCTCTTGTTGCCTCCACAGACCCCGATTTGATTCTCCTGGTAGGTATATTTGTGGGGTTCTGATGGCTTTGACCGCCTCCCTGTTTTCTCTGTGGTTCTGGTTTGCCTGGCTGTTGGAACGTCTGTCCTTTGATTCTTCTGCACAGTAGGCCAGAGTTGGAATCCCTGGTATAGTTCTGCACCCTACCAGAATGTCCCAGGAGGAGCTCCAGACAGCTCCCAGCCTCTCCTCTTGACTCCTACTACCCACTGTATCCTTACCCATGCCTGCATGCACTCAGGAGCATTGTAGCAAAGAAATAGATGCAACCACATTGGCATGGAGGGGATGCTTGTTAGGTAACATACAAAGACCTAGAAACTTAAGCAGAGATGTAGGTGTGGGAAGGTTTAAGAAATAACATACTGTAGGCTTCAAGGTAAAGACTCCGAAATCAGATTAAAGTTCAATTCACATCCCACCACTTTGTAGTTTGGGCAAGGTACTTAAATCTCCTTGAGACAGTGACTTCATTTGTAAGAGGTGGGTGACGATGCCTTCCTTACAGTTTATGTGAGATGACGTGTGTGAAGTGGTCAGCATCAGTACTGGGCCCAGAGCAAGCATCATTGAAGAGCACAGCCTACTGTATCTTCCTTTTGAAAAGCATTTTTCACTTTAAATTCTCTCCGTGAACTGGAATCAGGGGAAATATCACCATGGAGCTAGCTTGCTGTAATTCAGTTTACTATTTCAAGAGAGGAAGTATTTAAAACATAGATGTATTTTTCAGGCCACTTGTAACAAATTAGCATCCTTTTGGGCTCCCCTTCCTGGAATAGTGAAACCAGATGGGCCAGTTTGGCATTTGACTTGCATATTTTCATTTTGTGAATCTCAGGGGTTGGACCCATGGTTCCTAAGCCTTGTTTGTCCTCAGATTCACCTGAGGAACTTTTGAAAGTTACAGATTCCCTGCCCTCCTTCCAGACTGATGTAACCAGAATCGACCAGGGTGTTAGGAGCAAGGGTGGGGATGGAGAACCTTCTCAAAAGGGGCTTGAGGTGGATCTGATAATCAATCAGTTTTGTAAGTCCAAAACAAGATCACTGTTCACTAGTGGGGCATTTGTTTCAAGCATTTCCATTAATGCTGTTTCTTCTCCCCTCTGCTCTCCAGTGTATTATTAAAAAAGCTTAGCACTCGAGGGATCACCAGCCCCTGCCCCCTTCTGTTCCTGAGTCTCAGTGAGTGTCTGGTTATGAATTAACGGTGCCCACTGTTTTTGGCCACACGGATATATTAGATTCTGGAGATATGCTTACAAATGGCTTTCACCAGAGTTCTACTTTCTTTGGACTTAAAAAATTTGATTGGTGCTTTGGGATTTTTAGTCTCTCAGTTCCTACATCCCGACGGGGTAGCATATTGAACCCACTAAGACTGTCAAAGCAGGAGGGAAGATCCAGACCATATGAAAGGGATCCCTAATACTTGTCCCTTCTTAGATGCTGCATTTTTTGTGGTCCTGGAGGCATCTATTCCTGCATTTCCACATCCTAGCCCTTTTTCTGCTGTGCTGCCATTGTTTTTCATTCTGAGGATTAGTTTTGGGACTAGGTGAGCTACTATTCCTGAAGCTCTAGCTAGAGGCAAAGATCCCAAGTACTTGGGTGGTGGCCAGAACATCACAGAGAGGAACCAGATGTAGGTCAGGCTAGTCAAATGCACCCTTCTGTGCACCATCTGGGGTTGATATTCAAGCCAGTCCCCTGTTGGACTCACTAATGATGACCATGGTTATCAAAGGTGACTGACAACTCAGCACTGGTCAGTTTTAGGGGTTGGTTTGCAACTGCGGGTCCCCTTCTTAGCCTTGAATGTGCACAGTTATCCTATCAGTCAGCAGGAATACACCCAGCCGCCTCCTGCAGGGTCCAGGCCCACAGGCGCCTGATGACTTTGTGGTGGATGATGTCAGTCAATCAGTCAAACCTCTCCCGACTCCAGCAACACTGAGTTTTTCTTAGCCTCCTCTATCCTATTACACTTCTTAATACCTTAGTTCCAAATTTTCTTAATCCTCACTTTTTTTTTTCCTTTCCTGCGAAAAACAAATGAAAGTCATCCACTCACTGTTTTGCTTTCTTCTGGAATAAAAGCATTTGGAGAGAAAAAGTGAGCACATTTACAGGAAGGATTCTCTTTGGGGCTGTGTCATGAGAGAAAAACCTTGGGTCAACCCATTGCCCTGCCTTTGGGTGGCAAATGTATAAGGATTATTTGACTAGAAAGGGATGCCTGGCTTGTTTTCCTCATCCCAGCTCTCTCAGTTCAATAACTCAACAAGTATTTATAGTGTGTTTTTTATGAGCCAGGTATTGTGCCAGGTGCTGGGGGTTCAGTGTGAGTGGCAAACATGGTCCTACCCACAGGGAGCCGAGAGTCTATACCTGGGACGTTTTTGTTCAGCCTCATTCTGCTTTGACAGGTTTCCAACCTCATTCTGCTTTGATAGGTTTCCCAGGCCTCTACCCAAACCTACATCCTGACTTCCACTGGGATAAATTAAAGCTGCCCACAGGAGCATGTGAAGTAACTGCAGGAGGTAGGGTCCTTTTGAGAGAATTAGTAGGAGCTTTCTTGGGACAGACAATAGGAGCCCAGAGGACACTGGGGGAGGGGTGGTTATCCTCTTAAACTCTAGGTCTGAAGCGGGAAAGGAGTCTTGGGATAGACTAGGGAGAAAAAAAATACATTTGCTTTTTGCAGATCTCATTACTTTGGTGTAGACAATAAGAAAGGCAAAAGCAAACAGGTTGTGTGGTGAGCTTTGCCTGGTGTGGCTGTACTAGTCCCCTCTATTGTAGCACAGGTCCAGTTCAGATCAATGTCAAGATCAGTCATTTATTTATGAAACTAATATAGGCCCTTCCCCAAGTTACATTTTACTTTTAATTTATTTCATCTCCCAGATCTTTGCAGTGAAAGCGAAAGTTTTCTATTTTTATTTTTTACAGGTACCTACTTTTGATATTCACTCATATACATGGAAGGGAGGAAGAAATATCTGTAGTACATGACAGACATCTAGGCCAAGAAAGCCATAGTTATTTAAAGGTTTACATTTCCACTCCATTCAGACGCTACCTAAAAACCTTAGGTAGGGTAATGGGCACCTTTTCATTACTCAGTAGACCCAATAGTGAGAATCCTAGGAGCCCCCATGGATCACCTGTCACATAGTGACAAGGTGTGCCCCCCTCACCCTCGGCACACTTAAGTCTATTTCTGTGTGCTCCTTCTTTTCTATGGAACTTCCTGGCTTGTATTCCAATGCTCCAGGACCTCTATTACTAACAAGTGGCTCTGGGAGCTTTCTCCTTCCCCAAAACAAGAATTGTGCTGTCAGCCAATTTCACTTAGAGAATCTCTAATATCACAAAATGGGTTGCTCTCTGACTCTCCAAGAGGTTATCCCACCTGCCTGACTGTAGTGACACCATATCTAGATGTATTCCATGGTAGGTTATCTATTCTCAAATGAAATCATCTCTCCTCTGGGAGGTTTTTGGGTTGGAGAGTGGCCACTGTCACTTACTTGAAACTGAGACCTTTACCTTGAGCTGTCTCATGACTAAAGGAGGATGCGTGGGTTGTGGCTTAGCCCTCATAATCTCTTTCCCTTGTCTAAGCTACTCATGTTCAAAACCTCAATATCATCTTTGATTCTTCTTTCTCTTTCAATCCCAGTCTCAGTTAATGGGCAAATCATATCATTTTACTTTTCTCCCTCTGTCCTTCATCTGGTTTTCTTTCCATATTCTGATTTCTGTCCCATCTTCTAGTTGGTGTGCCTCACTCATGAAATAACCCTGGCCTTCCCATATTTCCCTGTCTTCCTAGTGTTGCTGCCAGCGTAGCCCTAGCTCAGATAGTTTGCCTTCTTCTCTGAAGTTTGATAAAAGGGGTCAACTCTCCTTCCTGATTTTGGTCTCATCCGCCTCTAGTCAGTTTGGCATATAAGTGTCCGATTCATCTTCCTCAAGTATAGCTCCCCAGGAGAATTCCTTTGCTTGAGAATCTTCAATGGCTCCCCATAGCTTGTCAAAGATCCTTCCTTTTAAGCCTAGCATTCAAGTTCATCCTTGTTTTGGAATTGGCCTGTTGTTTGGGTTTATCTTTTATTTCCTCCCAAAAGCAAATCCAATGTTCCAGTCAAATCAAATACCAGCTGGGAGATTTTTGCTTCTAGTAAAGGCAGACTAGCTAATTCAATTGACTGACCTTCCTACTGATAAAAATTCAGAAAGTGGAGAAGATATTTTCAAAAACAGGCCTGAAGACACATGAAAGCTAGTAAGGTGGTAAATATTGATAGGGCCACATTTTGGAAGAAGCTGGAAATCCAGAGGTTAACTAATCAGAGGGATTAGACTTTTGCTGGCTTCTAAAGAGGCATCTGAGGGTCTAAGCATTGCATTTGACAGCATCAGGGCATTAGAGGACACAAGCCGGAGTTCAGGGCCTATTAAGCATGGGAACATTTTGGGTTGGAACTACAAGTAAACCAGCTTTTGCAAGTTGTGAAGTCAGGCTTTGAATCCCTTGAGTAGCTAAGAAAAATGACAATTTCTGAAATGGGATTAATGTTACACTATGTTGCAAGTCAGTTACCTGGTAGAAGCAAACAATACTATCTGGAGGAAGATACCTTATCTTAGTCATCATATTATTTCCACAAATAAATCTTTGAATACAATGTCTAGCGTGTAATCAAAGATAAGCTGGCACACAAGGAAATAAGTCAACATGACCAAGAACCAGCAGAAATAATAGACTCACGGGTTTCCTGGATAATTTCCAATGCAATTATCAGACCATGGATTTAAAATAACCATGCTTACTATTTTCAAGTAGAAATAAGACAAGATTACAAGTTTTGGCAGCAAACTAGAAACTATAAAAATGACATAGTAGATTTCAAACAAGAACCAAAAAGAAATCCTGGAACTGAAAAAATACAACAACTGAAATTAAGAGTTCAATGGATGTATTTTAAATAATTTAGAAATAGCAGAAGAGATAATTAATGAAGTAGGGCAGGGGGCAAATGAAATCATCCAAAATGAAGTATAATAAATACAGAAAACTTAGGTAAGAGACATCGAGGATACAGTGAGAATAGTCTTTATCTATTTAATTGGATTTCTACAAAGAAAGAAAAAAATGAAGAAGTATTATTTGAAGAGGTAATGGCTATGAATTTTCTAAAACAAGCAGAAAATATCAATACAGAGATTCAAGAAGGTCTGTAAACTCCAAGCAGGATAAATAAGAAGAAATCTACATTCAGACCTGTCACAATACAAACATAGAAAATTGAAGACACATTGTAGTATTTGTTATTTCCTGAGCAAGTCTTTAATTTTCTTGCATCTGTACCTTGGTCTGTACTATTTCCCCACCCCCTCATCTTCATCTGTCCAGATGTTACCCATTATTTACCAAGCTTTATCTGATAATCTTCCTGTCTTTACCTCCAACTGGATTTATAATTAAAATTATCAGTAAAAACTTAATGTCAACCATATTAATCCTACTTGTTTGACTACTGCTATCATTATTAAGTGCTTACTTAGTTCCAGGCATTGTCCTGGGCACCTGTCATATATTATTTCTTTTAATTCTCATAAAACTCAGCAGAGTTATTACACAAGAAAACTCAGAGACCACCCACCTCTTGTCTGAACTTGTCTAGCATTTTACCTGTCATGTACCACCTATTTCATTTCTTTAAAAACACCTCTTCTTCTAGACATGTATTCGATTTTCCTGGTACTATTATAATTTGTATGTAAAGCCCATTTCATGTAGAGGAAGTGAGTAGCAACTGGTTTTGCTCATGCATAGTAGGTGTTCATTCGTTTGTTGAGTGAGTGTCTCACGTGGCTTACCTGGCTTGTCCCTGAGATGCCTTAAATGCCTGAGGATCTGTTAAAATCTGAGCAGATGCACCAATGGAAACTGAGCCCATCCCCACACCTTATCATCTCTGCCTGCCTTAGCGGCTCCCGTTCACACGTTAAATTGAAAGCAGCAACCCATGCTCTATTTAAAGTGTCCTCGAAAATGGTACTCAAGTGTGTAACACAGCTATTTCACTGACATGGGCAGGGTATTTATGGAGAAGTTGTTTTTCTTTTGGATAGGGGGCTTTATAACCAGAAGCCATTATATGACACCTATGTGGATGTCAAAAGGAAAACAACGAAAAAACCTCTACTAGTTACTTCCATCTCTATCAAGACATAATCTCCCTGGTTATTTTCTCTATCAAGCCGTCTCTCTTCCATCAGCATCCAAAGATCACAAAATATGACCTGGGGCCAGTAAAGTTGAAGCAAGAATTGTCCAGAGCAGAAAGAATAATTGCGGTTTTCACCATTAGCATTCCAGCAGCACCGGCTCTCTCTGGGTTTGTTCACCAGCTCAGCTTGACAGCTTAATGGTTTGCGGGGCAAGGAACATTTTAGCACAGTCAGTTGCTACTCTTATGGGGAGGGGGAAGCTGGTGAAAGCACTAGGTAGGAGTCTCTAGAGAAAGGGGCTATGTATGGGAAGAGAGGTGTTAAGTTAGGGGAAATGACCAACTTCATCTAAGCCACATTTCATCCAGTGCTTCGGGAAACC
The DNA here is from genome assembly GCF_049350105.2 of Macaca mulatta. Lineage (NCBI taxonomy): Eukaryota > Metazoa > Chordata > Mammalia > Primates > Cercopithecidae > Macaca > Macaca mulatta. The sequence goes on along the minus strand of NC_133408.1, from coordinate 172,253,008 downwards.
TGTGAATCGTGCATGCTTTTGTGTGCTGCTGTTACTTTTCTCCCCTCTGGCTCTCTGTCTGGCACTTTTTCCTTGGGCATCCTTTGAAATAAATCTTTATTGATTCTACTGATTAAATTCACTCCTGGCATTTTTGACAGCCAGGATTGTTAAGTTTCTGAATAGTACCAACATTCTCCTCCTCTCATCCTTACCTCCCTCTCCCTTTCTGAGTAAAAATTAATAATTAGCACAAAGTTTTAAAGAACAGGCCACACTACACCTTCTGCTCTCTTGACCCAACATCCATTTCCTTTATGAGCTTTGGGGAAATTTGGGGAATTCCTACGAACACCGTGTTAGAAAAATGTTTGCCTGGGCCCATGGAGCTGGAGATCTAGCCCAGGTTTGGTAAGGGGTGATCGGAGCCAGGGCAATTGAAGCAATTGCGTGTTAAATGAGATTTGAAGCAATTGCATGTTAAATAGGACAATGAAATGTCTAGAGTGAAAGCTGGCCCTCACAGCACCCACAGTAGGACTGGAGCAGGAAACGTGTCCCATGAGACTTCCAGCCCTCCACTGCAATTGTTGTGATTGTTTAGTGGATTCTGCAGGCAGAGACACGGTGCATGCTCTGGATAGCTCCGAAACTCTCGGGTGATCAGTGTTTCTCAGTGGAGATGCCACCTGCATTGTAAGTAGGATGCTTCTTCATTATGCAGAGCCATCTTACACAGTGCAGGAGGAGCATTCCTGACCCTCTGGATCCTAAAAGCCAAGAGCACTCAGTCAACCACAAAGCCTCCATACATTTCTAGATGCCCATGGGGAAGGGAAATGGCCCCATAGGAGACCTTTTGCAAGTCAGAGAGAAGGAAGGGCATTGTTAACACCTTGCCTTCAGTTAACACTGTGCCATTCTCTGGGGAATGGCCATTAAGATATCTTTGATAGCTGAGTGACCTTGAACAGTTCCTTTCAAAAACTCTCTAAGCCTTCACTGAGGTCCTCGATAGTTGCCTGGTGATCGTAGAACTCATCTCTTAGGTTTTTAGGAAGATCAATATTAGCAAATATTTATGAGTGCTTACAATTTGCTAAGCACATTATATGCAGGGTCTCATTTAATCTTTGTAACCAACAACCCTATGAAATAGGTTCCATCATCATTCCCGTTTAACACATGATAAAACTGATCCCACCTTAAGATGCAAAGACTTAAGTGTATTACTCAAGGTTGTGCAGCTGGCCGGACTATAACATAGGTCAGTGGCTTTTCAAACTTCAGTGTGCTCCAGAACCTCCTGGAGGGCTAGGAAAAATCAGATTGCCAGAACCCAGCTCCAGAGTTTCTGATTTTGTATGTCTGAAGTGAGCCTGAGATTTACATTTCTAATAAGTTCCCAGGTGTTGCTGCTCTGGGGACCAATTGCAACTTGAGAACCACTGACTGGAGCCCTCTGATTCATAACTGCCAGTAATTTGGAATGTACTGTGAGCTCTGGGAAGACAGGTGGAGGGTCTGTCCCTCTCCCCATGTACACGCAGCACACTCATCACAGGATATTGTATGGCTCTACGTGGCCTTGGACAGGGCACAGTCTTTGTGGCAGGGACAGAGTCTCACTTGGGTTGTATTCCACTGTCAATCTCTTGAGACTCCCTGTGTCTCACAGCCCTGGGATGGAGACACAGGGTCCTAAGTAGGCACAAATATGTCCTGGGGCCTTGTAGTAGGAGAGAGAAGAGCAAGGTGGGTGAGGGGGTGGCAGCAGTGACAGGGAAACAGGCAGGGGCTGGGAGGTTAAAAAGTTATAGAAGATGTGAGTTATTACAGGATCTAAAACCTGTTTCAGGAGCTTTAATTATTTCTACTGTGTTTGTGTTTTCTGTGACTATCAGATTTTCATTCTCTGCTTTTCACAATGTCAATTTGGGCAAACAGGAGCCAGGGAAAGGGATTTTCTTTCCCTCATGCTTGGGGCAGGATGTTAGGGGAACAACGTCTCCCTCTAGTTGGTTATGATGGCCGCAGCTGGAATCAAAGTTACGGAAGTCTGGAGAGAATGGACAAGGGGTGGGGCAGCAGCCTACAGCGTCTTGGCTCTCCCAGCCTGGAGGTACTTCCAGTCGTAAAATGATACACACTGCTTGTCATGTGCAGGGGTAGATGCTAGGTACCTTATCATAGTTGTGAGGGAAGGATTCTATTTTGAAATCCTGCCTGAGAGATTCAGAAATTTGAGAGGTTTGCACAATGACCAAACGACAGAGCCAGGCTTGGAGTCCAGGGCAGCCTTGGGTATAGCCCGCACCCTTAATGCTTTTGCAGTAATGCTCACTTACAATCTTGGTGCTTGCTCTGTCTGAATTCCTGACACTGGGGATACTTCAGTTCCATACACCTTGCCCGGAAGCAGGTATTCCCTTCCTGTGAAGCTGGCCATGCTCCAGGCTTCAGACTGCCTCTGCCTAAGACCTTGCTGGTGAACTTGTGCTGATCATATAACCTCATGCGGCCCGAGTGTCTCCGCTTGGGGAGCACCAGGACTCCTTTCCTCACTTGCTGGGCTGCTGTGTGGACACTGACATGTCTCTGTGCTCATGAGAGGAAGGTGGTACAGGTGTTTATGGAACCAGGCAAGGGCTCCACTGCCACCCTGTGTCTGCAAGCCTGGTACACGTTTCTCCTCCATGTGGGTGGCGGCATTGGGAGGACTGGAGACAGAGAAGCAAGAGAGGTCAGTGATTGTCTGATCCTTTTCTCGGAGGAATTGAAATGTGAGCAGGTTTGGGGTCAGGCAGAATCAGCGAAGCTCTGCATTTCGCAGAGGAGTTGCTCAGTGCTGGGGGATTTTCCCCTCTGCTGGTTTGATAAATGATCCCAGGCTGGGTGTCCAGGCTGAGCATGCGGGTCGTCATGGCCCCCACTGCCTGTGCACTTCTCTATGAAATTGACAACAGAAGGTCATGGCTTGAAGAAGGGCTTGATCCAGATAAAGACTTTCTTTTTTAAAGAATTTCCCAGCTCCCATTCTTACGCAAGGCTTTGCTGTCATTGTTGATTTGACACCTCACTCTCAGAGGGCCTGGCTTCACTTCTCTCTTCCTGTCTGGCCTTCCTCACTCCCACTTCCGTGCAGCACGGTAGAGCATGTTGAGTAGACGCCTCCCACCCTCTTCGGGGTCTGGTCAGGCACACGTGCCTTAGTCCCGAGACACCCTGCAGTTCTGCTTCTGGTGTTTGTCTCTAACTAGGGAATCCTAGCTAAAGCCCTTAAAGAGGGTCTTAACTTTTTTGAAATAGGACCTTGGGTGCTGAAAATGGCCCCTTCAGGGCAACGTATGGACTTAAAGGATTAAGGCTCCTTCCCAAGAGGCTGCTTTCATTGTGTCAGGCCAAAAAAGAACCACCGAATCTTATCATTAGATTGTTAATTCCATCCAAAGTTTTCATTGGTTGAGTGCTTGGTAGGTGCCACACACAGCCAAGAGCTCATTTTAGGCATTGCTTGCTCCAACCTCCTGCCCTAGCAGGGAGTCTTGTGCACAGGAAAAGGGCACCTGGCTGCTGCCTGGATATGTCTGGGGTTGCTTGACCCATTGCCAGGCTGGCCCTATGGACGGTGAGGTCTCAGAGAGGATCAAGATCTCTGATCTTGATCTTCTGACCTCCACTTGCAGGCCCTGCTTCTGCCCCTTGAAAGAAAGAAAGCTCGCTCCTCCAGGCAGCAACCCCCCAGTGCAGTTTATACATAACCTATTGCTTCAAGGCTTCCTGGACTTCTCTAGTTGCTTGCTTCCTTGCCATCTTTTAAATCAGCCTAATGCCCCTGGGAGGAAGGTCAACCTAGCAACACTCCTTGGTAAGAAGCAGAGGCTGACATAGAGTGGGGACTCAGCAGTTCGTGCTCAAAATAATCTGCTTTTCTTCAGAAATGCTTTCCTCATGACTATCTCTTCCTGCCCTGACTTTTTGGAGTTGGGACTTTTGACTTGTCAAAGTCAGCCACCTCTTTAGGACAGCATCTCCTCGCTTGGGGGTGGCATATGAGTCGCTGCCACTGCTGTAGCTGTGGCACCAGGCAACTCCATGGCTGGCTCTAGGATTACAGCCTGCTATCCTCTCTCGGCAGCTCCTGGTGGCTAGGTCCTCTGGGCTGATTTGCCCAAGGACTGGCTGCCTAATTAATCTCCAGGTGTCTGGAGCCCCGGTAGAGCAGCCTATATCTGGCGGGTTTACTCAGAGGAGAAGCTTGGCCGTGCCATGTGGGGGCCCTGCAGAGGCTGAAGGAAGCCTTGTTTGGAAGCAAGCCTTGTTCAGAAGCCTCCTTCTCCTTCCTTCTGCACCACTGAAGTCCTCGTTCTATTTGTTGAGACCTCGATGTGTCAGTGGGGTGCATGCAGAGGCGGAGGTAGGCTTAGGGAGGGGAATTTAGTCTTTGCCCTCTGTAATGCACAACTTCTCCCTTGGTCTGTTGCAAGGGTCAAGACTGGGATAAAAGAATAAAAATTAATCACTTACAGGGAACAACAGGAAGAAAAACTGAACTTACTAGGGAGAGCAATATAACACAGTCAAGATGGCAATAATAACTGCAAACACGAATACAGCAGCTACTACATATACAGCACTGTTTGAAGCATTTACACTTATTAACTCATTTAATCTTCACAAAAGCCTCATGCAGTATGTCCTATTATAACCCCATTTTACACACGAGGGCCCGAAGTTTGGAGAGTAACTCGTCCAAGGTCGTAAGACAGAGGTAAGTTTTTCTCCAAGTTTGGCATGCCCGCTTGCTGTGGGAAGCAAGAGAGGTGGGGAGCAGGGTCTTGACTTTAAGTCTAGGCTGCAGCCTTTAAAATGATCTACTCTCTGTGAACCCCAGTGTTTCCCTCTGTCTAATGGTAATAAGACCTACCTTGTAGGGTTGTGGTGGGGATTAATGGAGATGATGGGGGTCACGTGTACAGCCCCGTGCCTGGCCTGTGGTAAGTTCTCCGTAATTAGCTCCTGTTGTGCAGGGGAAGATGCCTTGGTTTTTCAATCATCGGGAAAAGATCCTGCCTGTGTGGCCTGCAGAGGGGATCCTGGCCAAGGTATAAGGCATGAGTCTGGGAACAAAAGGACCGGGGTTCTATTCTCTTGGGGTCACACTTTCCTTTTGACTTTCTTAGTGAATTGGTGGGACAGTGAGGTGTGGGGTATGGGGCGGCTGCCTTTGAGGTAAATGAGACGAATCAGGGTCCTGAATACCAAGGGACCCCTTTCCTTTGCTCTGGAGCCCCAACTCTGCAGCTGATACGAGGAAGAGGGGAGGATGGGAGATAAGCTCGTTGACCTCAGCCACAAAAGGCCATTACCAAGAGCTGGGTCTTGAGGTTCCTGAGTGTGGCCCCCTCTTGCTCTTCTCCCATGGAAACCCACCAACCAGACCGCAGCCCATTCTCTGCCTCTGCAAGCCAGGAGAGCCCTCAACAAAGTCGGGGAATGGCATTTGGTCTCTGATGTTTTTGGCATGTGCCTCCATCCATTGGGCATTGTCTCTAAGTAAATCAGCGCTCATTGGAAGGTTCATCATTAATGATGGTGAATATAAATCCAGATATCAGAATAGTCTTCTTCATAATTTTGATTTCTTTTTTCTTTGGAGATGGAGATGGGTTGATTTCTGGCCTGATGAGTTGGTCCTGCAGCTTGTAATATGGACGATACTAGGCCGTGAAGGATCACATCTTCATTTTCTTATTGATTACCAGTGCCTGCATTATTTATGTGTTACGTTCTATCCATATTCTCCTGATAGGAAGCCCTTAAAGCCACTTGCCTACTTTTTAAAACACTGGATTATTGAAGTGAAATAATTCAGTAAATCATAAGTTTCCTGAATTGGCTCAGGTATACTGTCATATCTTGCTAAATACCGATGGCAGACTAAGGAATGAGGGCACCATGTCAGCCTCAGCATCATGGCGCTGTCTGCTCTCAGACACCTACAGGACCCACGCCCCACAACACACCAGCCCGGTCATAGCATCCATTCTCTATATCAAATATTAGTAGAGCTGTTATGTTTCAATCTTTTGAGATACAAATAGATTTAAATATCTTTCCATAGCCCTTCTTTTGGAGACCACTAAAATAAAAGGCTTTGGGTGCCAGCCAACCCAGTGTTCGTCCCATTTGCTCCAACTTCTGACTGCTCTCAGGCTAGAGGCTCTTCGTGCCTCCTCACCCCATTCCGCCACTACTGAATCTGTGCACACACAACACTCGTGGGTAGGCCCCCATGGACAGGGCCCCTGGAGCCAGGTTCTCAGTCTCTGCATCAGGCTTAGATATGTGGATGTGAGGGTAGGGAGGGCTAGGGTGGAAGGAACCTCAGGTCTCTCACTTGGCTCCTCTCACTTGGAAGTTGCTGCTATTTCGTGGGGCCTGCCACAGAGGGGAGAGGGTCTAATGGTGGAAGTAGTTAGTAGGGGCGGTGGCCCTGAGGCTGGTGACTTGGGGAACCTTGGAGCAGAGTCAGGGAAGATCTGGAATTGCTGCTTGGATTTCTCACCAGGTATCCCTGCTCCAGCCAAGCAGTCTTGTATCCTCTCCTTGTTGAAGCTGACCGGTTTTCTATTTCAGTGTGAGTTCCTGCTCCCCTCCCCTCTCTACTACTACACACACTCAGGCTGTAGCTTCCTCTTCACTGGCCTTTTCTTTCTTCCTCTTTACTGGCCTTTTCTTTTCTTCCTCTTTACTGGCCTTGGGAGTTCTCCTAAAGCAGCCATTTTATTTCCCTTTCTTCAGCCTTCGCTCAGCCACCAAGGAATGTGTCTGAATCTCATTGCCTTTGTTGCCTGATGACTTGTTAACATAATGATAATAATAATATCCTTATTCTGTCCTTTAGAGCAACCCCACAGGGGTCTGGTTCTGTGGGAAGTGGTCCCAAACCAGAGTTCTTGGTTCTTTTTCTTTTGTGTGTGTGTGTGTATGTGTGAGATGGAGTCTTGCTCTGTCGCCCAGGCTGGAGTCCTGCGGCGCAATCTGGTCTCACTGCAAGCTCCGCCTCCTGGGTTCACATCATTCTCCTGCGTCAGCCTCCCAAGTAGCTGGGACTACAGGCACCAGCCACCATGCCTGGCTAATTTTTTGTATTTTTAGTAGAGACAGGGTTTCACCATGTTAGCCAGGATGGTCTTGATCTCCTGACCTCGTGATCCACCCGCCTCGGCCTCCCAAAGTGCTGGGATTACAGGCATAAGCCACTGTGCCTGGCCAAGTTCTTGGTTCTAAGATGAGAGGATGAGGTGGCCTTGTTCAAGGAGGTGGGTTGGTGTGGGATGGGTGATGGCTCCAAGGTGGGCGGTGAAGGGAGGAAGGGCTGGGTGCTGGCAGCAGGCACAGAAGGGAGAGCAGAGCTCTCTGGTCCTGCAGCCTCTGTGCTCAAGAAGCCCAGCTTCCACTGATCAGAGTTCCCCGAAGTGGGCGGGGCAGCTGCAGCTTCTTAGACTAGCACAGCAAAAGGAGAACAGAGGCCCAGAGCATCAAATAGAGAAAAATGGCTTTCTTGTGGAGCCAAGGTTTTTTGTTTTAAGTAAGCACAGGGGAGTCCTTATATGGACGAGAATCTTTGAATTATTGGAAGATGCTTGGGATGGAAAATTGGGCTTATGCTGGCCTCTGTGGATTCCGAGGAACCCTTTGAACAGGGGGGTGTCTGGAGACAAGCTGATTCTTTTTATGTTGGGGGCCTTGCACCTCTCCAATTTCTGAGTTTGTGTTCCACCCAAGGATTTGGCTACCTACGACAGGACCTCAGAGCACTGCAAGGGCGGCTCTAGGGGGAAATTTAAGGTGACACAGTCCTGATCATTTGTTCCTCCTACTTTGAGTGGGTGTTTACCCTGTGCTGAGTACTATGCGTGAAACTGAAAATAAGAAATATATCTTCACCTTAATGGGGTTTCCTTAGCAGCAAAGGGAATACAGGTATAAACGTTATGGCAAGTGCAAAGTAGAACATGCTAGTGATAATGTGTATACAGGTTCTATTATTCTAGAAATTAAGGGAAGGACAGAAATCCCTTTGGTTTGGAAGTTAGGAGGGATTTGTGGTGGTGGCACTCAGTTCCACTGATGTCCCTACTGATTCCTCATCACAACCCACAAGGAAGATCCTACTGTCCTCTCTGTTTTATGCTTAAGGAAACTGAGGCCTAGAGGGAACAAATAGTCTCAGCTCACATTTGTTAGTGTAGAGTTGGGGTAGGAAGGAGGAAAAAGGAATCTCAGGTAAAGGAAACAACTAGGTGAAGGTGTGACAATAGGAAAGCACAGGACATGCTTGGGCAATAGAGAGTAGTTCTATTAGAGTGGAAACCATGAAGCCAGATGATGGAGGTCTTTGAATACAATATTAAGTCTGTCCCTCACTCTGTAGGCAATAGGGAGCCATTGAAGATTCTTGAGTAGGAGAGTGGCATGATCAGAGAAGACAAATGGTTTGGAAAGAGGAGAATCTGGAGCTGTATAGAACATTAGAGGTGATGGTAACAAAACACAGGACGGATAATGCATTGTGCACAGAGGATGGTATGAGGTCATGTTTTTCAAACAAGGCAGGAAAGAAAATTTTCTTTCACTTGCATAAGAGGCAACTGATTTCATAAGAATAAAGAAGAAGTGACCCATATTCTAGTTCTTCCCATCTGCATCCACACGTTTGTACCTGGAAACTTCCTAGAAATGCAAACTCTCATATCCCACTCCAGACCCGTGGAACCTGTGTTTATGAAAGGCCACCAGGTGATTCTGAAGCATGGTCAGGTTTTAGATTCCACTGTGACAGAGTCCTGACCCCCAAATGAGGCTCTAGTTATTATTGTCCCATCCTTTTTCTGTCTTCTTACTGCATTTCTCTGGCACAAATGCCAGTTAGTTTTTTAGATCAGTCTAATGCCAGTTTGTTGGAATGGGTAAAAATGTCTTTTATGTCTTCAGACCTGTGTTGGCTTTGAGGGAGGTTGTGCCAAGTTGGCACCTGGAAGCATCCGGATCACTGGGGTGATGGCTTTATGCTGTAGTGAAAAAAGCTTTGGACTAAGGCTCTAGGCCCAGCCAATGACTAACCCCTTTCCCCCTTTTGTGGTTCTAGGATTTACAATGTCAGATTTTGAGTTACAGCATCTATAAAATGTGGACAATAATGAGATTCTGTATATTAGTGATTCTCAAAGTGTCGTCCCTGGGCTATGAGTGTTACCTGGAAACTCGTTAAGAATGCAAATTACTGAGCCCTGCTCAAGACCCACCAAATCAGCCTACTCAAGATGAGCTCCAGGTGAGAACCACTCCAGGCAAGAATCAACTCTGGTGATTCTGATGCACCATTAAGTTAGAGAACCGCTGCTGTTTGTTGAGAATAACTGCTGCTTATCATAGCACTCAAAAGTTCAGGCTCTTAACTGAACTCAAGTTTGGCTCTATTATAGTGGTTCTAAAACTTGACCACGCTTCAGAATCACCTGGCAGTCTTATCTACACAGCTTCCATAGGTCTGGAGTGAGGTCTGAGAATTTGCATTTCTAGGAAGTTACCAGATGAGAAACATTATTCTATTACATACTAACTTTGTGATCTTGGACAGATTTCCTGCTCTCCGTGATTCAGTTTCCTCATCTATAAAATAAAGATCATAATAGTGTCTACCTTATAGACTATTAAGATAAATAGAATAGTTAATTCATGTAGAGTTCTTAGTGCATGATAGCTTCATAAGCCTTTTTCTTGTTATTAATTAATCTATAACATGTTTTACAAATACAGACAGTAATTGTGAGAGTTGGGTGGCAGAGGACTACAGTGTGTCTATATTTAAAAATTCCTGTGGTGGTAGAGTACATAAAACATAAAATTTTCCATTTTAACCATTTTAAGCGTAAAATTCAGTGGCATTAATTACACTCATGATGTTGTGTAACTAACGTTGTCATCCATCTGCAGAACTTTGTCATCATCCCCAGCTGAAACTCTGTTGCCATTAATAACTCCCTATCCTCTTCTCCTCCCAGCTCCGGGTAACCAGTGTTCTACTTTCTGTGTAGGAATTTGCCTGTTGTAGAGATTCAGATAAGTAGATTCTTACAATATTTGTCCTTTTATGTCTGGCTTATTTTACTTAGTGTAATATTTTTAAGGTTCATTCATTTGTAGCACATATCAGAACTTCATTCTTTATATGGCCAAATAATATTCCAGTGTGAGGATATATAACATTTCGTTTATTCGTTCATCTGTTTGTTGATAGACACTTGGGTTGTTTCTATCTTTTAACTCTTGAACGTTGTCTGCAATGAACATTTTTGTGCAAATATCTGTTTGAATTTCTGTTTTGGAATGTACCTACGAGTGGAATTGCTGGATCATGTGATAATTCTGTTTAGCTTCTTGAGAAACCACCAAATAGTTTTCCACAGTAGCTGAATAAACCATTTTACACTTTCGCTGGCAATATCCAAGAGTTCCCATTTCTCCACATCTTCACCAATACTTGTTACCTTCTATTTTCTTGATTATAGCCATTCTAGTGGATGTCAAGTTGTATTTTGTTGTAGTTTTGGTTTGCATTTCCCTAGTGGCTAATGAAATGCATATTGGGCATTTATATATCTTCTTTGGAGAAATGTCTCTTTAAGGCATTTGCTCATTTTCAACCTGGTTTATCTATTTGTTGTTGAGTTGTAGAAATTGTTTATGTATTCTGGATATTAGACTCTTATCAGATAGTTGATTTGCAAATATGCTGTCCCTTTATGTTTGTTGCCTTTTGGGTCTATTTTTAAATACAATTTTGTTGAGATATAATTGATATTCCATAAACTGCATGTTTAGACATTTGAACGAGTTTTGACCTGTGAAGCCATCACTACAATCAAGGTAATGGGCATATCCATCACCCCTAGAAGTTTCCTCATGGCCCTTGGGGAGTCCTTCCTCCTGCGCTTCCTCTCTATGTCTATTAATAATAATGATCTGAATACCCTGGAATTGACACAGAAGCATGATGAGAAGATTCCCAGTCTGGGGCTCTAGAGATCAGACCCCGAGTGCCCTGACTTTCTTGCCAACAGATGCGTGATTTTGAACCCTGGGCCTGCTTCCTCATCTGCATGTGACAGGGTTTGGCTATCAGTGGTTCTCATCCACTCTGGCTGCATATAAGAATTCCCATTTGGGAAGCTTTTAAAAAATATTGATGTCAGCCCTAGACCTTTTAGACCAGAGTTTCTGGGGGTGGGATGCTGAAATCTGTGTTTTTAAAAAAGCTCTCCCAGTGAATCCAATGCATAGTAAGTTGAGAAGATTTCCAACACAGCCTTCACATCCCAAATTCCATGATTTCTATAACACCTTGTATTTTTCATGCTGATTTAATGTTATTCTTTCAAAAACACCACGAGGTGGGTAAGAAAGACGTAGCTCACTTAAAGACATGAAAATAAGTATGCAGAGTAGGGAGGATTTGAGGAGATGTGAGGTAGAGTGGCAATGAGAAGGTAGCAGGTGTTTTCTGCTATTTCCGTTATTCCCTTTGATTGCTGTTAAGCAAGATGACACCAACCAGCATTGGAAGGCAGCCAGTGGCTGCCAGGTAGGGCCTTCCGGGGTGGGGTTATTATGGACTGGGGCTGGTTTGCTGGTGTGTGTACCCAAAGATGAACAGATTCTCAGGACTAACTCATTCTATTCCCAAGGATATTGATATTTAAGATAAAATACCATCTTATTCATTGCTGGTGAATGGCTGTTGCTGTCCTAGACATCCTTCGTAGTCTTCATGGTAGCAAGGTATCATCAGCGAGCACAGCTGTAGCCTGAGGGATTAGTGGGTGAGTCAGTGAGATGCTTTCACCTTGGGTAGGACCCAGTGATAGTGTGAACCATAAGTGAACGGTGGCCTCACACAAGAAGACCCAGGTTGGGCGGCTCCAAGATTGGTCATTCAGCAGCTCCCCTGCATCATCCTACTCATGGCACTTCCCTTCTCTCTGTTCAGCCATTGCAGGCACATCATTGGTGCCTCCCTCATGGGCACAAGAAGTCTGCCACAGTTCCAGGCATTGTAAGCAGGTGGACAAGTAAGTAAGAGAGGTGCTCCCTCACATGTGTCTCTTTTAAAGAGCAATAAAATTACATTCCTGATTCCCCTGGCAGGCTTCCCATTCCATCCCATTCTTCAGGCTTGGGTGGCATGGCTGTTCCTAAACTCATCACTGGCAGGGGAAAGGAGACCAGCATGATTGGCTTAATACAATCATGACTGTTGGTTGGGGCTGGGAATCATTGGCTTAGTCCAATCATGGCTGCCCGCTTCTGGGGTGTGGCCATGTGTGGAGGGTGAACTCCTGAATACAGTTGGGAATATTCCAGTAAGAAAGACACATTGGTGGGTTGGCTGCTCCTTGGGGGAGCATGGATCGGGACCAGGAGGCTGGGTGTTCTTGAGAACAATGTCATCTGCACCGTGGAGAAGCCTTGTGTCCCACTGCTGCCCCTCTAGGGAGTTCACCTTCCTGGTGAGTCAACCACAGCTCTCTCTCCCTGGCTGGCATGAGATTAAGAACCAAGTGCTCATGCTGCTTACTCTGTTCTCCGAGCCAACCACCCCGAGTTGGTTAATACCTTCTTTATTTGAGCTGTTTAGATTATAGCCTTCTTAAGTTATATTCTTGTCCTGGGGGAGAAACCTTGTCACCCTGATTGGGCTTCACTTCCCTGCTCTTTCAGTGGAGACCTGGGGACACCTTGCCCTTGTAAGGTGGTTTCTGCAGGTATCTGGTGCTTCCATGCGATGTCTTGATTGTTACTAAATTAACTCTCAGAAGGTCACCTTATCTCCTTGTTCCAGGGGCTCCGTTCTCTTGCCTCTGCGTGCAGGCTCTATCAGTTACCTCTCAGGGCTGTTGGAAGATGCTCTTCAGATTGGATCAGGTGGGCACGTGCCTAGAGGTTAAGTCTGGCATGTAGGCAGTATGCTGGCAGGTGGCATGGGGAGTCGGTCTGGACAAATACAAATATGACTGTAATGCAGTTGGGTGTCAATTCAGCTGGGAATACAGGTTATTGGTCCGTTGCCTCATCGATTTTTGCAGGCTGAGTCTTTGCCTCATTGATTTTTCACTTTGGACTGAACCTTGTTCGTCCATTCACTAGAGATTGCTTTATTTCTTTCCAATTCTTTTTTTTTTTTTTTTAAGTCTGTTTCACACTGTGCCACACTGTGCTGCCCTTACTCACTGTAGGTTCCTAGGAAAATCTATGTGATGTGGAGAAAGGCATTTAGCCTCTTTAAGCTTCACTTTCCTCATCTGCTCAATGGGGATGGTAATTCCTGCCTAAAATGCCTATAAGCTTTGAAGGCAGTTGGGTACCTGGGAGAGTAGCTCCTGAGAGGTGGATGGCAAGATTTTCTCAGTAAGGGAATTCTTACCTTGCTGAGCAAAATAAAACTCAGACTCTAGACTTGGCAATGGAGGAAGAACCTCTACTTGAGGAGGTGCTGAGGTCCTGCAGCCTCAGCTCTTGTCTAAAGATTTCAATTTCTCTGCCAGTAACTGCAGCTTTGGCCATGTTGCGTCCAGAGAATGGAATGCTTCTTCCCAATAGTCTACATCCTAAGTTGGGATTTACAACTGTCCATTAATTTCTAAGAGCATGGCTAACATAAGGCTGGACATTTAACAGGATTTTATCCAGGGCCTGGGGGTGATAAAAGTGAAATAAATAGAGAGAGTTACCATAACAAGTCAATGGGCTTTCCAAGTTATGGTTTATTTTGCTTCATCGGTGTCTCTTGTAGAGTGGCCCTGTTTAACACCCATTGTGCCACCATGGGGGCAGGGTCTATCTTTGACCACTAGCCAGACCCTCAAGACCCCTTAAAGTTTAGGCATGAAGACTATGCACCAGAGAGGGATGGGAGGTCCCTGTCCTACCTGTGAAGGTGTGCCATCAGTCCTAGTGACCTCTTTGGGAGCCACCTGGGTGACTGCCACCATAAATGTTCACCTCCTTCTTGAGAAGCCATGTCCAACCCTCACAAGCATAGCCTTACCCCATAGGGTAGGACAGAAGAGTCATTATCCCCAAATAAAACAGCAGCCCCAACAGGGGTTCCAGGAGTACGTGCACTACAGGCAGCAAGGAAGTGAGCCATTCAGGCAGGGCACCTTAGAAGTCGAATCAGCAATTTGGGTGTGAGGATTGGCGGGGCCTTTGAGCCTGGGAATGAGCTAGGAGTTGATGAAACAGAAACTTACACTTTGTTCAGATAGACTTATTTTATCCTTCCTCCTTTCTCTACATTTGTTTTCCTGTCAGATTTCTTATAATCAGAGAAAATTGTGGCCTCTCTCATCTGTGCTAAGAGGATCAGGAGAAGGCAGTTGTCACAGGCGGGCAGGCATCTGCCAGGAGATTAATGGGAGGGCTGCTGTGTCTCCATGGGGCCATGGTGATGGAGGATGCAATGTGTTACTTGCATGAGCCTTCAGTAGGAAGGGAAGATCAAGGAATGCAGTCTATACCAGTCGCTCTCGTTGCTTCTCCTCACCTAGAGATTTTCCTTCCAGACCTAAATCTTGAGAGCTTGGGTTTTTGTTTCAATAAGTGAAGCAAATTGCTTTAAGTTTCTCAATTTGCTTGACAGGGTTTTTATAAAGACTCAGTGAGACAATAGATGTGAAAGTGCTTTGAGGAATGGAAACCAACATGCCAGTATTTCCCAAGGTGTGTATCATGGAACAGTGTTCCCAGAGATCATAATAGGGATTCAGCAAGAAAAGCTTCCTTGGTCAAACAAGTGTGAGAAACCCTGGTTCACAACCCTTCCATGGGTTTGCTTATCAAAGCACCACCTCTCAGGACTTTTAGTGAACTGACTTGCATCATGGCTCCCCAGGAGGGTGGTGCAGTGTTGTCCATACTTGCTTAATAGGGGACCTTTTCAGGGCAGAGCCTTGGGAGGGACTGGTGTTCTTCTCAGTGCTATATTATTATAATCCTGTGGGTCTGAAGATGCAGGTTGGTGAAAGGGACATGTTTTCACCCAATAAGGCTTGACAGACATTTGTTCACACGCTTTCTCTAGGTCTTCCCTTTCTCACCTGTGTCCATGAACTGGCAACTGTAAACAGGAGTTACTTAAAACCCAGAAGTGTCTGATGCCCCCACAAAATGGATCTTTATTAAAAAGCATCTTACATGCCTGTAATCCCAGCATTTTGTGAGACTGAGGTGGGAGGATTGTTGGAGTCCAGGAATTCAAGACCAGTCTGGGCAACATACTGAGACTCAACTCTACAAAAATTTAAAAAATTAGCCAGGTGTAGCGGCCTGTGCCTGTCGTCCCAGCTACCCAGAAGGCTGAGGTGGGAGGATTGTCTGAGCCCAAGGGTTAGAGGCTGCTGTGAGCCATGATTATGCCACTGCGCTCCAGCCTTGGTGACAGTGAGATCATGTCTCTCAAAAACAAAAACAAAAAAACACCTTGTTGTCTACATGTTACCACATGAATGAACCTTGAGGACATTATGCTAGGTGAAAGCAGCCAGACACAAAGGAAAAATACTGCATGATCCCACTCATATGAGGTACCTAGGATAGTTAAATTCATAGACATAGAAAGTAGAATGGAGGTTGCCAGGGGCGGGGGGTGAGGGGATGGGGAGTTGGTGTTTCATGCGTACAGGGTTTCAGTTTGGGGAGGTTAAATGGCAGCGATGGTTGCACCATGACATGGATATACTTAACGCCCCTGAACTGTATGCTTAAAAATTGTGAAAATTGTAACTTTTATGTAATGTTTATTTTATCACGAGTTTTAAACATGTTAATATGTCTTTTTAAAAAATGTCTTGCCCTTAGTCTGAGTTACTTTGATTTCAGCCTAATTTCCTTGAGACTGGCCTTTAGCCCTTCACTGGTTTACGTAACGGAGTACCCAGGAGACTCTTTATGACTTGAGAGAAGAGAGGGCTCCTTGCTAAGAGGTATATGATCAATGCTGTTTCCCCTTTTCATTTTCAATCCTTTAATGTTATTAACTTTGTTTGGGAACTGATGAAGTTTATAAAGTAGTCTGTACTGCATAAGCATCTGTAATTTGCCTTTGGTAAAATGGAAGTTTTGCAGTGGTAGTTCTTCCTTCACAAAAAATAAGCATCAAATTATAGGTTCCCAGGTAAAATACTTTCATTGACATCCCCTTCTTCCAGCCAAGGACCCTTGGTACAATCTCTGCATCTACCCAGGGCCCATCCCAGTTACAAGGTCCCCATCTCTATGGGGCTTTTTGCAGGGTTAGGTTGGTATCTTAGCCTCACTTCATTGTAATTATTGAGAATCAGCTTCTCATCCAGAGAATGAGGATGACATTAGCATCCTCCTGGGAGCATTTACATGAGATGCCTTCTGCAGAACACACAGTGTGGTTCTCTGTGAGTCACCTCTCTTGATTGTTCTCTTGAGCATCAACCTGGGCCAGGTGGGCCCTCTAGACAACCTCACCCTTGACATCCTAAAAAGAACTCTTGCCTTCTCTGCTCCCCTGCCTGATTTCCTCATATCAGTTAAGTGGTACCAGCACCCACCCAGACCCTCAATCCAAAAATCAAGGAGGTGTGACTAAGTGCCTCTCTTCCACCCCCCTCATTTCCATCATCACCAGCAACCCCTGCTGGAGCAACCAGTCTTGTTTAATGACACTGTCACCTGAGTCAGGCTGCTGTCTCTCCTCAGTGAACTCCTCTTCCACCCAAAATCCATTCTCCAGACAGCAGCCAGACTGAGCTTGCAAGCCATAGACCCTGACTATGTCACTCCCTTGCTTAGAAGTTTTTCATGGCTTTTCCTGCCATTTGGAATATACCCTCCAGCATCCACTGTCTCTCTTCTCTCCCACCCCATCACCCATCCTTCCATGCTCATCTGGGTCTTCCAGCCCCTCGGCCTTCTGCCTTTTCCGTGCCAAGTCTGCTTCAGTGTCTTTGCATTTACATTTCCTTTGGTCTGGAAAGCTCCTCTCCCAAATCTTTGCATGACTGGCTCCCCGTGGCCATTCAGTCCCCCTGCAGGCATCACCTCAGAGATACCAACCGTGGCTATTCCAACTACAGAAGCCAGGGTTGGTCTCTCTGAGGTCATGCTTGCAACAGTTATCTTGTAGCAAATGACTTTGTTTCTTTTTTGTTTTAGGTTTTAACACTATCTGAAAATAGTTATTTTTCTTGTTTATTGTGTTTCCTCGCTGTTGAATGTCAACTCCATGAGACCAAAAACTTTGTTGTCTTACTCATTGCTGCACCCCCAGAATGCAGGTTCCCAGTGTAGAGTCTAGGGAGCTGAATAAGTGTTGGTGAATGAATGCATGAAGACATGGGCCATCTTCCCTGCCTGCTGGTTAGCTTCTTCAGACTAGCACTTGGCCCTCGAGAGCCTGCCCAATGGTGCCAGCTCCTTGAGCTCCATTGTGCACAAGTTATCAAGGCCTACCAAGGTGACAGGCCAGAACAGGTTAGAAGGCTTTTCTCTCTTCCCAGTTAACATCTGTGCATTTATTATGGGCCTTCTAGATCAATTTTCCTTCTCACTTTTGCTATACAATCCCCAGTGATGACTCTGGTGAGTGACTTTGGGGTGTGTTTATTTATTTATTTTGAGTCAGAGTCTCCCTCTGCCACCCAGGCTGGAGTGCAGTGGCACAATCTCAGCTCACTGCATCTTCTGCCTCCTGGACACAAGTGATCTTCCTGCCTTAACCTCCTGAGGAGCTGGAACTGCAGGTCTGTGCCACCATGCCTGGCTAATTTTTGTATTTTTTGTAAAGATGGGGTTTCACCAGATTGCCCAGGCTAATCTCGAACTGCCGGGCTCAAGCAGTCTGCCTGCCTCAGCCTCCTAAAGTATTGGGATTACAGGCGTGAGCCACCACACCCAGTCAGTTTTGAAGTTTATTAGGAAAGTATCAGATCAACAGAAGACCTGAGGTGTAGACAGAAGAAAGGTATGACTTTGGGCAAGTTAATGAGATTCTGTGACACCCAAAGTCACGCCTCAGCAATGACCCTAATGGGTTGGGTTGGGGTGGTCATGTATGTTTGAAGCCATGAGTGGTTTATTGCCTATGAAGGAGCTTAGAGAAGGCAAAGTGTTCCACCAATGAGAGGTAGTGATGGTTGTGTTGATGATGGAGTTTCGGGCGGCATAAGAGGAGGAGGGCAGTGGGAGCTGGCAGGTGTTGTCCCCTCTGCATGGAGCATGCTGTGTTTCTGTCCGTGGAACTGATCCACAGAGTGGATTCAGAAGAGCTACTGAGTCTACTGAAAGGCCTCCTGCGTCTTGCAGTGGATCTGACCCTTTATCACACCTCAGTCCACCTCATGGCCTCTCTTTCCCCATGGACACACAGCAGGTCCTGAAAGGGGGATGTCAGCAGCATCCAACACGAATCCCTCTTCTGCCTGGCCCTGCCCTGGGCCCTCCACCAACATGCTTCTTTCTGTATTCCTGTCACCTGAAAAAGGAAGAGGGCATGACCAAGTCATAGGGGTGCCATGAGAGAGAACCTGTTATGTCAGGAGTATTGGCGAGAGGGCCTGGTGTTGATTTCAGGGGTAGAGGTTGGCTTGTTGAGGACACATCTACTTTACAGTCACGGGTACCTGAGAAGATGGCGTCCCCGGTGCTTCACCCTTCTATGCCCAGCTTTGTGAAGTTGGGGAGGAAGGGGATGAGACTTCCTGCTCCTTGCCCATGTGTTGCTGGCACAAACACAGAGATAGGGTGAGGTTTCATCACAGTGCAGAGGTGAGGGGAAAATGAGCTGGGAGATGGGGGTGTGTTAGTTAATTTGGAATCATTGACAGAAACTGCACATCTCCTTGGCCATTTGACTTACAGGTGTGTGCCCAGTGGGAGAGGCAGGATGACTCGGAGACTGGGACCCAAAGCCTTAAAGCACATGTTAATTCTTGGGAGTAAGGAATGAGTGGGCCCAAAACAACCTCTTTATGATGTATGACATGTTCTTCTGGCATGTACACTATATATTACACTTGTTACTTGATCAATACTAAATATTTCTTAAATTTAGTGTTGTCATAGTAATAGAGATTATTTCCAAACTTTATGTCCTAAAATCCTCTATTCTGCTACCCCCTTACATATTCTCAGGTAGTAGTGCCTGGCTCCAAAACTTTGTTGCAGTCATTCTGAATTTTTTTTTTTTTTTTTTAAAGGAGCAAATATAGCTCTGTTCAGCTTCCGGCTGCAGCGGAGATTTCTGCCAAGATTTTCGGCACACAGCTGAAATATGTTTTGTATTTTATGAGCTTTGGCTCATCGTGGAATTAAATAGCACTAATTACATGAATATAGACCAGCAAGGGAGACAACTGTTCACTTCCTGATTTTCCGGGGAATTGAGAAAGAAGAGAGGGGGTACAGGGACAAGAGGGGCCTGGAGTGAGGCGCTCCCACTAGATGTTAGTGACAACAGAAGCACTGTCATTTGGCTGAGTGAGCCCCAAATAGCATGCTCCCCCGCAGTGCTAATGTTTGGTGGGATTATGGGCTTCCTGGAGTGAAGACTCTGTGGGGTTAGAAGGTAGGTGGCTGAGCTGTTCGGGAGGCTGTGACAGGGGCTGGTGGGGGTGGCCAGGCCTTTTAGGAGTGGAGGGGTGGCCGGAGAGTTGCTGAGGCCCAAGGATCTGAGTGTGTGGACTCTCGACTTGGTTTTTCCAGAACCTTGCATGTATTATTATCATTTCTAAACCCACTGACTGTTTTTACAGTTAGAAAAGTCTAGCTAGAGATTCCACACCAGTCTGCGGAAGGGAATATTTCCATTTCTTTTTCTCACTTGCTATGGGTAGGAAATGAAATGGGTCAGATTATGCTGGCAGAGTCAACCTGTCGAGGGATCTAAATTAAGCCCTTGGGTGGGCGGGGGAGTTTCAATGCTTGGAAGCCTCCTGCTGGCCTCCTGCTGTGGACTGAGGTCCTCAGAGGCCGGAAGAAGCAAAGGCCCTTCCTGGAAAGATCAACTTGCTTGTCAGGCTCAGTGAAATGGGCCAACACCTGAGCTGTTAAGAATGTGCTTGGTCCTTTTTATCTGAGGGAGAAAATAGACTCCAAAGCGTGTGACTTATGTCCACTTAACAGATGAGTACCCAGAGTTCTCTGAGGGCAGGCTGTGGAATTCAACCCTGGCAGGCACTCCTGAGGCTCCCCACAACCTAGATTCAGGCAGCTAAAAAGGCAACTTAAGCAAAGATGCAAAGAGTCTTTGGAGAGAAACTTCAGCACCAGCTTTTTGTCTCCCGGTGAACACCACCCCCGGGTGTTGTAATCATCACATCACGTGACTCTGCCCTGCACCTCCACAAAGGCCGTTTGTGGAAACTTCCCAGCCTCAATGATGGCCTGTGTTCTGTGAAGCCACAACATTTCACTCTCACTCTGGATTTAGCACAAGAAGAAACTGGGTGATCTCTCTTCCCCGTCCTATTTCCAGAAACACCATTTTACAGATGGGGAAACTGAGGCAACAAGAAAGAAGGCCTGTCACTTAGCAGGATGTGTCTGGTTAGAATGACCATTCCTGATGCCTATAGTATCCTCAGCCATGGCGATCCTGAGAGGAGACTTTTATGGGTGACACTGGCTGGTGCGTGACTGGCTGTGAGCTAAGAACATCCCACTTCTTCCCTTGACCATGAAAGGACAGCAAGGAGCTCATTTGGGTGAAGACCACTGAATGTGGCTTTGCCTACTGGGGCCAGGCCAGAGCAGCTGGAGAGGCTACAGGGAGTGTAGGTTAGAGGGGCAGGCAGGGATGCAGTGAGCCTCCTGTCCTGATGAAAATGTCAGCTGGGCAAGCCTCAGGCCACATGCACGAGACAGGGATTCCTGGAGAGGTGACTATCTCCAGCCTGTGGTGACACCCAAGCCCCTTTTCTGTGGCCACAATGTCCACCCAGGTCTTGGGGCAGCAGAAGTGACAGCAAGTCTCCCTTTGCTGCAGCTTAGCAACTTTCCATGGTGTGCCCCCATTTCTGTGCACTCAGAGGCCAGTGGATCCCCTTTGGAGACCAGGAGCCAGCACCTGTGGACAGACCCTGGATAGAGTGTTCCTCATGGGCTGGGTAGGAGACAGTGACCACATAGGTGCCAGGCTGTGCCATTTTGTAGAGCAGGTCTTGACGCCAACTCCAGCTGGGGCATCTGACTCCAAATTCCTGGCTGGACTGTTTCTTTAAGTGAAATGCTGGAAAGAAGTTTAGGATTCTATCCTCCCCAAGTCAGGATCCTATTGGGAGTGCTGTGTTTTTAAAGCCTCGCTGCCACACTTGGAGTAAAGAAAGCCATTGCCTAGCGACTCCCCCGCCCCGAGGCACAGTGCCTGGAATCTCAAGGCGATCTCCACGTGGTAATGGAGAGTTTCACATGGGGCTGCCTGGGCCTCGGCTGGAGGTCCTGCTCGACTCTGCTGGGAACGGCAGACTTGGCCAGGGAGACGTGGTTTTGTACCCTGAGGGAACACCCTCCAGGCCAAGGACAAAGAGTCCTGGGGCAGGGAAAGGAAGGAAGGCATGGAAACCATGGATAAATGCCTCAGAGGTCCAGCTGGGACCTGATCTCTGAATGGAGAGGCTCACAGGCTCAGCCTCCTGCAGAGGCTTCTTCCAGGCTGGGTCCAAAGGCTCTGTCCATGGTAATCACTTCTCCTCAGCCCCTGTTAATAAACTAGGAAGTAAGGATGAAGGGAACCCTGCGTAGCTGAGCTTGGTGCTGGATTTCCCTGGGACCAGGCTTGTTGCCTGGTGGCACCAAGACTCTACATCAGTGCCTGGCCCTCTATCACTCCCTCTTCCCCATCTTTTGTACTTTTCTCTAGCCCTCCCACCAGTCATCAGTTTCACAGTTCCCATCTCTCAGAATAGAAGCAGAGGCAGAGGGAAGCACACTGGAAGGAGGGCTCCCATGGCCCCTGCTGGACTGCTGCTTTCTGACCCCACGAAGCCCCACCCACACTGAGACTGCCCAAAGCCAGCAGTGACCTTCTCTTGGGAAAACAGTTGCTTTGACTTGACTTTTCCCCCTAGTGGTAGTGATGGGTTGTGCTGTGTCAACCCTACCCTCTGGCTCTTTCCTTTGATGAATGTGACACTCATTTCTGAGATAGCCAGCAACAAGGGGCAGGGGTAACATTGAAGGACGGAACAGATGGAGCTGCAGTGAGGTGGCCAAGTACATGGGGTCAGTTGTCTGTCACGGGCCCCAGACTGTAGTGAGCTGCATGATTGGGCCCTAGATGGGTGTAAATAGAATTCTCCAGGGAAAGATGTAAAATAATTCATGGCTCCTACTTCTAGAATCCAAGAGTTGAAAGTAAAAACAATGCAGACATGAAAAAATACCAGTGTTACTGAAGATGCTATTCTGAATGCATGGATTGCGGATTGGGGTAGAAATCTACAAATAACATGTGTCCATTTTGTTTGCATGGATCAATGAGGGTTTAGAGTTTCTTAGATGAAATGGAAATGAGGCCTGTTGCTGCTCCCCAACTCCCTCACTGCCCTCAGCTGCACACACACTTGCCTCCCTGGGCCCCAAACTTGGAAATGGCCATCACGCAGGAAGATTTCTCTATCCTGTATATGTTAGCTTGGCCGTCTCCTCTCTCTCTGGGCTTGGCTACTTGCCACCTGGCTTTGGGAATAAGGGAGGGGGCTGCTGACATCTAAAGAGAACTCTTCCTAGGGCCAGAGCCTGATGTACCACAAAGAACAGAGACCTGCAGCCCCCCAGCATTAGATTTGAATCCCAGCTCTGAGTTGCGGTGAGCTTGCTATGTTTCTGCCTGTGAGTTAGGGTGAGGCTAACTGTTTTCATACACAAATCCACAGTTTCAGTATTATCACAGTAAAGGTTTCTTTCTTGTCTGATGTTCCTGGTTGGTGCACAAATCTTTCATCTTGAGGCTCCACCATCCTATAGGGCCTCAGGGTCCTTTTTATCCAGCTGGGTAGTGAAAGAAACTGTAGAGAAGACACACTTATTTCTTCCCTGCTTTGGCATGGAAATGTCACCATAACCTTGCTATTCACACAGTCACACCTGAATACCATGTGGAAATGGAGAGGCTGGGAAATGTCATCCATCGCTGGTGGCCACCTCTCACTGACTTCATACCAGCAGCCTCACGCATAGGGAAGCCCATGTTTTTGGTGAAAAGTTAGCTTCCTGTTCCCAACCCACCTGCACAATTGAGATGAAATGACCTGTTGTACAGTGTTGTAGGAAGGACTAAGGGAGATGATGAAGTTCTGGGTTTCTAATAGGAGCTGGGAAGGGGAGGATCTGCAGAGTTTACCAGTGGGACAGCTAGAGGGGCCTCAGCCTCTGGAGAGCAGGGACACTTTCTTTTTCTTTTCTTTTCTTTTCTTTTTTCTTTCTTTTTTTTTTTTGTGTGTGTGTGTGTGTGTGTGTATGTGTATTTTTGTTTTTTTGATTTTTTTTTTTTTTTTTGAGATGGAGTCTTGCTCTGTCACCCAGGTTGGAGTGCGGTGGTGCGATCTTGGCTCACCACGGCAACCTCTGCCTCCCAAGTTCAAGTGATTATCCTGCCTCAGCTTTCCGAGTAGCTGGGACTACAGGCATGTGCCACCATGCCCAGCTAATTTTTTTTTTTTGTTTAGGAGAGATGGGGTTTCACCATATTGGCTAGGCTGGTCTCAAACTCCTGACCTCAAGTGATCTACCTGCCTCGGCCTCCCAAAGTGCTGGGATTACAGGCGTGAGTCACCGCTCCTGGCAGGGACACTGTTTTTTTGCTCTGGAATGTATCTACCCTTTCACCCAGCCCAGAACTCCTTATGTGGTATGTGCTCCATCAATAGTCGTTGGCTGAATACGTGAGTGCATGCTGACTTCTAGCAACTGGCATCTCCTGCATTGTGGCTGTTTTCTGTTGTTGTCTGTTTTCTATCTGCAATTTTATTTTCAGGCTCAGCTTCTTGTGTTCAACCAGGTCCATACTGATTTCCTTCGCTGCATAGGACGGTGGGTCTCAAAGTCCAGTTTGCTAACACAAGACAACTTTTTATGATATTCCAGCTGGTGGACCGGTTGGTCTCTATGTAAATCATGTATGAAAGATGTAGTTTCTCTGATGCATTTGAACTCATGTTTTAAAAGGACAAAATGGAGTATTTTAAGTATTTATAAGCCAGTTTTTTAGGTTGGTCCCTGTTTGAACTGACTGTCTCAAAAATTTACTTGAAGCACCAAGATTTACTTTGTACTTTAGCCGTACGTGATACCCACTGGCATCTCATATACTCTGCTATGGAGCATTCCTTCATTCATTTATTCACATGTTTCCAAACATCTATTATATACCTACTGTGTTTCAGGCTCTGAGCTTGGAACTGGAGAAAAGAGGGGTAAAATATAATCATTGTCCTCGAGGAGCTCATATTTTTAGACTAGGGGATAGCATCAATGGACAAATATCACAGAGTTTGTAAACTGTGAGACTCTGGTGGCACTGGTTCCTGCACTAATATATAGTAGGGGCGTCTTAGACCAGTGGCTTGATCAGAGAATGCTTCATTTGAACAGTGAGTCTAACTCAGGGCACGGAGGCGTGAATTGGTGAAGACTTCCCAAGAGGACTGCTGGTGCAGCTCCTAAGGCAAATGCTCGGCAGATAGGGAAGTGTTGTGTTTGATTCTGAAAGTTGGTACGTACACATGCACACACACTCAAACGTCACCTGGGATTATGCCTCACTATCTGTAAAACCGTAGTTTATCTCTGTGGGCAGTGGAAGGCACAGATCTGTTTGGCTCGCTCACTTGAACCCATGGAATAATAGTCTATTAAAGAGGTTGTGGTGGGAGACACTGTACTCTTTGGGATTTTTCTCCGTGTGGGTTAGGATTCTTATATTAGCAAGTGCCAGAAAACCGAACCCAAACTGGCTGCTGCAAAAGGGGAATTTTTTTTGAAAGTACAGGCATAGAGCTGGTTTCAGTGGACACAACTGAGATATTTATAGGATGTCGTCAGGCCTGGGACCTAGTACTCTCTATCCTTTGGCTTAGTTCTGCTCTTCTCACTACTTTGGCTTCATTCTTCCAGGCTCCTGTCCCCTGCTCCCACACCTGTGATTACAAGATGGCACCAGCAGTTCTTAGGCCCTTGCTTCTCCAAGGTCACATCTGGTGGAAGAGCTAGAACTTTCTCCCACAGTATCCCCATCCAAAGCCTGTTGCTTGTCAGAGACCTGATTTAACCAGTTTCTCATTGCTGAGCCAATCACTCTGCCCTCCCCACCCCTGTTCTGTGCTGAGTGGCTCAGGCTCTGAACCAGAGGTGGAGTCAATTCCAGCAGAAGTGTTTGGGCTGAGAGAGGGCAAAGGCACAGATGCCCAGAGGATAAATGAATGACAGCAAAAACAACAGGTATGCACTGTCTCTGAAAGTGTGTTTCAAATTTTTTTGACCATGACTGTATTAGTTGGGCTTCTTCAAAGAAAACAGAACCAAGAGGAGATGTGTGTGTGTGTGTGTGTGTGTGTGTGTGTGTGTGTGTGTGTGTCTGTGTAGAGACAGAGATATTGATTTAAGGAATTGGTTCACACAGTTTTGGAGGCACCAGGTTCAAAACCTGTAGGGTAGGCCTGTAGATGGGAGACTCAGAGAAGAGCCAATGTTGTATCCAAGTCCAAAGGCCATCTGCTGGTGGAGTTCCCTCTTGCTCAGAGGAGGCCAGTCTTTTGTTCTATTCATGACCTTCAACTGATTGGATGAGGCCCACCCACATTACAGAGGGCATTCCGCTTTACTCAAAATCGACTACTTTAAATGTTAATCTTATGCCAAGACACCCTCCCAGAAACTTCCAGAATAATGTTTGACCAACTATCTGGGCACTGTGGCCCAGCCAAGTTGACAAATAAAATTAACCATCCCAGGGACCCAGTTACATCACACATATTTACACCACACTCAGTATGTACTTTGCTATATAGTGGGTAAAACAAAAGTCTCACCAAACAGTGCTTATCTTTTCTATGTGACATACTAATATTTTCCCTTCTATTTTATTTCATTAAGAAGAGCACCTGGTCAGGTGTGGTGGTTCACACCTATAATCCCAGCACTCTGGGAGGCTGAGGCAGGCAGATCACTTGAGGTCAAGAGTTCGAGACCAGCCTGACCCAACATAGTGAAACCCCCATCTCTACTAAAAGTACAAAAATTAGCCAGGCATGGTGGTGGGCACCTGTAATCCCAGCTACTTGGGAGGCTGAGGCAGGAGAATCGCTTGAACCCCTTGGAGGTGGAGGTTGCAGTGAGCCCAGATCACGCCACTGCATTCCAGCCTGGGCGACAGAGGGCGACTCCATCTCAAAAAAAAGCACCTGTGACTCACCTAGTTCATGGTGTGCTGTGACATGAATTTTGAAGTGCTATCCTAGGACACATTTTTTGAGAATCCTATTACCCCATAGCAAAAGGTCTGAGGACCAGGCCTCTGTCCAAGGGGCCAGGGAATGTATTGTGAATAACCAAGTGAGGCCTGAAGAGCTCAGCTCTCCAATGCCCAAAGTGACTGTGTGTGACCTCCGCCAAGACCTGTACCTGTTCATGCCTCGGTTTCCTTATTTCTAGAGAGCATACTTATAAATACCTCATCTACCTAACAGGATTGTCATGAACAAGAAATGCAGAACAAGGTAATATCCATGAAAACACTTTGTAAACTCTAAAGTAATTTCACAGGGTAATTGCTATTTTAAACGACTCTATAATAACTTTCCTTTCTACCACTCAGGAATCTGAGAGGATGGTGCTATTTCACGAAAATTAGTTTCAGTTCTTTGAAACTTGCTGCCTAAAACAAAGACAGCCCCAATTTCTTTAATCAAAATGATGATCAGCCTCTATAAATGAGTCCCATCTCCCCTGAGACTACTCAGAATTAAAATCTGATTTCAAAGAAGGGAAAACTGTGGCGTGTTTGGGTTGGGTTTGGGGGGTCTTTCGGTTCTCCTGCCTTCTTACCCACCCTCCGTAGTTCAATGAATCCTTCGGGGCAATCATGAAGCTTATTTGGTCCCATTACTTGCCTTTAAGGATCAGAGTTGGGCCGAATGCAATTTCCAATACTTGGTTTTGATACTAGCTAAATGGTGACTTGAGAGTGAAATGGTGGGTAGGCTCTGAAATTGGGGTGGGGGTTTCCTAGGTTGGGGTTACCGCTTACAAGAATTGACGTCCTGGAAGGGAAACCTCCCTGGAAACTCTTGCTTTGCTAGATTGGAGCAGCCTTAGACAGCTCAGGGAGGCAGGGGGCTGGTGGCTCTGCATATCTGTGTGTCCCAAGCTGGGCAGGGGTCACTTCTGTGGTGGTGCCTTGTGGGGTCTTCGGTGAGGCAAGCTGGAGCTCGCATCCTTATTTTCCCCCTTTCTCTTCCATTTCTCTCTTATTTGTTTCCTAATCAGTCCCTTTCTTGGTGTGTAAAATGAGAGGCTGGTTATTCCCAGTACATGTTATTGTTTCTGTGGGCCCCCCTCCTCTCCGGGTGTAGTAATCTCACCATCTCCAGATGAGGCGATAAGTGTTTGAGATGCATAACTGTGTCTCATTTCAGTGCCTAATAGAAGATGCAGAATGAGCCATGGCACCTTTCTGCTCAGTAAATTCATAATTATAGGATTCTTCATCTCGCCTCTTGCAGACTAGAGAGCTGTTGATTGGCCATGGGTCCATGTGTGTGTACAGTAAGGCAGGTTGTGGGGTACGCACACTTTCCCCAGCATATGGCACGTTGTGATACAGAGACTGTGCGAAGTTCCCTCCTCAGAAAAGTTGGTGGCTGAGCCCCAACCTGCACCTGCCTGTCTGAAAGGGGGATTATCAGCCCTGCTGGAATTTGGTTGTTGGCAGAGATGATTTGAGAGCCCTGTTAGCCAGCAGAGCATATGGTGCCCAAAGAGCAGTCTCTTTCAGATAAAGGCTGGAAGCAGCTGCTGGAGTGAGTTCACATAAAGTCAGAAGAGAGGCTGGGGTGGTGGAAAGAGCATGGGACAGACAGTGTGAGACCCGATCTTACACCATCTTCAACTCAATGTGTGACCTCTTGCAATTTCATCTGACCTCTTGGATTTCCACTTCCTTGTCTCTAAAATCAGGGATTGGGAAACACTAAACTGGATTATCCCTTTCAGATAAAAAACGTATAGATTCGTCTTTGATAGGAATTTGACTTTGCACAAGAAATTCAAGATGAACTATCTTGACTCTTCATCACTCATCTTGAGATGTACCACCAAGTACCATCTCATTATCATAATCCTAATCTTTCTAATCCTATTTTAATCTTGCTAACGATAACAATGACAGCAACTATCATTTCCTAAGCACTTAACTGTGCTGGGCAGAGGCTCTATGTGGCTGCTGCTTTACAGTCATTAATACTTTCAGAGGTAAACCACAGAACTCACCTGATCGGTGTTATCTACCAGCTTAGCCCCTGAGGGTCAGACAGGACTTTGTTTTTCTCCTGATACTGGTAGGTGATATCCCAGGATTTCTGTTTGGGGCTTCCATGAGTTAACAAGGGCTTCTAAGTGCTCTATCTTCTGGGCTCTGGAATTGTGCTTTTCTAGAAAAGTATGGATTTTGCAGTGACTGAAACCTGGACTTCAAACCCAGTTGTGCTACGTATTAACCAGTGTCCTTGCAGAGCTAAAGTTTCCTCACCTGAAACAGGAATAAGACAGTTCTGACCCCAGGGAACAGTAGTGAGGATTATGTGAGCCAAGCTATGTGAAAGTGTTTGCATGGGCTCTGGGGTGCAGTAAATGCTCCACAGATATTGATATGCCTCTATGCTTCCAGCCCCTCTTTCTGCCAGTCAGGAAATAGTTGTTGAGCCTCCTCTCTATGTCCAGCTGTGAATGTGTTGATGAGCGAGACAGACCCAGCCCTGCCCTTGTGGTGCTCACAGACCCTCAGCTCCAAACTCTCCTTCTGCAAAGGCTAAGGCTAAATGGAAAGAGAGAGGCTGCTCTCTGGGGGCCTTTGCTCTTTTCCTCTACAATTTCATTTCTTTCTTCAACACTTTGCATTTCAGTCTCAACTTGCCAGTGATATCCTGGCAAGGCTGAAGCTCTCTCTTTTCAGCCTCATCTTCCACCTGATTCATTCATGAACTGTGTTCTCCAGACGTACTCTTCCTTGTACACACCCTCATGTGATATGCCCAAGCTTCTGCTATGTAGACCCCTCCCCTAGAAGGCCTTTCCCTTCGTGCTCTGCTTGTCTTCTCCAAGTTCACAGCTCAGCCCGAATTCCATGCCCTCCCCAAGGCCTGCTGCAGCCTGCTCTTTGCTCTCTCTCACCCCAACTTAGAAGTCTTCCTCCTCTTAGGAACTTCCAAAGCACTCTCTTGTATGCCACGTGACTTTTCATCATGCGCATCAGTTCAGGTTCTGGTGGTATTGGCCTGATGTGACTACGCGTTCTTTGAGAATCTGATCCTTGGGCCCTACAGCATCTTGCACATTTTGTGTGTGTTCTGAGCAAACACTGACCACATAGGTGAATGAATGAAGGCCCTTGGCTTGCAGCACTGCTCTTGGTTGTGGTGTACTCCACTAACCAGTCTTCCTCCTTGGATATTGACTGGAGAAGACCTGTGCTTTTCATTAGTTTGCTGACTGACAATGCAAAGTCTTTATTTGGTTTTCTTCCTTCTTCTCTTGGTTTCCATCTAACCTAGTGTTTGCTCCCTGCTGGGGAATTTTCCATTGCTTAGTGGTCTACCTCTTCTCATTCTCCACTTTTGAGGTGTTTGGGGGTGAATGAGAAAAATTCCACAGAGCTGAGGTACCCCCAGATAGGACGCTGGCAATTCCTGCCCTGAATTCTCCCAAACTGGAAGAAACATAAAGCTGTCCAATGGGAACATACACAGGAAGCATCTTGAATAGAAAGAGACCCTCAGGATGGGAGGTGATCTTGTTCCCTGGGGAGTTTTGTATTTGTTTGTTTATTTATTTGCTTGACCGCTTCTCAAAGCATTTTTTTCTCTCCCTTTAATGAAAACCTCTCAGAGGAGGTCCTGCTAGGGGAGGAAGCCAAGATCTGCCTTGTGAAAATGACATTAGGGCTCAGGGCTGGGCAGCGAACCCACAGGACCTGGTTGCTGCTGCAGTGTGAAGAGACTGAGGATGTGGGTTTTTACTTTGGCCTCTTCCTTCGGCAGAGGTGGCACAGAGGAAAGCTTCTCCTGCAGTAGTAGGTACGGACACAGAGAACCAGAGGTAGTGGCTGTAATGGACAGCCCCCACAAAGGGATCAACCTTAACTCTTCTGCTGCATTTCACAGGGACCACGGTACAGCCCCATCCGTGCAAGGCTGGGGTGAACTGAGATGGTTTAGCAGTTAAGATTGTGAACCTGTGCACATTTACGCTATTCATATTTGGAGCTACTCTACCACTTATAGCTGTGCAAGTTACATGACTTCCCTAAGCTTGCTTTCCTTAGCTGTAAAATGTGGATACAATAGGATGTACTTCGGAGGTCTACCAGTCAGGGTCCCAGCAGGTAATAGACAGCACACACAAATTTGGTCCTTTGAGAAAAGGTTAATAAAGACGCTGTTTATAAAAGTGTGGCTCTTTAAGAGGCAGTGTAGTATGGGGGGATAGTAATAGTGAGGTCCCCATTACCACCTCTACGGCCAGATGGGGTCCAGCAGGAAGTGGTTCAGAGAGCCTGGAGATGGAATAACTGTGTGCAGAGGCCTGCTGTGGGGAACACGGGACAAAGCTTGCAGCCAATGCAGGCAGTCCCGCCTCCTGCCCTCCCTCCCTCCCTCTTCTCCTGCAGCCAGTCTTTGTGGATGCTGCCTGCTGGTGGCACCTGACCCGGGTGACAGTGCTGGACAGTGTCTGACACAAATTCAGGCACTCAGTAGATAATGGCTGTTGATCATGATCATCATCATCATCACTGCTATTATTATCATGTCATTATCATCACCACCATTATCATTACTGATGTGTCCTCCTGGGGCCGCTGCCACCCGGCTCTGACTGTGTCACATGCCTGTGGTGGGGGTCGACTCAGTCAGCCTCCAGCACCCCCAACAGTGCAGCTCTGCTCAGTGTGTGCAGAACATTTTGAAAGCCCAGGCAGACAAGCCGTGGGGTGAAATGAAGCTGCTGGCGCTGTTATCCAGCTCATAGTCTTTCCTTTCTCCAGTAGGGGAGACTGCGTTGCTGAGTCCTGGCCCTCCGAGGGGACAACCGTGCCTGAGTGCTGCTGTGCCACTGGGACCCGCCTCTGCCATGAAAGCCATGCCCTGGAACTGGACCTGCCTGCTCTCCCACCTCCTCATGGTGGGCATGGGCTCCTCCACTCTGCTCACCCGGCAGCCAGCCCCGCTGTCCCAGAAGCAGCGGTCATTTGTCACATTCCGAGGGGAGCCCACCGAGGGTTTCAATCACCTGGTGGTGGATGAGAGGACAGGACACATTTACTTGGGGGCTGTCAATCGGATTTACAAGCTCTCCAGCGACCTGAAGGTCTTGGTGACGCATGAGACAGGGCCGGATGAGGACAACCCAAAGTGTTACCCACCCCGCATCGTCCAGACCTGCAATGAGCCCCTGACCACCACCAACAATGTCAACAAGATGCTCCTCATAGACTACAAGGAGAACAGGCTGATTGCCTGTGGGAGCCTGTACCAAGGCATCTGCAAGCTGCTGAGGCTAGAGGACCTCTTCAAGCTGGGGGAGCCTTATCATAAGAAGGAGCACTATCTGTCAGGTGTCAATGAGAGTGGCTCAGTCTTTGGAGTAATCGTCTCCTACAGCAACCTGGATGACAAGCTGTTCATTGCCACGGCAGTGGATGGGAAGCCTGAGTATTTTCCCACCATCTCTAGCCGGAAACTGACCAAGAACTCTGAGGCGGATGGCATGTTCGCATACGTCTTCCATGATGAGTTTGTGGCCTCGATGATTAAGATCCCTTCAGACACCTTCACCATCATCCCTGACTTTGACATCTACTATGTCTATGGTTTTAGCAGTGGCAACTTTGTCTACTTTTTGACCCTCCAACCTGAGATGGTGTCTCCACCAGGTTCCACCACCAAGGAGCAGGTATATACATCCAAGCTCGTGAGGCTTTGCAAGGAGGACACAGCCTTCAACTCCTATGTAGAGGTGCCCATTGGCTGTGAGCGCAGTGGGGTGGAGTACCGCCTTCTGCAGGCCGCCTACCTGTCCAAAGCGGGGGCCATGCTCGGCAGGACCCTTGGAGTCCATCCGGATGATGACCTGCTCTTCACCGTCTTCTCCAAGGGCCAGAAGCGGAAAATGAAATCCCTGGATGAGTCAGCCCTGTGCATCTTCATCTTGAAGCAGATCAATGATCGCATTAAGGAGCGGCTGCAGTCCTGTTACCGGGGCGAGGGCACTCTGGACCTGGCCTGGCTAAAGGTGAAGGACATCCCCTGCAGCAGTGCGGTGAGTCCAGGGAGGGCTGTGGGTGGGGATGGTTGGGAGTGTAGGATAAGAACCCCAGCCTTGTAGCCCCCATGGGGTGTGTATCATCCTTCCCCTTTTGCAGATGAGGCGAATATATCCCATACCATCTCTGAGTCTCATTGGACCCAGAGTGTCACCAAACATTCTGCAACTATGACATTGAGTGTATAAGAGTCAGAGTGGGAACTAAAACATAAATTCCCATCAGAGTACTCTCCTCTGCCCCATACTGGCTCACTGGTTATGAGGGGGAGTGCTGGAAATAGGTAGGAATTGTGTCAAATGGATGTTGTAGGGACCGGGCATGGCTGGAGTCTAGATCATAGTGTGCTGTAATGCAAGATGTGTACACGCCCTTTGTACTCACCAAGCCTGCAAATAACCTTCCTGGGAGCTTAGAATAAAACCACAGGGTAGGGGAAGAGGAGAATGTGAGGAGTCAGCCTACATTTGGGATAGATATGGAATTTCAGGAGAAGTGTGTTTTTAGCCTTTCGTATGTCTTTAGCAAATGCTAAAACGAGAGCACAGTTAGGTAAGAGTGCAGTGAACACATAGAGAAAGCAAAGCTAACTTAGAAAAGGGATGGGAAGGGACAAATCATGTTTATTGAGCATCTTCTGTGTGTACAGTGCCTTGGAAGAGACGTGAGAAAGTCAGGAAACAGCCCGAGAGCAGCATGGGATGATGGGAGAGCTGCGGGGAACCAGAGGGAGAGCAGGAGAAGGGTTGGCTTAGGGGTCTTCGCATGGCCTGTGGGTATGGCCTTGCTGGGTGACCCCAGGTGAAGCAGGGACACAGATTCTTGCCTGTCGTAGCCTAGCTCACGTGTGCCGCACCATGAAAAGCATCTGCCTTCTTGTAGCTGGACTCTGTTCCTCTTCACAGTGGTCCTGTTTGTTCACAATCATTCTTTGGGCGACTTGGAAGGCTCAGCTATCAGCATCTTCTGTGCTCTTGTCCTTTTCCTTTTGTAACTGTGCATTTTAAAGATTATGAACCTACTTTGAGAACATCAATTCTGTAATTTTCATTTGGGGAGAAGAAGAAAGGAAAATGTATCCATCAGACAGAAGTACACATCCATACTGATGTGATTCTTGACTCCTTAAACTTTGGTGGAGTTCCATATTAGGAAATGTATTTTGGTTGTTTAAAAAAGCATTAGTTTCCTTTCATAAAGTATAACTATGTGCCAGGCAGATCTCAGAGGGGACGGGCACCCTCCCCAGCCAGAGTGTAGAGAGGCCATCACTCTGGTCTTTGGGATTTGGGTTAGAGGTAGGGAAGAGGGAGGAGAAAGATGGTGCCCTGGCATTAGGCTCAGCCTGTTTTCTACTGTCAAGTCTTCCAGGCACTGGGCCAGCTGAAACTAAAAGATGTCATCTCTTCTTGGAGGTTTTGAAAAGCCAGGAGTCCCCTGATGTCACAAAGGAAACAGGAGAGGTGCTATGGACCAAGCAGGGCAGGAAAAATTTGACAAATCAGAGCCAGACCAGAGAATGGAGGGGACTCCACTGTATCTACTGAGCCTTCCTAGCAGGTGACTTAACCTTTGGGAATGCCTCCTGGAGCCCTGTTTAGGGCAGTAGCGGAGCCACTTAAGAGAGTCCATGAGACAGGGCTATGAACTTGTGGGGGCATGGAATGCTCCCAAATGAAGGCAGCTAATGACAGAGGCTGTGCTGGACATATGTCTATTATGCACTCAAACATGGGTCTATGTGAGATGTATTAGAATGCTGGTGTTGAGAAGGCCCTTCGAGAGCCTTGGCCTAAAACTTCATTTTACATTGAGCACCTTGAGACTCAGCAAGGTGAATGAATTGCCCAAGGTCACACATGTTAGGAGTGAGTGACAGAGCCAGCAATTGAAGAGAATCCCCCTTACCTGCAGGTTACCCACACATGCATACATGTAATAAATTCCCCACAAGCATGCACACATATGCAGGCCTGTTAGAAGATGGCAAGTTTAGGCCATGTACTTACTAAACAACAACTAGTTCTTCTGAGACCAGAAGGGTTGGCAATCTCTGACAGTTTCCTGTAGAAAACTTGCTTCAAACCCTGACTTTCTGGGTGATGCTCCTGGGAGAAAAATCAGCTGCAGGGGTCCGTCGTGGGCAAGTGTTCATGCTGCCCTTGCTTCCTGCCACAATACAAAAAGCCAAGTTCATCATGGAAGTCTGCAGAGCTGCAGGTCCTAACACTGTGTGGTGGCCTTGGAGAGAACAGAGGGGAAACAGCTTTGCAAGACACGCTAATGCCAGGATGGGGAGTAATGGAGCCAGATAACAAGCTTTTGATTTTTCTTTTGGCTTTAATTAGTCCTTTCAAGTTACAGGCAAGTTCAGGGCTGAGAGTAGAAAGGAGGAGGCCAGAAACTCTGCACAGGGCTGGGGCTATCTCTCCAGCCAGTCTGAGAAAGGCCAGGCTGCCGTTTAATGCACAGTATCAGTTTCCTTTGATTTGGCAGATACCTGAGTTCCTTTGCTCCAGCATTCATTTGGAGTCGGCTCAGACCACACGTGTTTCATGCGTCATCGGCCAGGCCAGGCTCTGTGTTGCCACAATGGCACCATTTGCAAACCCAGCTCTTCCTCAACCCATTTACAAGGCTGTTGGTTTAGTTTTCCTGTTCCCTTCCTGCCTAGAGGTGGAGGATGAACAAGATGAACTCTGGAGTTCTTGCTTGTCATGGAGTCTGACTCTCCCTTGAGCCCTGTGAAGTGGGAACTCAGTCCCAGATGACCTCTGTCCTGTGGTGTTCCTGTTGTAGGAAGATGGCAGAGGGCAGGGCAAGGCCCGGGAGGTTGGCTTTTAGTACTTGTGTTTTGTAGGGCAAGGGGTTCCCTGTGGGTTTTATCATAGTTGCAACTCTACAAACTTGAAGAAGGGATTTGACTAGCAATGAATGTCAACTGTGCTGCAGGCTGTACCAGCTCTCTAAGTTAGAATGCTCCTCTCATGTAGCTGTTCAGGCTTTTCTAGCCCTTTTCATATCCTGAGACCCATATTCTTCCCCCTGAACTCACGCCTCCAGAACTCAGAGCCGGGATCCGCATAACTCCCGGGCCACCTGCCTCCTTCATAAGGTCCCAGCACCTGCTTTGGCTATGTTCATTCGGGGGATAGGAAGGAATGGGAAGAACCCCTACTACAAGGCCCCTGGTGCCAGGAAGCATCCACAGAGCACTGGGCAGGCCGAGGCCTGAGGACTGGGCAGAGGGAAAAGTCTTGGGCCATGGGGGTGGAACCTGCTGACCCACAGCCCCCAGAGAGCTCGACGGTGCCTCAACTTCAGGTGAATCAGGTAAGGCTGGCCGTGCTCCCATCGGAGATGAGGGCTGGTTGGCCAGGAGTGGCCTCCTCATGGGAATGTGTTGCTGTGGACATAAACAAGCCTGTTGCAAATGCACATTCCTGAGTGGGCACGGAGTGTGGAGGCTGGGGAAGCAGCTGGGGCTTTCTGATGTCAGTGGAGTATGAGAGCAGCAGCTTCTGCCTTCGCCCTCTGAGCCGTGCTTTACCCCTGTCCTGGCTTTCTCCAGCCTGGGTGGAGAGAGGTCTCCCAAAACAAGTGGGTTAGTATCTGCAAGTAACTCTAAGGATCTCATGAGGACATGGGTATAAGGGGGGTCCTAGAGGGTCTGTCAGGGCCCCAGTTTATCTTGGGACTCACAAGACTAGAGGTCAAGCTAATGAGCACTCATGTGGGGAATGGCAGTGATTTCATTTCTGTTTCTGTGGCTTATCCTTGGTGCATCTCTATCCTCAGCCCCTTTTGAAGGCTGCCATCCAGGCTCCCTGAGACCGCCTGTCTGCAGAGCATGTGACAGACAGTAAGGCTGAGGAGCCCATACCTGCGGCCTCTGTCATGTGCCAGGGCCTTATGCAGGAGAAGGCGATGGCTCTCTGTCCTTCTCTTGGGGGGACCTGACACTCCTGACTTGGAGTGGGCATCTGGCTGGAGAAGATGCTGGGTTTGACCAAGCACCTGGCATCTCAGAATTCCCCAGGCATAGGGTTATCTATACCTTCTCTCCTTTCTTCAGCCTCCTGGGGCAACCTCATCCAACACTAATGAACTAGCGCCTCCAAATAAACTAATGAATGGCGAAACATGTTGGAGCCCTAAGAAAGGGCTTGGCAACGCACTGCCTCCTGGTGGATATCAAGCATCGTGGAATGGCATCTGTCTCCAGGAGCCCACACAGTGGAGGCGAGAGATGCACACCAGCAGGTCATTATGGCCCGGGTGATGGGAACAATGGCTGCGGTCATGGGAGTGACTGTCATTCACTCCACTTCATTCTTCCCTGACTTTGGAACCAATTGAGCCATGGGTAAGGGAGTCAGATAGTCTCGGCCATAGTACCGATTAGGTGGTGTGGAGAAAGGTGACATGCAGTAGGTACAGAAATCAGCTTCTCAATCTCTCTGTCAAGCTTTGACCTGAGTGTCCTTCAACTAGAAAATTTGGGTCCTTGGAGCAGAAACTATTATCTAGCATCACTGACTCACACCTGTCAAACCCCAGTAGTGGGAGCAGAGGGCAGAGGCTTCCCGCCTGTCTGGAAATAACACACTGGAGTTTGCATGGTACTTGATGGTTAACAAGGGCTTTCGCACACCTTTTCTTCTCCCGACAGTACTGTAGGATAATGGAAGGGCAGGCATCCTCTGCAGTTGAGGGAACAGAGGAACAGAAAACTCAAGTGTTTCACTCAAGGTCATGTCATTAGTAAACTGAAAGCTGTTCTGTATCCTAATTCTCAGCTTGGTGCTCTTCCCATGGTGTTTCACAAGAGTGTTCTAGCAGTGTCCAGGGTAGGCAGTTCATGGTGCCGGGATTGCCTGATATTGGGGGGTATTTGTGATCCGGGGCCCTAGAGTGCTGAGCGCCAGTGGAAGTTCCCAGTCACTGCGAGGCAAGCAAACCTCTCACATTTCCAGAAACCTCTCATTGAGAACCATGGCTAGACCCAGCTTCCACTTGACTCTGGGGTTTACCCACCAGCCCTGTGCGGTCCCACAAGGGCCACACAGGCACAGGAGATGGAGCTTTTCCTTTTTAACTCAAAGCTCCCCTTCCTGCCCTGCTGTGTGCATGACTGGGTGACGACGGAGGTCCCCTTCCACGTGCCATTCCTTTGACTCACTGGTTTCCTAGGCATGGCAGTCCTGAGCAGGAGACAGGGTCACCCCCTTGGACTCAGGCTGGCCTCACGTCCCAGTCTGGATGGTCACTCAGGTTGATCTGGCGCCTGAGATCCTGAACCTCCACGAAAGTGAGCATCCGGAATGGCCAGGCAGGCATCCCAGGCTCCGGCGCCTGGCTTCTGCAGGTCTTCTTGGGGTATTTTCTTTTCCCTGTCAGCAGGAAGCACAGGGCTCAGACTCGATGGGGTTGTATCCTGTTGTTTATGGCATTAGACAAGGCTTGCTCTTTCTGCTCAGCTCTTGTCCTCTCTAGACCGGGAACTCCTCCTCTTCCCTGCACCGTCCCTCCTCTCTCATCTCCGCTACACTTGCCGCACACACCATGGTCCATGCCACACTCACGTCCCAATAAATGCACGCATCAAAAATCTCACACAGTGGTCTGAGTGCCCATCTCTCATGGCCAATGACCCTGTACTCCAGATTTCTTATTTAGCACTGGGTGTCTGACATATCACAGCCCCAATCTTTATAGAATCAAGTCTTCCCACTCTCTCTTGGAGATAGCTCCTGTCTCACGTATTTAGGTGAAAGGCCCACCCACCTCCCTCTTTTTGGTCAGCAGGGTTTGCAGTGAAAGTCCCATCCCAGCCTAGTGTGCATGGTGCTTTGTGTGACAGGTGGCTGAACGCTGGGGGATGTGCTGGGTTTGGCAGGAGCAAAGTTAAGGCTGGCTTCCTAGGCTGGATGTACTCCCCCAGGATGCCCACCCTGGAGGCCATTGGGTCAGCGGGGGGTGAGGCGGGACCCAGGAATCACACAGACTGAATTTTAACACAGACGGCTGCCAGGAGAGCTCAGCACAGAGTTAGGGTTGAGGATGTGGGGTCTCACAATACTGAGCCGTGGACTGCATGTCATGAGCCCAAGCACAGTGGTGTGCACACCTGTAGCACACCCACATGCACACACCCATTTTCTCTGTCCTTGATGTCTGTCCTCCTCATTGCTGTCTGTCTGTTGCTTTCTCTGCTTCTCTCCTCTTGCTCACTCACTCACACTCCTGGTGCATAGTCCTCTCTTAGCCTTTCTCTGTCTCCCTCTTTCTGTGACTTGTTCTCCCTCACCCCACACACTGTGCTCAGCAGCAAGTACAGTGAGATTCCTCTCTTTCTCTCTCTCACACACACACACGCCTCATGCAGTATGGGATAGCCCTGCCAAAATGGGAAGCTGGACCTCTTGTTCAATGGGCACATAGACCAGCCCTACTTAACAATCCAGATCTGGATTTCTGGGCCTTCCTTTCAATTCCTGTCATCCTCACAGGGTGGCGTCTTGGCTGGGTTACTGGTCTGGGAGTCAGGATCTTTGGATCTCAGCCAGTCCCAGTTTGTGAGATGTCACTGGGCAAGCAGTTTCCCTTTTGCTTTGAATCACACATTTTATCTTCAAGAAGGAGATGATAAAAAAGTATCCTTTTAATAAAGAGTACGGAAGCTCATAAGGAAAGAGAAATATACAGATGTTAATAATGATAGACACACACAGCCCCTTATATTCATAGGACACTCTAACATCTTCATAGTGTCATCCTGTGTCTCCTCCTTTAGTTATAATAACCACCCAAGAAGACAGAAAGGGGCATAATAATATTGCAGTGATTTCATGCTTAGAATTTTTTTTTCTTCACCAATACCTGCTTTTGAGAGATTTGGGCTGTGCTTAAATCAGGTGTGATGTTTGGTATCTCAGGCCCTAGGATGTGCTCCAATTGCCTTTATTATTATTATTTCCCCATTCCCCTTCCCCTCCTCTTCCTTTTTCTCTTCCTCCTCTTCCTCCTCCTCCTCCTCCTCCTCTTCCTCCTCTTCTTCCTCCTCTTCCTCCTCCTCCTCTTTCTCCTCCTCCTCCTCCTCCTTCTTCTTTTGAGACAGTGTTTCACTCCTGTTGCCCAGGCTGGAGTGCAAAGGCACGATCTTGGCCCACTGCAACCCCTACCT
Source organism: Macaca mulatta (assembly GCF_049350105.2). Taxonomy (NCBI): domain Eukaryota; kingdom Metazoa; phylum Chordata; class Mammalia; order Primates; family Cercopithecidae; genus Macaca; species Macaca mulatta. Next base: position 172,213,214 of record NC_133408.1, on the reverse strand, counting down.
CCCGGGTTCGAGCGATTCTCCTGCCTCAGCCTCCCGAGTAGCTGGGATTACAGGTGCACACCACCACAACTGGCTAATTTTTGTATTTTTAGTAGAGACAGGGTTTCACCATGCTGGCCAAACTGATTTCAAACTCCTGACAGGTGATCCACCCACCTCAGCCTCCCTCCAATTGCCTTCCTTTCTATATAGCGCAGATTACGAATGATAAAAGAATGCATTTGGACACTAAGACACGTTTTGAGCCAGTGCTTACTGCTGTTACCTTCATGTGTCCCTCAGTTTTGTAAGGCGGAAGGGAAGGACTGCACATCACCACATCAGGCTCATTTCTTTTATCAAGAAAGTCAGTGGAGAGAAGGAAAAAGAGACAACTGAGAGAGCTCTTCTCCATCCGGCCTCTCAATTTACATGTTTTCCCTAGTGTGTGTGGCCCTATGGGCGTGAAATGGGGTCAGTGGGAGAGAAGCAGCCCACTCCCTTCCCTGGTCTCTGTGTCATTACTGTGTCTCTGTCAGTGTTCCAAAATATAATGGGATTTGTTCGACTGATTTATCCCACACGCAGGCAACATTACCCAGACCTACACTCAGACCCGAGGAGCAAGAGAGGAAGATACACGGCCGTGAGAGTGGGGCTAATAAAATTTATTTCCACTAACGAGGGAATGACCTACCCCCTAACTCAGCCTGGGGAGCAGGGCCACTGCTTCCCAGCACCCACCAGAAAACACACAAACTTAATCATCGTGGCGTTCCTCACTTCAATGACAGCCCTTGTGGCAGCTGAGGCTGCCTGTCACAAACTCTGGGAGGGAGAGTAGGATTTGGGATTGATGGACTGGTGGCATGGGATTTATCTGCCCCTGACAGGTAGCCACTGGGGTTCTCTGGAGCTAAAGTACAAAAGGAGAGATGTGGCACCCCAGTAGGTTTTGGTTGTTACCGTTCGCAATGCTGAGATGCTTCCCTGGGATTTCCCATGGGTCTGGTGTTGGTTGCTAAACCAGCCCCCAGTAATAATGCCATCTGCAGAATTACAATTCTCTTGGTAGACTAGCCTAGAGCTCTGGCCTGTCCAGACTATCCCCAGGTCATTGTGCCATGGCCCTGTCTGCTTCTCAGAGAGAAGAACATGAGGCTCTTGGCAGCTAAGCTAATGAGGAGAAGGCTATGGGTTCAACCCTTAGGATTCTGAGCTGAAGCTTGTCTTTGGCTGCTATGCTCAGCAACCCCTAGAAGGGGTGCATTGCTACAGCTCGCTATTGGTTACAGCCTGGCCTGCAGAATGTGTGCTTGGCTTAATGCCCCTCTCCAGGGAAAACTGCTCAATTTAGTGACATTAGTTCCCTTTAAGAAGGATAGTTTGTTTTCATGATGAATGAAAGATCACTGAGATATCTGGTGGGCTTGGGCCACAGATGGTCCCAAAACACACATAGAAACTTCAAAATGAGTATTGAAAGAAGCGTTGCTTTTAGCAAATGGCTTTCATCATTCCATAGGTAGTTAAATGCCTTCATTTAATAAATATTTACATGAAAATCCCCAGCCCCACCTCCTAAAACACAATGACTTTCTATCCTGTTTGTGGTCTGCTCTCCTCCTTTTTGAGATGCCCAGAAGCAAAGCTCTTGGTTCTTGAGAACTGGGGCCATATGATAGTCCCCACTTATCCTTGGGAGATGCGTTCCAAGTCCCCCAGTGGATGCCTGAAACCGCAGATAGTCCCGAACCCCATATATACTGTGTTTTTTTCCTATGCATACTGTCATGGTTTGGCTATGTCCCCATCCAAATCTCATCTTGAATTCACATGTGTTATGGGAGGGATCTGGTGGGAGGTAATTAAATCATGGGGGCAGGTCTTTCCTGTGCTATTTTTGTGATACTGAAGAAGTCTTACGAGATCTGAGAGTATTATAAGGGAGTGTTTCCCTGCACAAGCTCTCTCTTTTTGCCTGCTGCCATCCGTGTAAGACATGACTTGCTCCTCCTTGCCTTCTGCCATGACTGTGAGGCCTCCCCAGCCATGTGGAAATGTAAGTCCATCAAACTTTTTCTTCCAAGTCTCAGGTATGTCTTTATCAGCAGTGTGAAAATGGACTAATACACATACATACCTATAATGAAGCATAACTTATCAATTAGGCACAGTAAAAGATGAACAGTAATAATAATCATAAAAAAGAACAGTTGTAACAATATACTATAATAAAAGTTATGTGAACATTATCTCCTCTGTCTCTCTCTCAAAAATTTCTTATTGTGCTCTACTCTCCTATTTTTGGACAACAGTTGATCTGAAGCTGCAGTAACTGAAACCATGGAAAGTGAAGCCAAGGATCAGGGGAACTGCTGTAATTTGTTGAGTTGTTTTTCCAACGCCAAGACACTTTTCTATAAGCCCCTGCAATTATGGGTTTGTCTAACTGGGTTTTTGTGACTGTGGCTTGCTGGCTTTCCCTCTGTTTCTCTTACACATTCATTTTCCCTACAATCTCATTGAAAAAGACACCAGAAAGAATCATTCTGAGATGAAGCATTAGTAACTGAGTGTATGAGCCCTCACTCCAGCACTGTTTCCATGGCCTGTGCTCACAACCAGGGTGCAGGGGTCAACTTTCACCTGTTATAGGACTTCTCTGGCTTGCTTTCAAGAGACTTCAATCTCATAGGGCCAGTGTGGGTCATGTGCCTGAAGGTCACGTGTCTGAAGGCAGACCTTCCGGGGAGGGCTAGAAGTCATAAAAGAGAAAGTTTAGGCATTACAGTGAAGCAATCAGAGGATTGGATAGTCAGGTCTTTTTGATTTCTTCTTTGTTACAGAAATCATCACTCAAGCATATGGAAATATCTTATAGAATAATAGCCTTTCTGAGGAGCTAAACCTAAGCCCACTAGAGACTCCCAGAGATATTTCTACCTCCCTGTGGACACTCTCCACTTACCTCTACCCCTGAGGAAGTAGTGGGGAGTAAACACGGTGTCATCTCAAGGGGTGGATGCATTTTGTGTATTTATGAACACCTTAGGGGTCAGCTGTCATATTTGAGATATGGTTCCCAATAAGTGGGTGATCATTATCTCCCTGTACTACAGAGCTTTACAACTGGAGCCTGCATTTAGACATGAGCTATTACAGCTTATCTGATCAATATCTCCCTTTAAAAAGAAATCCCACATGTGCAATTCACTGATTCCCCATTTCCAGTGGAGGTGTGCTATGGTCAGCTCCCAGGATATGTGTATGTGTGTGCGCACATGTGCATAAGTGTAATTAATGGGAAGAAATTTAGGGCTGCTCAACATGAAGAATATAAAGACCTTTTCTTTTCTGTATCAATAGGCAGCTCATGGGCTTCCCTTCTCTTTTTCTCCTAACTTGAATTTCTTTTCAAAATGTCAGCTCTCACTTTCCTTTGGGATGCACAGACCCAGGAAAGGAAGAAGCCCAGCTTGGGTGAGTGGTTAGGGGCCTCCTTGGGAGGGGAGAGTTGGTTGATTCTGGTTTCTGGAGATGGCAGAGCACTCATTCCTGGTGCTGGGAAAAGAAGTGGATACGTAGGCTCTTCCCCAGCAGTCCCCTGCCTTCCTCTGATCCTGGAATAGATTGTCTTTGTGACCACCCTCTAGCAACCCCAGAGGAAACCCCTGCTGAAGATCAGTTTTTTGGCCAGGTGCGGTGGCTCATGCCTGTAATCCCAGCATTTTTGGAGGCCAAGGAGGGCAGATCATGAGGTCACGAGTTCAAGACCAGCCTGGCCAACATAGGGAAACCCCTTCTCTACTAAAAATAAAAAAAATTAGCTGGGTGTGGTGGCAGGTGCCTGTAATCCCAGGTATTCGAGAGCTTGAGGCAGGAGAATTGCTTGAACCTGGCAGGTGGAGGTTGCAGTGAGCCAAGATTGTGCCACTGCACTGCACCCTGGCAACAGAGCAAGATTCCATCTTAAAAAAAAAAAATCATTTTGTTTTGTTTTGTTTTGTTTTTTTCTGTCACCACGAATTTGGGGCTTTGGTACCTATTTTCTCAGCAACCTGATAGGTAACTAGGGGAGGCACCTCACTTTCCAGGCTCTAGTGTCCCCTTCTGTAAAATGGGGCTGTTGGATTTTATAATCCTGAATTATTTTCCACATCTGAAATATGATGTGCAAAAGAAGGGCAGAATACTGTTTCATAAGCCAGAGAACTTGGACGTGAGCCCAAACCTCGCCTCGAGCCCAAACCTCACCTCCTCCTCAAAGTCATGCCTGCTCCCCAAGGCAGTTGGTGGCCCACTCTCTGGACTCCCCCAGGCATATAACTGAAGCAGGGCCCAGATGGCTTTGTCCAGTCATGGCCCAGGCTGTCCATCCCTGCACTGGGAAAGAGGCAGTTCTTTGGGGCATGAACTGAGACTTTTTCATCTTTATATTCTTAGGGGCTCACCTGGTGCTTGGGGCTTAGTAGGTTTTTCATAAATGTTCTTAAGCAAATTAGTAAGTGAGGAAAAGTAAATAGCATTGTCTTCATCTAGTGCCTGTTTCCCTTGCTGAACGCAGGGAGTTCCAATAGCCCAAGGAACCAAAGGTTTGGTGGAAAAAGGTTGTTCTAAAGATCCGGTTGGCCCCACCATGGGTGAGCTTGGGAAAATCTCTGATGTCTTCTTATCCCATGCAATGGACAGGAGTGGGGGCTTCCCAGCTGTGGAGGAGCATGAGGCTAGATGATACTTTTCCATTCAGGAAGGGCAGGAGAGCTGGTTTTCTCCAGACGAGAGAAATCTTCTCTCTCCTGGACCACAGGAGTTGCCCACAGAGTAAATGGGAAGACCAGAACTGATTTTGTCTTCCATCCTGGGACTCAGAGATGGCTGTTGCTGCCCCAGAGCAGCAGGGCAGGTACATAGGTGGCTGGAGGAGTTGGGTGCATGGCTCATCCCTGCTGGTCACCTGGTCTGCCTCTTCAGGATCAGCTCAGGATGTTTGTAAACAGTGGATGCCTGCAGTAAGAGGGCAGCCTGTGGCTATGGAAGAGGCTGTGTCCCAGAGCTAAGCTAATTGGCCCACCGGGGATGGACCTGCTGACCTTTACCTCATTAGCACTGCATTTGGCCACTGAGCTCTGGCTTGGTTCTGACCTTCCCATAATAAGGACTCAATGTGAGGTTTCTGCAAAGGTGGGGCAAGCCAGGGCCGGGGGTAAAACAGCTTCGCTTGGCAGAGGAGGTGCAATCAGGACTCACACCAGGGGCTGTGCAGGCTGGGGTCAGGGGAGGATTTGGGGATCAGGGGTCCACCCCGTCTCGTCACCTGCGACCTTCAAGATGGATTGGTGTGGCTGTCAGAGTGGGTGATAGTTGGTTCCTTAAGAGTGTGTCATTGAGGCCTAGGGTTGGGGGTGATGTCTAGGGTTCTTGAGGAGATCCCCCCACTGTTCCCCAGGTCTACCTCCTCCTCCAGCCCTTCCCAGGGAGTCTCCATAGAGACCACTGGACACTTCTGGGGTCGTTGGGCAGTGGCTTTGCAGCTCTGCCCCCGAGCCTGTGGAACTGCTGGAGGAAGGACACTGTCTGCATTTAAAATCCCCTTTTCATGGAGATGATAGAGTTTTTCAGAGTGCCAGTCTCTCTGCAGAGTGGGAGCAATTTCCCTGTAATTGGTAAAGTAACCGTAACTGCTCTGTCATTTGTATGTGGCGACACGTAATTGCACGGTAACCTTTGCCGCGGTGCACGAGGGAAGCGCTGTAAGCTATTAGGTTGTAATTCGGAGTGTCAGCTCCAGCTCCCCACGCCACCTCCACCACTGCCACACTGTGTGGCAGCCCCTGGGGAGGCTGCTATGGGGTCTGTCTGTATCCAGGTCCAGCTCAGGGTCCTGCTCCTGAGTGGGGATGCTAGGCACATGCTGTGTTCTGTAGTGCCCTCAGCTAGGAAGGGCCCTCCATGGTGATCTAGGCCAGTGCTTCTCAAACCTTAGCAAGAGGAGGTTGGAATCACCTGGAGGGGTGTGAAGACGAAGATGTCTGAGCCCCCACCCAAGACTTTTTAATCCAATATGTCTGGGGTGGAGCTCAAGAATGTGCATTTCTAATGAATAGCGCTCAATCTTCTGGATCTAAGACCATTCCCCAGCTCCTGCATTCAATTTTGTGACCAAATGTCTATCTGATTCTGAAAGATCTTTGGGAAGAACTACCTTTGCTATTTCATCTTCACAACATTAGCCCCTTTAATCTTGATGACACCTCTGAGATAGATACCATGAATTTCCTCAAAGATGCTGAGACCCACAAAGGTCATCTGACCATCTAATGACAACAAACAATAAGAGTGAACACTCCCATAGAACTAAGTGTCAAACATTGTTCTATATGTTTTAAATTATTTAATCCTCACCACAGTACTATAAAGTATGTACTATTGTTATAATCCCCATTCTACAGGTAACAAATTAAGGTACAGAGAGGTTAAGTGACTTGCTCAAGGTCACACAGGATTAAGTGGCAGAGTTGGGATTCAAACCTAACAGTTCTGGTTCAGTACTGTTAGCCACTGTGAAACTCAGGCTTTTATTTATCCCATCTATCCACCCATCCATCCATCCATCCATCCATCCATCCATCCATCCATCTATCCATCCATCCATCCATCCATCCATCCATCCATCCATCCCTCCATCCATCTATCCATCCATCCATCCATCCATCCATCTACCCATGCACCCACCCACCTATCCATCTACCTATCCATCCATCCATTTAATATACATATATTAGCCTACTATGAGCCAGGCACTAAGCTAGGGGTACAAAGATGCATAAAACACGGTCCCTGTCCTTGAGCTCATAGTCCTTGGAGCACAGTGGATCAGCCATCTTAATTTGCACCCCATGCATTCTATGAGGACATTTGAGCCAGTGAAAAAAAGATCCAGTGTCCTCCGGATAGGGATCCAGGCAGTGTGGCCCTCTCAGGGCTTCTGGGTCTATCCACAGGGTTGTCCAAATGGGTTCCATATACATTCTCATGTAATGGGCCCGTATTTCCTTTCCTTGTGAGAGTAGAGTTGCTCTCTAATAAACAAGTGTTATCATAATCATGGCCAAACATTTTGTGTATTTGTGGAGTGACAGGAGGCCGGCCTGGGCCTAGGGCACGACTGGGAGCAAACACTCTCTCCCCCCATCACCCGGGGGCTCAGGAAGCCACATCAACCCTCACCTGTTGAAGGCTTTCACCAATTAGCCTCCCCTTCTTGGGCCCAGGCAGCCCTGGCATCTCTTCCCTACATGTCTACCTCCCAGGTCTGCAGGCCCTGGGGACCCTCCCTCCTCCTGCTTCAGGTACTGTAATTAGCTGGTGGTTTCAGCTCAGACCCAGCAACGCATACCGTGTTTGCAGTGCATGCTGTGGTCGAGAGGCATGCTAGGGCCACGCCCTGCAGCCATTCTACCCCTGTTCCAGGCAGGATTTCTATACACGAAAAATCAACATGAAATATCTTACACTGAAGTGCTTCCCAGCTCACCAGGTGCCTTCGCTCCTACAAGCTTACCCACTCTATAGCCAAGGAAAGTCAGATTAGAGAACAGTAGGAACAAGTTGTGCAATTGGGAAGCAGCTGAGCTGCCATTTGAACCCAAGTTTTTCCACTGTTTCAATCTTAAAAATCCCTCCCCCATCACCCCAGCCTCGAGGCAACAAAGAGCAGGGCCACCTGCTGCCACAGCTGGGGGACCTCAGCAATCATGCAGACCTGGATGGTGCTTGGTCAAAGGCCTCAGTGGCACCTGTATCACATTCAAAGAGAAAAGCCAAGCCATGGGGAAACTTAGGGAGAAAGCTGCCATTGTCCCAGATCTCACCTGGGCTTCTTGCTGCATGAGGTTCTGCAGAGGAAGACCGTCACAGGCCCCTGACTTTCTGGTGAGTGAATGATGTCACTGGCCAAATGTATACTCTCCTTTTGTACATGGCTGTTGATGTGCTTGTGTTGTGCTCAGCCGAGGGGAAGAATTGTATTCAGTAATCCTGACCACTCAGAAATGCAATTTTGGGAGCTGAGAGGCCTGAAGCCTCCTCGGGCTAATGAGGCCTATGTTTGTGGCAGAGGTGGTGGGGAACTGTGAAACATGGACTTCCTTTCTCCCTGCCTCAGTGTCCCCACCCTGTGCAGTGTGAACAACCATTCAGCCATCTCTACTGGGAAAATGGATCATAACGGGCGATGTACAGACTTGGCGATGGCAGAGGTCCCTGCAGCACAGTTTAGGCCTGAGAAAGTCGGGGATGCGAAATCCTTGTGAACCAGAGCAGGAACATTCAAGGGCCACGAGGACGCCTAGCACCCCAGGCTGCCCTCGGAAGGCCTGGCAGGTTGCCGTGGTCATATCCAGCAGGGACAGGGCATCTTCTCCCCTTTGCCTGGATTTGTCCTTCCTCTCTTCTACTCCTCCCTTTAACTCTTTGCCTCCTGTCTCCTTCGCCATCTCCTTATTTAGGGAAGAATGGTAAAGATCAGACTAAATCTTGAATACTCCCTTGTAAATTTGACTCCTATAATTTTTTGTTTGTTTGTTTAGTAGAGACAGGGTTGGTCTCGAACTCCTGACCTCAGATGATCTGCTTGAGCCACCATGCCTGGCCAATAATTTAATTTTTCTTTTTCTTTTCTTTTCTTTTCTTTCTTTCTTTTTTTTTTTTTTAAAGGGAAGGGGAGAGAGTTGTGTTTGGCCTGGGCTGGTGGACCAGGCCACGCAAGAGAGGCCAGAGGCTATCAAAGGCCTGGAGAGCAGACGTCTGCTCTGCACGAGGCCTGCTCGGGCTTGCCCATGCTCTCCCCATTTTTACTCTGGCTGTCCCTACCCTGTAGGAAGATGGGGAACGGTCTGAGAGGCTTCCGATGTTCAGCAGGTTGCTTTCTTTGGAGGGACAGTGCCCGCACCTCTTCTGGGAGGGAGTGGAGGAGCCTGCTGGGGCCGGGTGAACACCTGTGGCCTGATTTCACACTCCCTGGCAAGAGCCTGCCTGCTGTTCTCCAGATGCCCTTTCCTTTGCCCAGATTGAAGCCTTTAAAAAAGTGACACCTTGTATTTTATTTCACCCCTTTCTCTGCAAAGTCCAAAGACGTTTACAGGCACGAGTGCAATAGGCTTTATGGTAGCCCATCAAAAAGCAGGGATTGTTTCCGTCATCTTTATAGAGCAGAAAATAAAAGCACAGGAAAATGGAGTAACTCTTCTGAGACCACATAGTCCTTCCAAGACACGGTGGAAAATCTACCCCAGAGGGGTGTGTGCCAGACCCAAGCTGCTTGTGGGGAGTGCTAAGGAGTTTTCACCGGCTACTGCCAGGGTCTTCACCACTCCCCAGCACCACAGAGCCCAGGTGAGACCCTCTGTTTCATGGGGGACCTGATGGCCTTGTATAAAAAGGGGAGATTCCACTGGAAATACAGTGGGGGAACTGGCTCCAAAGCTTCCTGACTTCTGAACTTATGCTTCCTGGAGTCAGGAGCAAGTGAGTCAGGGTCAGTGTCTCAGGGATATCTGAAGAATATTCTCTTTAAGGAACACTAGTAGGTGTTCCAGTCAAAATGGTTTAGCGGCTGGGTGCAGGGACTCACACCTGTAATCCCAGCACTTCGGGAGGCTGAGGGTGGTGGTTACTTGAGCCCAGGGGTTTGAGACCAGCCTGGGTAACATGATGAAGTCCTGTCTCTACAAAAAATACAAAAATTTAGCCAGGCAAGGTGGCACATGCTTGTGGTCCCAGCTACTCGGGAGGCTGAAGCAGGAGGATCGCTTGAGCCTGGGAAGTCAAGGCTGCAGTGAGCCATTATCATGTCACTGCACCCCAGCCTGGGTGACAGAGTGAGACCCTGTCTAAAAAAAAGAAAAAGAAAAGAAAGAAAAGAAAAAAGGTTCAGAGAATAAAATGTTTAGGAAAGGCTGAGATAAGGTTAAACATATTTTTTCTTAAAAATACTTTTCAGACCTTTCACATAACTAATCGTTATGAATCTCTTAGATGGTGTTAAAAGGCTTTCTAGAAATTTGCCTGCGGAGTCCTTTTGTGTAGGGCATATCGGGGACCCGGGTTTCCATGGATGGCACTTTGGGAAGTGCTGGTGTAGGCATGGCAGGGCCAGGGCTGCCCCTCTTCATAATGCTGTAAAAGAGACAGGGAGCCTGCGATCGGAGCTCATAAAGCACCAGCTGTGGCACATTGAGTTGAATCAGCACCTTCCTTCCCCCACTGCTCCTTTCCCCAGCTGACTGCCCGCATATGGCTCTGTTGTGATGGTGCTACTTACATGCTAATGTTTTCCGTTCCCTAGTCTATACTTTCGAGTCCTTATGTGTGTGTCTGCTCAAGATATGGAGACCACATCCCTTTTCTGTATAGATATGAAGACCACATTCCTCTTTGTGTATAGATATGGAGACCGCATCCCTCTTGTGCCTGAGCAGAGTGGCCTGGAGCCCTTGCTCATCTGGGCTGACTCAGGGCTTTTCCACCTGAGGATGATAATGATAATAATGATGGACAAAGCTCCCAAGATGGTGCTGGGAGGGGCTGGAGAAGAGGCAGAGACACAGATTATGAGGAAAGGAGACCTGGGATCTGTGTTTTTTGCCTTGTCCCTGCACCTGCCCACTCAGGTGATTCTTCGCAGGTCACCTAGTTTCTCTGGAGTGATGTTTTTCATGTAAAAAAGAGGGATTGTTAGATGATTCATCTCTAAGGATTCTTCTACCTCCATAGTTTCCTGACTTAATATCTCTGCCAATTTCCCTGACGCTCCCTTCTAATTTTTCTCTTTTTAAAATTTTCAGCTCTTAACCATTGATGATAACTTCTGTGGCCTGGACATGAATGCCCCCCTGGGAGTGTCCGACATGGTGCGTGGGATTCCTGTCTTCACGGAGGACAGGGACCGCATGACGTCTGTCATCGCATATGTCTACAAGAATCACTCTCTGGCCTTTGTGGGCACCAAAAGTGGCAAGCTGAAGAAGGTAGGAATGAAGTGCAGTCCTTTTGGTTACTGTGAAGACAGTCTGACCCTCCTGGGCTGGAAATTGTCTTATGTCTTTTCACTACCTTGGGCGTGTGGGCAGGTGATACAGTTTGAGCTAAGGAGATACGCTGCTGTTGAGGTCATGAGGATCATCTTGTCCTTTCTCTGCCTCCGTGCTGAGGTTGCGGGGTGAGTGTGTGGATTCACCTCCTCCCTAGAACTGGTGTGCACATGAGAGGTGTCAGACCAGCCTTGCAGGGTTGTTCTAAATGGCACATACTGTGTTCAATTTGGGCTTGTGCCTTTAAGGCAAAGGCTTTGCTAGGTCTGAGCTGGGGAAGGTGGGCAGGGGGAAGGGACAGGTCTGTTCCCCTTGCTTCAGCCCTTCTGGCTGCTACATCATCTGGAATACATTCAGGGAACAGAGGGAGGAAAGTGCAGACCTGTTAAAGTCACAAATGGGGCCCAGAGCCAAGTTGTGGGCTGAGAAAACCACGGGTGCAATGGGAGCATGGAAATTGCTTCTGGTGAGGTCAAATGGTATGATCTGGGGACCTGACCTTTCCCCTGCACTTTCGGAAGCTGGCAGGTTCTGGGGTCCTGGGTAATCTTGGCTCATCAGCTGCGTTGGGAGCAGTTATCCACCGAGGGATGTTCTGTGCTCAGGCTTCTCATCTCATGAGTTGGAGCTGGCCCTACAGCACATGTCCTTCTTGATTGGGTTAAAAGCCCTTCTAAGATGGTAGGCAGGAGGTCCTGTTTCCTGTTGGCCAATAATTGCATTTTAGTCCTTTCCCAGGAAATATTGGTGATTTCTTGTGGAGCTCTTGCTTGCTTTATTTTGTCTTCTCTTGGAGTTCTCTGGACATTGTGTGATTCAGATTGGGTAAAGAGGCACTGCCTGATTGAGACTGAGCCTTCATGCCTCCATTTCCCTTTGCTGTATTTCTGGCTGCTAGCTCTGGATGGTCAAGAGGAAATGTTCCAGGCATATTTAGAGGACTATGCCTATTTTACCATCCTACAGTGTAACAGCCCAGCAATCATTTCTGTTGGCATCTCTATGGACTGGTGGTGTGTCTGGAATGGGAGCATGCGGAGGACAAGAGGCGGGCACCCCAGAGTGTGTTTGTGACTTGGGAACTTGTGTGTGGAGTAATTCTATGGGTGATGATTGGGAAAGAAAACTGAACACTGGGGAAACATCATGGTACCCTGCAAGAATGGTGTCCATGAGGTACCACGCAGCCGGCGCTGCCTAGGAGGAAGTAACCGCCTAATTTGAGTGGAACGCATTCAGTGTCGCAACCAAAAACAGCAAAACACATGTTTAAGAACTGTGTTTCATAATTCATTCCAAGTAATTCTATTTCATACTTCCTTTCTGTGAAGAAAATGGTAAACACAATGGAATCTTTCCTTGCTGCCTCGGACTCCTCGTGAGTTTTGCTCACATAATGAACTGAGTTTTGTGGATGCCCAGGGAAGATGCTGCGAGGTGTGGGCATGTTGTCCCCACACAGCTCCTGTGTCTGATTGTTGCCCCCTTCCCGGGTCTTCCTCTTATGCACTTGGCCACTCATCACTTCCAGTTGCTGCCAGGAATCCTGGTTGACTTCAGCACCTTTCCTCCTCCCTCATTCTGCGACTTCCAGCTTTGGTAGGCTAGGAAACCAGATTGCCAAGCTTACTGAAATTGTGTCTGACCTCAGTCCACACTGAGGAGAGAAGTGTGTGAGCTTTTGGGTAGGGACTTCAGATGGCTCGATTCTTCAGTAGGATTCAGCAAGTTTGGTCTGCTGGAAAAGTGAATTCTAAATACAGGGGACATTACTATGTACAATTCATGCACTGAGACCTGCTTCGCCTGCTGCAATGGGTGAATGAGCACTATTGAGAGTAAATAAGTCAGCAAGGCAGTATGGGGGATGCTTTAAGTCTTTTCTCCAGTGAGCTCAATCTCAGTGCAATGGAGAAGCTAACTTCCTGCCTTGCTCTACAACAGTCCTACTCACTGAATTTCCTACCAGCTGCCAGAGGACCATTTACTAGCTGGCAGGATGGAGTAGACCCTGGATGAGGATTTGGGTACGCGTGTGTGTGTGTGTGTGTGATTGAGCTGGTTGGGCAGTGAATGTTATCAATGAAATGAACATTGAGAGTTCAGTGCACATAACAAAACAGTTATTTTCTCTTGGAAAAAGGAAGGTGTTTCCTGTCCATGGATGCATTGTAAACCCAAGACAGTCAACTTGCATTTTTGTGCTGTTGGTCCAAGGTTGGGTTGAGGCATTTGGTGGCTGGTGCTCTCTCACCCGTGGAAGCCTGTCCAAATCTGTTCCCCGACAGGGAGGTCAATCAAGTGCAGCACCGTGAGTGTGGAATCAGGACACCCCCAGGAGCCTGAGCCAGCAAGGCGCTCAGAGACGACCCTCCTGAGGCAGGTGAGGACAGAGCCCAGCAGTCAGGCAGGCAGGCAGTGACAGGCGACACACGCAACACCCCACCAAGAGCCTGGGGCTTCATAAACCGTGGCTGGCATTTCCATCTTTTACTTTGGTGGATTGATGTAAGAACAGTTCTGTTTCAGCCACCTGGGATATTCTATCTAATTTCCAGAGCAGTGGTGGGGCTGGTGAGGCATAAACGTTTCAAAGGTAAGAGCGCAAGGGTCAGTTGCGGGGAATGAGCCTTCAGTCCTCCTGGGGAAAGCCAGGCCACTGTGGGGGGGGGTGCGGGGGGCAAACTTTCTGCTCTGCAGGCTTGGAGTGGCAGCCTTTTAATGGTTTTGCTCACGCCCAGCTCCCATGCCTGCAGACTCAGCACAGCTGGCCCAAGGGAACAGTCTGAGTTGGGAAAGGAAGGCTGGGCCGCCGAGTCTGTTGTTTGAAATAATAAAAAGCAAAAGTGACCCGTTTGTTTATTTTTTTTCGAACAATAGAATTCCCCACCCCCGCTCACTCACTAAGCACCACTCCCCTTTCCTTGTAATAATTCCGACTCGCTTTTCCCAGAGGTTATCAGGACCACAGTCACCTTTTGGGCAGAGGCCCAGCCATGACAAGTTGTGAAACTGCAGGAGGATTTTGCTGGAAGTTTTGCAAGCAACTGAGGCCAGGGTGTGAAAATAATGGAAATCATACTGTAGCCATAATTATAGAGTTGGTTTCTCTGAGCCCTGTAATAATCTCCTGTGTGTATCAAGGCTTTACGGTATGACAAGAGACTGGAAATGGGGGTAGGTGGTCAGGAGACAGCTTGGGGGGATGCTAAGAGTAAGGGTGTTTGCTGCGGGTTTCAGGGGTCCAGGAGCTAGACTGAGCTATCTGTGGGCTGCCCTCAAAATTACTGACTTTTTATTTTGCTTGAAAGGCATGAGTCCCAATCATTTGCAACCTTGTCTTTGATGACCATGATTTCACTCCTTTGGTGCACACATCACATGAAGCAGGGGGAAAGGAGGTGAGGAAAGTACCAATTTAGATGTCTTTGATGTTTTCTGATGTGTGTGTGTTGTCATGGTATTGGCAGCCTCTTCCTGTGGTGAGCTTTAAGGGTATGTGTGTAAAGAAATATGACCTATAAATGCTACAGTCATGAGTAGGTGTCTAGGAACTTAGCAATAACCTACAGACTGTTAATATTTCCACTATAGGTAAAAATCGTAAGGCAAATGCCATCTTGACTGGCTTTAGGGCCAAGCAAACCTAAACCTTTGGCTTGAGTTGGGACAATCAGCTCAGTGTTGTCTCAGAAGCACAAGATTTCTTTGCTTGAATATTTCTGCTGAAATCCTTTCCCTCTCTCTCTTTCTCTGCCTCTTGCTTTCCTTTCACTAAGTGATCATTTTTATGGCTGCTGTTCAGTGGTGAATTACTGCCTGACATTAGTGGGAGAGACTAATGTTCATTGTGAACCAAAACATCATAAACTTCCACTTGTGGTGCGATTGCTCCTCTCGCCGGTGATTGCATCTTCCCTGGATGTTTTTGCTAGGTTAAACTGTTTACACCTAAGGGGGTGGAGCGCTGTATGGATGTTGGTTAAGTCAGGCTGGCCCTGCTATTAGCCTGTTGTAGGACATGCATCCATGTGTCTGTGCACAGACGAATCCATACCAGCCTCTCTGAGTAGGAACTGGGTGCACGTTCCCATGGAGAGGCGATAGGAGTATACAGTACAAAAATCATTCTTACTGGGAATTGTCATGTAGATTAATTTAATCTTCCTAAATTTTTTGGCTCGAGCCTGTTTTAAAATTAATTTGCTTGTGTTCCCTAGACCCTCAGCACAGGTCCACAAGGGGGAATCACCCAGGAGTGGATTGGAATGGAGGGAGACCCACCTGGGGTGAACATTGCTTCTCAGGAACAGATGCTGTGTGTGTGTCTTCAGTGCTCGAGTCACAAAGCAGTATCAGATCAGAGAGTCCAGCCCCTGCTTTGTTGTTTCCTAAATGTACCTGGGAATTCTTCCTAAAATTATTCTGGAAATTTGAATCCACTTTAACTAAAAATAAATATTCATAGCACAGAAAGCCCTGCAGATGGATGGAAGTGTCAGGAAATCAAATGGAGATACAATGTTGGAACACCAAATAGAACAGGAACCTGCGGTTAGGGCAGAGGGCATGTGTATTTGATACAGGGTTCGGTCAGGTAGTTCTGTTGTGCTACATGTTTCTCCAGCCCAAGCTGCCATGGGCTCATGTGTGATTGATCACAAGCAGAAAGGGAAAGAAATATAGAAGCATCAGGGCTGACCGATTTCCATGTCAGGAAAAGACCATCTATTTGCTATATTGTGTCTGCGTTTTCCATCCCTGGTTTTGCAAATGTTAAACCTGCATAGACCTTACCCTGTGCATTGTGTGAAGGGGAGGCTGAGGTTGAAGAGCTCCAGGCAGAAGATCCCACAGGTGTACCAGCAGTGCCACCCTCCCTCCTCTGATTTCACGTTCAACCACAGACAGATGGTATTCTGTCGTTAGTCTTTCCAGCCTGGGAATTCTAAGACTGGCCCTTCAGACTGACCTTGCCTCAGACCAGTGCATCCGCTTCTCAAGGGCCTTCCTCCTACCTCGTTTCAATCTCTTCTGCTGTGTTTTAAGCTTTCTTCCCAAGTTGAACTCAGTTAATAAGAGCAACTAAGCTGGTTGATGTCCTCTTGGACATATTTTATATTCTTGAACACTATTAAGCCCTCACTCAATCACCCTTTTGATACAAGTGTGGCCACACTGGCCCTCTTTTCTTATCTTTTTCCATTTCTCACTATTCTGCCCTTGGGCCCACCCACCTTCCCTGCATGTCCCTGGGGTATCTCGAGTGGTCTCTCTGTGCTAACCTGAATAAGCCCGGGGAGGTATTCTCATCATGAAGTTTCTGCTGCAGCCAATAGCGAGGCACTGTTGCATTCTCCTCCTGGCTTCCTCCTGAAACACACGTTGAGATCCCAGCAAAGAGTTTCTCAGAAACACTTGTCATTCTGTTTTCCAAGTGATCATTGCTGGTGCACATGATTTAAAGAGATCGTCTTAAATGAGCTTTGCCAATTCAAGATTTATTGATACATGTGCCACTTTTTTTTAATCATATGTGTGTATATATACACACATTGGTATAGAAAGATCCTGATCATAAATTAAAATGCAAACACATTAAAATTGAAGAAAGTGCTGCAGAAACACCCCAAATCATAGAGCGCATTCAGTCAGCTGATACACAAATGTCAGACACACTAGAGGAATTTATCCAGTGACACATGCAATTGAAGTAAAATATTGTGCTTTACAAGAACATATCATTAAAATGAAAACTAGCAGCATATCAGGAGTCTGGCCATGTAACCAAGACAACAAAGATAGGAAAGGATGAAAGACATGATGTACAGAGGAAGAGGGAGGAGGCAGAGGCAAGAAGAGGGAATGAGCCCCCAATCATAAGTGGTCCTTTTACTGCTGGGCTCACACCTGCTAGACTCTGGATGGGAGGAGAATAGAATCTTGAAGACTCCCAGAGAGGGTAGAGCCAGAGGAGGTCTTTGTTACCAGCAATTGCTATGATTTCCTCAGCCACTTTGATGGGGAAGGCAGTGGCAATTGGAACGATTCACAGCTCACCAGTTGATGTTCTGATTGGGGGTCTGCTGAGAGTCCATACTTGTTCTTAGGGAACTTCCTGGGAATGTATCCACTGGGCTTGCTTATTGGTGATATGGTGCTGCTTTTCCCAGCAGTTCTGGCTTCTCATGGATGTATGCATGGTGACTTTAAAAGAGGTCTCTTGGCTGGACACAGTGGCTCACGCCTGTAATCCAAGCACTTTGGGAGGCTGAGGCAGGCAGATCATGAGGCCAGGAGTTCAAGACCAGGATGACCAACATGGTGAAACCCCGTCTCTACTAAAAATACAAAAATTAGCCGAGCATGGTGGCGCATACCCATAATCCCAGCTATTCAGGATGCTGAGGCAGGAGAATCACTTGAACCCAGGAGGCAGAGGTTGCAGTGAGCCGAGATCATGCCATTGCACTCCAGCCTGGTCAACAGAGCAAGACTCCATCTCAAAAACAAACAAAAAAAGGTTTCTTCAAAGCTCCCACACTCACTCCATACCTTCTCTCCTGGCCCATGAGACACAGGTGTGTTAGTTATCAATTGCCGTGAACTACTCCAGAACTTAGAGGCTTTGAACAACACTTATTATCATACATACAGTTTCTGTGGTTCTGGAATCTGGGCATGGCTCTGCTGGGTCCTCTGGCTTTGGGTCAAGGTGTTGGCTAGGGCTGCAGTCATCCCAAGGCTAAAGATCGGAATGGAGAAGAGTCTACCTCCAGTGTCCCTCCCAGGTTTGTTGGCAAGCTTCAGGTCCTCACTTGAGAGATCCTTGCATTGCCATGTGGGCCCCCCCCATGAGGCCACCTACACAACAATGTGTGAAGCAGCAGGCTTCTCTAGAAGGATGTCTGAGAGATGGGAGTGAGAAAGAGGCTGAGTAAGGTGCAGGCCTTTGTCATTTTGAAACCTGGTTTCAGAAGTGACACCCCATCCCCTTTGCTGTATTCTGTCTTAGAAGTCAGCCACCAGGTCCAGCTCACACTCCAGGAAGGGGCTCTATAGGTCATGAGCACCCAGAGGTGGGGATCACTGGGGGCCATGTTGGAGGCTGCCTTCTACACGAGCGCTTTGTTTCTCAGCCATTGAGGGGACTTGAACCCATACTTTCAAACTTCAAGTTCACTTTTGGTAGCAGGGAAAAGGACACAGCCTTCCTCAGGAACACCAGTGGCCCAGGCACTGAATCCTGTCTTTTGACTTGTGGCTTTGATTGTGCAAACACAGTAGAGAATCCAGAGGATAAACAGGAGGCTGTGAAGCAGTTGCCACACCCACAGGACCAGGGGTGAGGAAGCTTCCTCAACAAGGTGGCCTGGGGGCTCAGCAGGCAGTCCCAGGTGCTCTGTTCATCTAGAGAGAGGGCAGTGCTCGATGATGGACAAAAGACACTTAGATTTTGAATCAGTAGCTGCCGAGAACTCTGTGTGTCTGTGGAGAATCCATATCTTCTGCCTTTGGCCTCTGTGGGGAGGCCCCCAGCATCTTAGGAAGGGGTCGTTTTCTTAGTGTTTAGGGCTGGCAGAAAAGAGGTGATGCAGAGGGAACTACCAAGCTTTGAACACCGTGTAGGCACCAAGATTGTTCTAGATGTTTTCACATGTTACTTACATTGATTGTCACGTGTAATCTTCAATTTTTTTTTTTTTTTTTTTTTTTGGAGATGTTACACCTTCCACGTAAAATGGAGGAAAGGGGTTGGGTAACTCCCCAGAGGTCACACGGTCTAATCTGAGGTTGTCCTGGCCCTGTATGGAGTAATATCATAGACTCTACCTAAGGCCCGGCTCCTGGGTTGTACGGTAGGTCACCTCTCCGATGGAGGGAGGAGGTGGTGGCTGGGCCTCTGGTACCTGCCCCGGAGCCTGTTGCTCAGAACCCTCCTTTCATTCCCTCTGTCCCTGCCCTGGCTCAGGTCCTGATGTCCATGCTAGGGTGGTTGAAACTGATTTTCCCCTCTTTAATCCATCTTCCTAGGATGGATTAAAGAGGGGAGCACTTTAGGGACAGGAAAATCAGTTTGGATGGATCCTAGATGGCAGATTCAGCTTCCTAAAGCAGTTCCAATCCTCTCACCCTTGTCACTAAGAAAAACAAAACTGGACTTGTCTCACCCACCCTTCCGTAGACCCTTGCCACTAGTTCTGCCTGCGTGGAAGTGGCCCCAACATGCTGAGGACTTAGGTGCCCGACTCAGCCATTCAGCCTCAGCTGGCTGCCTTGGCCTTCACGTTTTGAGTCCTCAAGGGCCCTGGCTAAATTTAAATACCGAGGAAGAGGCTCCCACCTGAGAAACGGGAGGGGACTCCTGCCTCCGTGGCTGTTCTCACATCACCAACCTGCCTCCATGGGCAATTTCCTTCTCCGAGGGCAATTATGCCGGAGCTCGGATCCCACAGCCGAGTGGGAGGTGGCCATGGGGAGGGCAGGAGGTTTTGTGGGAGGCAGCCGAGCTGTGCTTTTCCACTTACCCCTGGCGAGCTGCCTGGGACAGACTGGGCCTATCTTTGTCTTGGTTTCTCACTGGAATTGTCCCTCCTAGAACCTATGGGACTGTGTGCTGTGGTTCTGGGTGATTTTTCCTGTGATGGGTTATCCATGGTCCCTCTCTTGACCCATTTGGAGGATGACAGCTTCTCCCTAATCACGGGTCATTATTGCTTTGCAAGCGCTCTGGAGCGGAGGGCCTAATGAGCCAGTCTCCTTGTTACTCCCGGTCACCTGGAGCACCTGTCGCCACCAGCACATCCAACCTTCTTTTTCCTTCTAAGTGTCTAGCCCCCAAACCTGAGCTTCTCAGCTCTTCTCACAATCCTTTGCCTACTTTCCTCACTTTCACCCCCTCCATTCTTACCTTTTCCTTCCTGTCACTCTGTAGTATTGTACTTTTAACTTAGTGAAGATGTGTTCGCAAATGTTATCTTGACCAATTAATTTGCTCAGGATGATGTGGAGTTAGGAAGGCCTGAGGCAGTGTTGGCTTTGCTATTTCTTTATAGATATGGGGACTTGGGGGAATAGTATGATTGGATGGGAGGTTAGGGAGACTACTTCAGAAGTGTGCATAGTTCTTTATATAGTCAAACCTCTTTTTAAAAAAATGCAAAGAGACCAGGAGCAGTGGCTCATGCCTGTAATCTCAGTAATTTGGGAGGCCGAGGTGGGTGGATCACTTGAGGCCAGGGGTTTGAGACCAGCCTGGGCAACATGGCAAAACTCTGTTTCTACTAAAAATATAAAAATAAACAAAAAGAAAAATTAGCTGGGCATGATGGTACATGTCTGTAGTCCCAGCTACTCCAGAGGCTGAGGCAGGAGAATCGCTTGAACCCAGGAGGTGGAGGTTGCAGTGAGCCAAGATTGTGCCACTACACTCCAGCCAGGGCAACAGAATGAGACCCTGTCTCAAAAAGAATGATTAATAAATAAAATAAAAGAATACAAAGAATTTTGTATCTACAAAGAGCAATCCTCTTTCCCCCTAAACCACTCCTGGCCGCCCACTGCAGGCGCTCATTGTTCTCTCCGTCACTCATTGTGGGGTCCCAGGCTCACTAAGGTGCGGGCAGAAGGCCGTATTCCCCATGTCCTGTGTTGTGGCACAGCTGCATGGGGACCCAGCTCTATTTTGTTGGCTTACTGGGTTCCCTTATGAGTCCTTTTAGGAAAGGCTCTCCACTTACCCCTGGCGTGCTGCCTGGGACAGACTGGGTCTATCTTTGTCTTGGTTTCTCACTGGAATTGTCCCTCCTACGGCCTATGGGACTGTGTGCCATGTTGCTCCAAAGGTTGCATCTGTGAGAAGTGGGTGTTGGTTTGGGGTTTTACCCCACCTCACAGGCTCTCCCTTCTTTGGGGTTGCCCTCTGACACTCCCAGTGCCTCACCTAGTCCCAATTTTCCTTTTGGGAACTTTTTTTCCCTCCCCCCAAAGAGATAGGGTCTTGCTCTGTCACCCAGAGCAAGAGTGAAGAGGTGCTATCGTATCTCACTTCAGCCTCAAACTTCTGGGCTCAAGTGATCCGCCTGTCTCAGTCTCCCAAGTAGCTGGGACTACAGGTATGTGCCACCATGCTCCACTAATTTTTAACGTTTTTTTTATAGAGATGGGGTCTTGGGTCTTGCTATATTGCCCAGGCTGCTCTTAAACTCATGACCTCAAGCAATCCTCCCACCTCGGCCTCCCAAAATTCTGAGATGTATGAGCTACCATGTCTGGTCATGGGACATTTTTTGAGCTGCCTTCCAAAAAGTTTCTCCCCTCCTGGAGAAGGCTTCTGAGGCTTTGGTGGCAAGGAGGTTGGAAGGAAAGAGATGGGTTGTCTTTCTGCTTAATCACTTAATCACTTTTACCTTCCCACCAAGATGTGAGTATTCTGGGGCTGGAGGTGGCTAAATTTGAGTGTTCCCAGGTATTGTTGGACCTGAGAGGCCAGAATGATGTTGAAACCACCTGATGACCTGCCCTCATCATTGCATCCAAAACTTAAACCAAATCCTACTGTGATCTAGGTATTCCCATGGGAGTCTCAGATACAAACTGCCATTTTGGCCTCCAGGCAGATCATATATGGGTGCCTTATATATATTGTGGTTTTTTATAATAATGAAAATGATTAGATATCTTCAGTCTACCTTTAAAAATCTGTAAGTCAATACATTCTTTACCTTGGTCTTTCTGCAACAGACCAACATTTCCTCCAGTGATAATTCAGCTCTGTCCCTTTTGTTCTTCCTTCCCCCACAGAGCATAAAACTTATCCATGATTTTCTGTCAAACAGGATTCCTCTACTACAGGTATCTCTTGTGAAGGGTAAACAGATTTTTTTTTAAATGTTGCATGTAATTATAACCATATTTTAAATGCATCAGGTTAGCATACCTGGAATATTTTATTTTATTTAATCTTCATGATCAAAGTTGTCCTGGACCTTTCCCTAGACATACCAGACTTGGGAGAGAAAAATATATCTTAAACCTCACTTAGAGAATGAGTCTTTTTTAGATCCAGAGAGGTTTAGTTAGGCAGTGTTGGCTTATGCCCTAGGTGGGACTGAACTTGTACACGGTTGACCTTAAGTAGAGCTAGAGTGGCAGCTGCGGACCTTAGAGGTTCTGTGACCTAGGAAGGGCCATGGCTGGAGGGAGGCTGACAGTACTGATGGCTTCCCTGCCTCAATAAGGCTGTGGGCTTCTTTATCTCATTTGGGGTAGGAAATGTGGATTCATTGTAGGAAACTAATGAATCTCTTTCTAAAATGGAGAATTCTTTTCTAAAATTAATAGCCTCATAATGTATCCATTTTATAAATTTGGTTTTTATTTAGTCACATTTGATTACCCCAAAAATTACAGGCGATAGAAGCTTTCAACATTGTAGCTGAGATGGTTTTCTGAAAGGAATTTGTTCATTTTCTTCACATAGAAAATACAGTTCATTAATATAGCTGGATCTATTTCCCCAGTGTGTTTACACCTTCTTCCAATTAAACTGAAGGTGCCCCCACAGTACTGCCCCGAAGGTAACAAGTGCTGAATAAAAAAATGTATTTGAAGATGGGCCACTGGAGCTTTAGGGTCTTCTAGTGCCTGTGTGCACATGTGTGTGTATCAGCTAGCTTAGACTACATTATGTTGCAGTAACAAATGACCCCCAAGTTTAAGTGGCTTACAACAACAACAATGAAGGCTATTTTCAACTCATGTTCATGTGCACCCTGGGCTGGCTGCAGCCCTGCTCCATGTTATTTATCTGGGAGACTTGGAAGGGCAGCCCCTATCTGGGACATGTTGATCTCATGGCCAAGGGAAAAGAGAGATGGCAGAACCGTGCCATGGTTGTTAAAGCTACTGCTTGGTGGTGGCCCATGTTGTTACCACCCCCATTTGATTGGCCCAGCCAAAGTGAATGGTGTGGAAAATATAACCCTGCCTGGAGTCTTGGGAGGGGGCTGGTGTGTATGTATGCAGGGAGGTGGGAGAGAAGGGCAATGAGTATTTTGTGGATAATTCTGTCTATACAGTTTACCATAAGGATTATTTTTGTGAACATCAACATTCAGTCAAGAACTATCTTCTTGGTCATCTAAAATGCGCTAAATGCTTCTTGACTTAAAGAGCTCGTGATCTCGTCTTTGCTCAGTGTTGGAGAAGATGTGCAAAAAATATAGGATATGGCTGATTTTATATCATCAACCCCAGATATAATGTTGGAGATTTTTAAAAAACTAAATCCTCTCTCAGATGATTTTCCTGTGATTTACTTTTTTCCTCCTAAAACTGAAACTGAAATTATTCCTTATCTTTCATTAGTCAGGTTCTGAATGTTTGTATCTCCCCAAAATTAGTTTTGTTAAGAGTGAGGGCATTTTTCTACTTAAATACAATGATTAGATTGTGTTCAGCAGATGTCTCTTGGATAATTAAATTACCCAAATTTATGGAAGCATTTCTTTTACCTATAATTAAATAAAGTTTCCAAATTAATTTTCCCTAAGTAATTTAAGCTCCAGAGATTCCCCCACTTTCCCTCTGAACCCACCTTGCCAACCATGGATTCCACAAATTCACTCTGGACACAGGCAGGATATTGCCCATTAAATTCCATTTCTCAGGACAAGGAACCCAAAGTTGTCTACTGACTCAAAACAAGCTCACATGCCTTCTTGTCAGGGTTTCCTGCCAGCCTGCTCCTCTCTAGAAAAGACAGGAGACTTGCAGAGTCAGAATCCTGAGTGGAGGAACCATCCTGCAGATTGCACTGAAAAACATTGATTTTTATCTCTCAAAGTCATTTTGTAGACTGCCAAGTTTTTGGCCAACGTGTCTCAAACTGCATTGTATTGATGATGCCTGGGAAAGCATCAGTCATCCGTAACTGGGTACCATAATATGTATTTTCATGGCTGAGCTGGTGACAGCAATTGCGGGGGCCTTGACAACCTCAGAAAGCTCATAAGGAGTTGGCTGGGTGCTATGATGCTAGGAGGGGCACTTTGATTCTGTCTAAGCTCTTCACCTTCTATTTTCAGGTAGATAAGATATACTCACACATGCCTGGCTCTGTATCCCCTCTCCATACCCACATCCATAGTCATAAACACGCACATACACCCAGCTGACACACACACCTGTGTTCACCCGTGCACAGGGAGGCACCCACACATGCCAGCATAGGAACTGGCAGAACCTTCTCTGCACTCAAGCCTGGGGCTGCTCCCGCTGGTCTCTGTGTTCTTGGATGGAGCATCCACTTCCCTCATGTTCTCTCTGGGAGATCAGCAGCACACCGTCTAATCAGTTTACCTCTGACTTGCCCGCTTTGGCTTCAGGATGATGACAGAGCGGAGCTATTTAGCTGTCAAACGCCCTGACCATTGCCCAGATGAACAGTGCCTCAACCACCAGAGTGGCTTCTTTCTCCTCTGGGTGTGGGGTAATCAGTCTCCCAGCTGCTTTTTTTTAAGTGCTCCTTGCATCTGCCTTCAATTTTCATGTTAATGCCTCTTGCTTACTGACCTCGCTTCCCAGCAGCCAGCCTAAGTGTGAGTCCCATAATTAGCTTAGTGATAATTTAATCTCTCTGCCTTAAATCTGATTGTTTCTGAGGGAGTTGGGTCAGGGGAAGGAGGACCTTTATTTCTCTCTTGACCTGTGCTTTTGTCTGGATTCTTGTTCTGTGTGGGGGCAGGGGCAGAAGGAAGCAGTGGGATTGGGGGATGCAGTGACAGAGCGGTCCCTGGCATCGAGGGTAGATGCCGGGCAGGAAGCTGAAATGAAGTTCATCTCTATCTCTAATATTTTCTCTCTTAGAGGGGGTTCCGTTTCTTTGTCCTCATTTCCCCCTAAAACTGTGAAGGCATTTAAGTGTGGGCATATAAAGAGCTCTAAGATGCTTGGAGCTGGGGGGCAGCTTGAAAATGGGAAATCAATGTGCTTCCTCCACTGGTCATGATGACCATTCTCTCAAGCCCAAGGAGGGCTGGGAGGGGCCACGGGAGCCACTGTGGGCCACCCCGCTGCCTCCCACTACTGCTCCTAGGTACCCCTGCAACCTTTATGCCCAGGTGTCTGCCCTGGTCTGTTTCTGAGGCCATCCATCCCTCTAACCTGTTAGGAGCCAGGCCTGGGTGTGGCTTAAAATCTTGGAACCGACATCCAGGAGATCTTAACTTTGTTGCTGGCTGCGCTTCTGATTTGGGACAAATTCTTTATCCACACGTGTGTCACCTTTGGAGTAATGAGCATATTAATGTATGCACCCTCCCTCCATCTCTCTTATGAATGAGCTGAGGGTAGTGAGATTTCACATCTATAGAACATTCTTTAATTCACCCAGGAGGAAAAAATTAAAACAAATTAAGAAGATGGCAAGGATCCATAAGACTTTCTGTGTTTAAAAAACTTCTAAGAAGAGTCTTCAGGCTCACAGATGCAAATAGCCATGTGAGCCGAGGCAAGGTAGAAATGCAGAGGGCGGCAGGTCTCCAGAGGTGGGGCTCTGCAGGGGAAACAGCAGATGCTCCAAATAGATGCACTAACCAGTTCTGATGGGATTTAATTTTGTGTGTGTGTGCCTGTGTGTGTGTGTGTACATATGTGCTCAATATCTCTTTGGGAGAACTTCGGAAACCCCAATGAAGAAGGTGAGGTGTAATTCATCAGAGCCACCCTTGGCTACTCACTGAGTCCCTGTAACATGTGCGGTGCTGTAATTGGGGTGAATAACCTGGGTGAGGAAAAGCAGGACAGGCGGGGCAGGCTCAGCTCTGCAAGGCTTAGGTTCCCTCCTAATACCTCCTGCAGGCTGGAAACAGGGGCTTTGATTTATGAGCTCACTTTTAATGAAAAGAATGGCAGAAAAAAAAATCTCACGTTGCCTCTACAGGATAAATGTTTTACAATCTAAACTAATTTTGTATTTTTCCCAAATGCCCCAGTGCTGCAGGTGGTGTGTGTGTGTGTGTGTGTGTGTGTGTGTGTGTGTGTGTGTGAGAGAGAGAGAGATCGATTTGACCTTGGCTCGGCCTTGTGGGTCTGACCCCATAAGGATTCTTTGCTCCCACTGCTAATGCTGCCTCTGCCCTTTGAGCTCTGCTGCACAGCCCTAATGCCTCCTACTAGGTGTTTATTGTCCTTTTTTTTTTTTTTTTTTTTTTTTTTTTGCCATTTCTGTCTGCAGCTTTCTCTAAAGTCTTCACTTGAAGAGATGCTGTCAGTTCTGTTCTAAGTTGCTTGTTAAACTTTCTTTCCTTTAACCACAATAATGTTCACGCTGTCTTTGGTGGGAGAGATTTTATTTTGGTGGCCACCCCAAATTCTCAGTACATTTTAATTTCTTTTTTTTTTTTTTTTTTGAGACAGAGTCTTGCACATTTTAATTTCTCTGACAACCCCTCATTATGTTCCCTTGGCACTTCCCAGTATGGAATTTATTAGCCTCCCAGCCCTTGTTCTCGGGGAGCTGATCTTCTCTAATATGACTGAAACTGACACAGGAGTGGCCCTGGTGTGCTTGAATATAAACCTGGCCTTTTTCACATGACAATATTTATTTGCCATCACTATCCATCCCCATTAGCAGTGTGATACCAACCACTCTTTTTGGTGGGCCCTGCCTTCTGTAAGTACCTATGTTTATTTGACATTTAGAAATGTATTAATTTCTTTGTGAGAGGTGTCATGTCTGCTTTTCGTAGTTATTTTCATACCTTCCTTCATCACAAAGGTTCATGGGATGCTGTCCATTAGCTACAGAAGCAGGAGACAGGGGTCCCCATGCCAGCAAAGGACCTGCCGCCACTACCCTCCTGGGACTGCTTTTGGGAAGCACTGGGGGAGCCGCTGGGGCCTCTTTGCTCCAGGAACAGGAGGGAGAATCTGACCCCACCAGACGTACTAAGAAACTGCAGGGAAACGGACCAGCAAAAATCTCCAGCTAAGGAAGCCAGAAAACCAACTTCAGAGCCATAGAGAGGCAGCTTGAGCCAGTGGCAAGATTTGGGGTTTGCACCTAGTGACAAGTTCTCATCTTTTTCTGCCACTGACTCACTGCAAGAGACAAGGGATCCTTGCCCTCCGTTTGCAGGGATTTGGTCTTATTTTCAGTAAATAAGAGGGAATGTGCCCCACCCTCTCTACCTTCTGTCTGCTGCTGCATTTATAAATACTCTGCCACGTAACATCCTGATGTGGGCCTGACAGGGGAAGCTGTAACTCCACAATGAGCATGTTTCGTACTGTTTGCCACTCATCTCAAACGAAGTGTGTCCGTATGCGGACCTGTCCTGGAACTTCAGCTCACTGTGCCTGGTGTTGTGGGGACTCTGAGGAGAGCAGACCCGCCAGCCTGTTCCCCGCTGGCCACGCCCTCACCATCACCTCTACCTGCTCCTTGTGGTCTTGGTGTTCCCTTTTGGTGAGCTGAGAGAGGGGCCCTGTGCCTTTCAGAAACCTACATTATGGAACTAGCAGTGACATCCTCTTCCCAGCTCGTCCAAGTGATGTTTCCCTGAGCCCTGGGGCTGTTCTGCAAGATGAGATCATCGGTGCTAAATTTGCCTCTGCTGACAGCCTGGAATTGGGTTCCACAGCCCCAGCAGGCTTGGGAGGCTTTCGGCTGGGGGCGAGTCCCTTGCACTGCCCTGGCTCCTGCCGTCGCCCCTGCTGCTGTCTGTTGAGAGAGACTTCCGTCTTCCTCTGAAATTCTTACCTCCCTCTTTTCAGCTCCCAGTTTCCTTGTTCTAAAGATTTGCTTTTGTGCCCAAGGAGGGAATTAAAAATATGATAATCATAAGGGAAGCCATGGTAGATATGAAGAATCCAGCAAAATATAGATAATTGATGCTCTTGTGCAACTGACCAGAGCAAATTAAGAAACAAGCAGAATCCAATAAGGAAAATATTTCTGAGCAAGAAAAGATCTGGATTTTCATGCTGAAAGACCTTGCTAGGCCCCAAGAAAAATAAATGAAGATATGGGGGGAAAAAAGTATCAGGGCAAATTTTTTTTTTTATTTTCATGATCAAAAAGCAAGTATGCAGGAAAATAAATTGAACTTGAAGAGGAAAGAAAGGTCAGGGTGGGCTCAGATTCCTCAGACTTCTGAGGCTTGTAGATGATAATGGAGCGTGGTTATAAGCAAACTTTACAGAGTGTTTTCTGCGCAATACAAGTTCCGAGAAATACTCCATCGGAAAACTGTTTTGGCTTTTGTTTGTTTGATCAAACAAGTTTATGAGATGCTGCAGGTGTGTCTTCTTTTGGGCAATTCAATAAAGCTCACTCAATGTGTTTTAAAATTCTGAGAAAACAAGCCGGAAAGCATACCCGGTTCCAGTAAGGAAGGCTGTGGCCCTGCTTGTTGGTTCTTGCGTGTACTGTTGTTTGGTATGGAAAGTGAGGTGGCTGGTGTTTTACAAGTCCACGTGTGGGGAAGTGGGTGAAGGGGGAATCAGAGTTTGAAAGAGCGCCCCTCCTCCTCCCCCCACTCCAAGGCATCTGTGGTCTATCATTCTGACAAGTGATGTTTGGAACTCGAAGGGCCCTAGGGATTAGAAACAAGATCTAGAAGGCCCCCTCCCCGAAGATGCCCACATCCTAATCCTCAGAACTTGCGAATAGGTGACCTAACATGGCAAAAGGGACTTGGCAGATATCATGAAGTTAAGAACCTTGAAAAAGAGAGATGAGCCTGGACTATCCAGGTAGGCACACTCAAAGCAGAGAACTGTTCCTGGCCGTGGTCAGAGGGAGGGAGACATGACTACGAAAGAAAGGCCAGAAACTTGTATCACTGCTGGCTTTGAAGATGGAGGAAGAGAACCATAGCCAAGGAATGTAGGTGGCCTTTAGAAGCTGGAAAAGAAATAGATTAGGAAATAGATGATCTCTTAGAACCTCCAAAAAGGGATGAGCTCCTGGAAAGGCATGAAGACCTGCCAGTGCCTGGATTAGCCCAGTGAGACCCAAGTCAGATTTTTGACCTACAGAACTATGACATAGCTTGGATACGAGTCCCCGCCCAAATCTCATGTTGAATTGTAATCCTCAGTATTGGAGGTGGGGCCTTGGGGGATGTGATTAAATCATGGGGTGGATTTCTCATGAATGGTTTAGTACCATCCCCTTGGTGCGGTTTTTGTGATAGTGAGAGAGTTCTCTCGAGATCTGGTTGTTTAAAGATGTGTGGTACCTCCCCATCTCTTGCTGCTGCCTTATCCATGTAACGTGCCTGCTCTCGATTCACCTTCTGCCATGACTGTAAGCTTCCTGAGGCCTGCCCAGAGCTGAGCAGTTATACAGCCTGCAGGACCATGAGCCAATTACACCTCTTTTCTTTATAAAGTATCCAGCCTCCAGTGTTTCTTTATAGCAAGTAGAGATTCCTCTAAAGCATCTGCAAAATTGTTTGGGGATAGGTGTGAAGTTTGGGAGATGGCATTTTGGGACCAGATAGGGCCACTTAGAGGCCCACATCCAAGAGAAGGTGAGAAAATTTGTACAAAGACTGACAATCCCATCAAACTTTGTCGTCATTCCCAATTAGAGCACTTCAAGTCCTCTGATCCAAGCCAGACGGGGTGAGGACAGGCCCCCCATGTTTCTGAGCCCAGTGAACTCTACCGGTCAAGACAACTGTCAGCTCTCCCTCTTGGGTATTTATCGAGAGGAGCCCTCTGTAAACTTCTCAGTGTCATTGACTTTATTTGAGGTTTCATTATATACAGAGTTTCTTCCCCTTGGTTTGGGAAGACATTTGGGCATAAAAAACTTTTGGGAAGTTCATCTTTGTCTTAATTGGACAAGGCAGAGAGGCTTTTGGTGGCTTTGGCATGTGGAGCAGCTACTAGAGCCCAGTGAGAAGATCTGCCACTGAACCCCACAGGGTGCAGGGCCAGTTGTGACAGTGGCAAATGGTGTCCTCTCTCCCTAAGGGGAGTCACCACCGACCTTGGTTGTTTACTGGTCAAGGGAAACCATGACTGACCAGGCTTATGTTCTTGTGTTTTGTTTCTGTTTTCCTCCGATAATTTCCTGGCACCACTGCCATCTTCCGCTTAACAGTTCCTGTTGAGCAGGATGTGATTTTAGGCAGTGTGTGATGATCAAATAAGGAAAAAATGGTCTGTCTATTCTTGGAGATTTTAGGTAGACAGAAAAATTAGAATGGACGAATGCATTGAGAAACCACAGAGGTATATTGGGACGAAGACCATGGGCTACTTTCTCACTGAAAGGGTATGTTCTTTGCTTGGCTTTGCAAAGCATCCAAATGGAGCCGTGTTTCAGGAAGGCTAAGAGCTCCAGAATCAAATTTTTGAAAGTCAGTTTTCAATCCCAGGGTTGAGAAATAGAACTCACTTCCAGCAACCAGGTGAATCATCAGCTGAGGTTGGGTCTGCTGCAAAAGTGGAAATCACTTCCAATCAGTCAGGGCTGAGGAGAGGAAGAGAGAGAATGGAAAATGAGAAAACGGTGAGCAACTACTTCATGGTGAACCTTGTGCTATCAATGTTTTACACATGTACAGTCTAAGGCCCTCACAACAACCCTGCAAGGTGAGGATTTTTGCTCCAATTTACTGTAAAGAAACTTACACCCAGGGAGTTAAGGTACTTCTTCGTCCACAGACTCCAAAACCCATGCCCTTGTACTACACCATGACATTGTGACACTCCTCCCTTTTGGATCAAAAATATTCTTTTTGTTGTTGTTGTTGGTGTGCAATTCAGAGCTCAGTTTAGTTTCCCTATCAGATACCCAGCTCTATGGGGGTTAGTCTGCGGGATATGTGGAGACTGAGGCTCCGGAGAGGAAGCACTTGGTGCTAACATCTCAGGTCACCCTCCAGGCTGGAAGCTCTCAAGCATTCCACAGGCCATGTTCTGTGCTTCAGAGTGGGCCTTTTCTCAGTGCCTGGTGAAATTCCTAAACTCTCACCCCAGACTTCTATACTTATAGGATTGAGCTCCGTTTCAAGTGGGCCTGTGAAAATGAACAGCTGATGTGTTACATAATTCCTTCTCTCCTTAAATGTGTGTATGTAACAGTCGTGCATAAATATTGTGTGTATTGTGTGTGTTGAAGGGAGGCAGGTGTTCCTGGAAAAGTGGAGGAGGACCTGTCTGCCATTTTGGATAACTTACTTCAAAGCATTCTTCTTTCTCCTCATCTCATTCTACTCCTGCTTCTGCAGGAAGAGTGAGAGGGCCACAGAGCAGTGTTCTAAAAAGGGATTGCCTGCGCCTTCGACTGCCTCTTCTAGTTTTTCACCATAAGGCTAAGACTTCCCCACCTGACCTCAGCTCTTTGGATTATTGAGATGAGAATGTTTTCCTTCAGGGTTCACTGGGATTGAGTGTGCAAACTAATAACACTATTAGGAAAAATTATTGATATAGAATACGTATGGTGTATGTATAAGCACCAATTTACAAAATGGTAACTGGGGACAATTTCTAAATCGTGTCCTCTAAATATGAATTATATTTTAAGTTTTCAACAGTACCATCTCTCTGTGTGTGTATGTATGTATGTGTGTGTATGTGGGTGTGTGTCGTTTAAAGCCTTGGCAGTTTGAATGTAAGATTTGTCTATCTCTGTTGTAATAACTTGAGACTTATCTTAGGCCCACTTGATACCAGGTTACAGGGTTGTTGTTGTTTTTTTTTTGTAAAACTTTCTCTTTTTCCAGAGAGCTAGGGACTGGAGGGGTGTCTTCTAACTCAGTCACACCAGGATGGATTGGGGAGTGCAGCCAGCTGTACCCAAGGAACCACCCAGTGAGCCAGCTGGAGCTGCGTGCATGGGTGTGCAAGTGTGAGAGCCATGTGCAGTTACTGCTGATGGCATTGGAGGGGACAGGTGTTTCATTAAGTTGGAGAGATTTGGAACATGTTGGCATTCCAAAGTGAGCCAGCAAAAGGATCCCACAGCCAAGAAGTGTGTTCCTCGGCAGTGCTGCCATCCAGGGATGGTCTGTTTCACCACTTGGACACCACCGTCCTGAATGATGCGACTATTTGAAGTATTAGAAAGACCGAAGCAACTTACTCCCATAACACCTATGGGAATATTCTCTTGGGACATCATGGGAATGGGCTGGGAGCCTGGGTCCCTAGGTTCAATGCCTTTTAATTTTGTGATCTTTGGCAGCTACTTTGCCCTCTCTCTGTGTGTTAATTTCCCACCTTTGAATTGAAGACCAGAAAATGTGCTTGGGACAGGATATGCTTGAGACATGTGCTGAGACATGATGCCCAGCTGAGAGGTGGGAACTTTGAGGAAGTTTTTGGTGAGTACCATTGGTGCGTGGACCAGTTTTCAGAGCCTAGGATGGGAGGATCAAGTTGTATGAAGCAGTATAGTAACAAGGCCAAGGTCTTTCACATGTCCCCTGCAGGAGGATAGCAAATACCTCTGGCCCGCAGTCTCAGGCAGAGCCCTGAGCTCTTGCCTAATGGGTCACCTTGGCTGTGAGAGACTGGGACTGACTCAGCTCTGGAAAAATAATACAAATTCACCCCCCAATATAGGTCAGTTACCCTCACACCTCTTTTGGCCCCAAGGTCAGCCACTCTACAGAGCTGTAGAGATGACCCCAGAGAGGTGGGCTAGGAGCTCGTCATCTTATTTTGTGGCTTGATGAATTGGGAGACAGGAAGCTTCAGGGGCTGTGGACTCTCAGTCCCCATCCCACCAGTGACTTCTCAGTCCATCTGAGGCTTTTCCATGTGTGGAGCAAGTAGTGTGCAGTTTACCTGATGGGGCTGCTTAGGGAATGGCTAATGATCATGGAGGGCAACTAAGGCGTAGCAGCCATGGCAGCTTCTCTAAGAGGTTAGAAAACATTCTAGTCAGGTGGCTTCCCCCGACGGGAGTCTCCTGCTAATCACCCAGAAAGCCCAAGAGCCTGTGAACAGGCAATTGCAACTATGGTCTTACATTATTTAAGTTTCTTGATAGATGGCTCTGCAAATCTGCTAAAAGAATACAGGGGGAGAACTTAGAAAATGCTTAAAAAATTAGGAAGAAAATGGAGAGAGAAGGGAAAAGATGGAAGTGGAGAGACTGCCCCCGAGGGAGGGGGTTACACATAGAGAAAATTGCTGTGGGGGTGCGGTTTGCATCCCACTGCCACCAGGGGAACTTCATCCACCCACCTCCATCCTTGCGTCTTGGGAGGGCTGGACCCAATGGGGCTCAGCGTGAAGGGGATTTCCCCACGGCTGCTCCAGCCAACACCGACTGCAGACTTACCAAGTGTAGACGCTGCTCTGCGTGATTTACACCTGCTAACTCTTTCAACCCTCAGAACAGTGCCACAAAGTAGATATGCTTACCGTTGCTGAGGACGCTCAAGGAAACTGAGGTCCGGACAGGATAAAGAGCTAACCCAAGGCGACATGACTCAGACTCTGGAGGCAGGATTTGAATGCAGGGCTTGACTCCTGGCTCCAGAGCCCGTACTTGTCCTCATCATGCCCTGTTGGGCTCAGGCTGAGCCGAGTGTGATCATCCACGACTCCTGCCTGAGACCTACAGCCTCCAAGAAATGTCAAACATTGTCCCTCCTCCATATTTGCCCCTTTCACACTGGCCATCTCTCTTGGATCTTTCTTGCTCTAAGATCTTTCAGAGCCAAGCAATGATAGATGACCCCTTTCTGTCTAGCTGGCTGATGGCTTCCAACTTCTCCGTCTCTGGGGGAAGAAGCTGAGCTGAGGGGCTTCAGCTTGCTGGCCTCTTGATGTTTCCCAAGTTGAGACCAGGCCCCTGACCTGCGTGGGTGCCTGGCACAGTGGCTTGTGTTGCCCGTGTGCTTTTGAATCCCTTCGAAGGGAATGTTCTCTGGCTCTAGGCAGGTGTCTCTGTTTCCCTAGCCTCCTCTCTTTCCAAAAATGCGTTTTGAAAAACACAGATGGGCCTCTGTGTGCTCTTCCAGCCCCTCTCTCCTCCACCTCTGCAGGAAGAGTGGTCTCCTCTGGGTCTTTCTGCTTTCTTTCCTTCCCACCAAACCTGCTGCCTGTGTCTCCTTCCAAGTTTGTGATAACACGTTGCTCACTTGGGCTCATCTGGTCTGAGCTGACATTCCCAGGCCCCATGATCCTGGGATGACAGCACATGGGAGAGGAAGAAGGGCTTTTTTCCAAGAAACAGAAAATTCCGTGTACTTAGGTTTGGTAGCCTCATGCCCAGAGAGATTCTGGATGGTGTTACTGTTGGACTACATTTTCCCACTAGGAATAAAACATGGTCGTTATCTGGATGGGTCCTTAGGTGACTTCACTCCAATCCAAGGACCAAGGTAAGGTTCCCTTTCCCTGGATTTGTATAAGCCTCAGGAACAAATATTGTAAAACTTTTTAGAGTTTAGAGAGAGAAACTTTTCTTCATATCAAATCTTACATGCAAGCCAAACATTAAACTTATAAAAATCATTTCAGGTTGAGGGTGTACATTGGTGGGTATGAAGTGGTTTCAGAGCTTCCCTCTCAGTTTTCCCAATGTTCCCCCAAAACTCCTAGGACAGCTCGGGGGAGCTCAGGGGGCCCAATGCAGCACAACTAGAGGCCCCACCCTCCATACTGCCTGGTGGGTGGTCCAGACCAAACTGTGAAATCACCCTGTCTATGGGCTGTGTTTCCAGTTGTTGGGGTGCGGTCTGGGGAGTGGGGAATGCGAGTGGTGGAGGGAATGAAAGGAGGGAGGGAACCTTCCAGTGCCTCACCATTCACCCTCCCCATAGATGGCACCTGGGCTCCCCGGGACTGGGTCAGGCTCTGAGTGACAGCTGTTGAAGAGAAGCCAGCCTCCAGGAAATTTCTCCAGTGTGACTGGGCATCCTGTCTCCTAGCTAAATGTATCAGATCTTTGAGGAAAA
Source organism: Macaca mulatta (assembly GCF_049350105.2). Classification (NCBI taxonomy): domain Eukaryota; kingdom Metazoa; phylum Chordata; class Mammalia; order Primates; family Cercopithecidae; genus Macaca; species Macaca mulatta. The sequence goes on along the minus strand of NC_133408.1, from coordinate 172,178,200 downwards.
CAGGCTTCTGGCCAGGCCAGCCTCATCCTTAGGAAGAGCTGTTTCCATCTGAGGAATCTTTTTGTAGACAGGTGCTGGCCCTTGAAGGGTAGGTCCGCTGAGCTTGCGCCATAGAATGCCTGCACCACTGACATCCTTTAGTCCTGCTGAGGGGAGGGGCTAACTCCTGGTAATTTTCATTTTGCTGATCAATGAAGGTGGTTGTATTGGCAAATGCCACCTGTATCACTACTACAGATTCTTAGGGACCTGCCCTCACATGTGAATCTCGGGTTACATTTTGCAAAGCCGTTTCATGTATTTTGCAAAGCCTTTTGACACATTTTTCACATATTTCACATATTTTGCAAAGCCCTTTCACTGTATTTCAATGCACGCCCACCTGAGAGGCAGGTGCTGAGAGTCTTACTTTACAGATAAGCAATCAGCTTAAAGAGGTTCCCTGACTCAGGCAAGGTCACAAAACTGGTTAGTGCCAGCGTGGAGACCTAACAATCAAATCTCATTCCAAGCCGGATGGCATCTCGCCTTGCCACAGGGGCCTTCTGGTGGTATATCTGGTGACTGAGGACAAAAGAGGAGTAAGACAATGGCAGACTCTTAATTTCTAGCAGGTTCTCTGCAACTCCCTCCTGAATCACCCTAATATTCCCGCTTACCTCCCCACCCTTCCCTGGTGAGACAGAGCAGGACTCTTCCAGAGAGCAGATTTCCATTGTTATTTTTCGCATCTCAGCACCACGTGTATTGCTATTTTTATCCTGTACTAGAAACTATTAAGTGGGGAGAAATGTTAATTGGTATTATTACAGCAAACTGTGTCCTAGTAACATTGCAATTCAGAGGTAAGCTCCCCACTCCCCTCCCCTGCCTTTTAGGCAAAGATAGGGATTTTATTCATTTTGCTGACAGCCAGCTCTGGTTTCCTAGGCTGGCGCCCGACCTGTGGGGAGAAGTACTTGGGACTCTGACATGTATTGGACATGCTCCTGGCCTCTGCTCTGTGGCTGGTTTATGAGAGAAGGAAGTGGGGGTGGGTGGAATAGCGATGAATTTAGTTCTGTTTTATCCACCGACGCTGGACTGGAAGGAATGAGATGTCTGCTCAGATAGCCCTCATGAGGGGTGACTTGCAGGGTCTTTGTGAAAGAATCTGGGGCATGTGGATTCACGGTCCAGCTGAAAGTAAGAGACCGTGGCCCTCATGGTGTGTCCCTGTAAGCCAGAGGGAAGAAGGAGCAGATTAAAAATAATAGCAGTGAAGTTCACACAAGTTCTGCCTGACTTCCAGACGGAAGGGGACACATTATTATTAGGGATTCAACAAACAGGCTGGTTTCTAACCCTGGCAGCTTGCCTTCCCAGCTATGTAACCTTAAGCAAGTCTCTTACCCTCTCTGGCATCAGTTTTCTCATCTGTGAAATGGGCTAAAAATACATCTCTGGGTTGTTGTAAGAATAAATTACACTGCACAAAGCACACAGTAAGGGCTCCGGAAATTAAAGCTTAATAGTGATTTTTTTTTTCATCATGTGCTCTAAGAATCCTGAGGGCTGAGTGTGCACTGGTAGATGGAAAATCCAGTTTCCAATCCAGTAGCATCCACTGACTGCTCAAACCCAACCTGCGCTTGATAATACCTTCCGAATCCTCTCTGGCCCTTCTTCCTTCCATGGGAAGAATAATCAGCTTGATTTCATGGTACCCTACAACTTTTATTTTTTATAATGTTGATTGTTTTTAAGAATTATTATAGGCTGGGCACGGTGGCTCACGTCTGTAATCCCAACACTTTGAGAAGCTGATGGGGGTGGATCATCTGAGGTCAGGAATTAGAGACCAACCTGGCTAACATGGTGAAACCCCGTTTCTACTAAAAATACAGAAGTTAGCTGGGCTTGGTGGTGCGTGCCTGTAATCTCAGCTACTCAGGAGGCTGAGGCAGGAGAATCTCTTGAACCTGGCAGGCGGAAGTTGCAGCGAGCAGAGATTGCACCATTGCACTCCAGCCTGGGTGAAAAGAGCAAATCTCAGTCCTCCCACCAAAAAAAAACTATTGTAGGAATGCGTATTGTTTGTGGAAAATATAAAACAAGAATAAACAAGAAAAAACCTGAAATCCTACCATCTTCAAAAAATTATTAATGCTGGGCATGGTGGCTCATGCCAGTGAATACCAAAGACTTGGGAGGTTGAGGTGGGAGGATCACTTGAGGCCAGGAATTTGAGGCCAGCCTGGGCAACATAGTGAGACCCCATCTGTACAAAATAATAATAATAATTAAATTTTTAAAATAAAAGATACTTGAGTATATCCCTATGCCTTTTTCTCTATGAACATGTACCTTAAATATAGACAAAGTTGAGATTATATATATGTACATATTATGTTTTTGTCTCTACTTTTTATTGTGAACATTCCCCTGTGTGATTAAGTATCCTTCAAACATGGTTTTTAGTGGCAGCCTAATATTTCATAGCACAATCCTTGTTTTTCTGTTTTTTGTCTTTAAGCTTTCTGGTTTTCTTTTTGATGCATTTACTTCCTATTTCCTTTTTATCACTTGTTAATTATGCTCTGAGGGTTGGATTTTCTCTGCTTTCCTTCCTTCTCGTGATTTGGAAAGTATTCATCCTATTTTAACCTAATAGTGGTTACCCTTAAGTTTTTGAAAGCACATTTAAACCCACATTCCCTAAGGCATCAAAGTTAAGAATTAAACAGTATGATTTTATGTCCCTCTCCTCCCCCTACTTCCAATTTTTGTTAATATGATCTAGGTTTTAAGACTTGTATTAATTATTTTTATATTATGATAATTTCAACATTGATTCATCCCTTTCAAACACTGTTTTTGACGTCTCTACTATGTTATAATTGAAATTATACTAAGTATTTGGACAACTTTAACAGCTTTTCATTGCTCATAGATCTGTGACATTGCAAATTTTCCACCTGTGGGTTCTTAATTTTGATTTGTCTCCTTAACGGCATTTGCCGTTAAGACGTTTTTTTCCCCCATGAAGGGGATAATATTTAAGCCCTTGGATATCTGAGACTGTTATTCTGTTAACCTTAAATGTAAATGGAGACTTGACTGAGTATTTTTCTTTTCCTCAAAGTTGTTGAAATGACTCCATTGTCTCAGAGCAATGAATACAGGAGAGGAGCCTGAGGCCCACTGGATTTTGATTCCTTTGTAGGTAATCTTTTCATTTACTTTGTCTGAAGGTTTATAGAATTTTCTCCACATATCAGAAACATTTATCAGGATATGGATGTGTGTTGACTTAATTTCTTTTGCCTTGGATTTAAATATGTTCTTTCAATCTGTAGCCTCCAGTTTTCAATGCAGGAAAGGCTTTTATTATCACTATTGTTATTATCATTCTCATCAAGATGTCTGCTCCGTGCTGTTTTGTCTTTGGAGGGTTCCTTGTGTGTACATGTTGGGGTGTCTGGTTTTGTGGTCCAGATCTTATTTTGTTTTCCTCCCTGTCATCTGATTTCTGAGAAAGCTTTTCAAGTGCGTCTGTCACTTTCTTTTTTGCAGTGAGGTTCCTGCTTCTTATAGTGAGGTTTTAACTTCAGCCATTCATGCAACCTTACCTGACTGCAGCTCCTTCCCTCTGGAGCAGAGGAAGAGGCCAGATTCAGTCCCACCCCCTCATTTACACATTGTTTCTGCTTAGGGAAGCCTGTTGTACAGACACCATGTGGTCTCAAAGCCGTGCATGTTTCTTGCCTAGCCTTTTAATGGAAAAGTTTGCTGACCTCTGCTTCAGATGCTATTTACTTTTATTTTTTTCAGACAAAAGTCCTCTTGAATCTTACTGAAAAACAAAGTTTCCCAGACATTTTCTTTCTTTTTTCCTTTTGGTAAATCTATCTCATAGGAAAATATTTCTTGTGATCATCCTCATCTCTTTTATTTTTTACTTTCTGGGGCTGCAGTATCTTTCTGCTTACTTGGTCGCTTGCTTCTGTTTGTTCAGCCTTACAAAGAGAGGCTGTGTGCAGAGGTACCATGAGTCTAAGACAGAATAGTGCGAACACCTTTCTGAAACATGTAGATTCTGCTCCCATCCCCCCTCTGCTTTGGTTTTACTGAAAAACCAAAATCATCCTTGTGGTGGGTGATGTGTGCGATTAGCAGAGGGTAGGATTCATTCTCAGACAGTAAAGGAAAGACAGGGAGAAACTGAGGCTCAGAGAGGCTGTGACTACATATGCTCAGTTTTTGAATTGAAATACCTCCTGCTAGGTTTGACTTCTCCAGTCCCACACTTCTCAGCCGGCGGCCTGATCTCCAGTTGTCCTGACTTGATTTGGCTTCCAGCTGGCAAAACATCACCCAAGGTTCTTTGCCACCTGAAGCTCTGGGAAGCCTATGATGCTGTCACTTGAGAAGTGGACCCCACAGAGTCGCAGGAGAGAAGGGTGGGCACACAGCTAATTTTTTCCATGCAGCTATTTTTGAAAATATTTAGAGAAATTACGATTGAGGGTTTTGTTTGTTTTTTGAGACAGTGTCTGAGTCTGACACCCAGGCTGGAGTGCAGTGGCATCATCATGGCTCACTGCAGCCTCAATCGCCCGGGCTCAAGGAATCCTCCCACCTCAGCCTCCCAAAGTAGCTGGGACTCCAGGTGTGTACCACCATGCCTGGCTAAATTTTTTAAAAAATTTTGATAGAGACAGGGTCTCATTATGTTGCCTAGGCTGGTCTTAAACTCCCGGGCTCAAGCGATCCCCTCAGCTCGGCCTCCCAAAATGCGAGCATTAGCGGAGTGAGCCACAGTACCCAGTCAAATGGAATTTAAACTGTTGTATCTGAATTGTACACAGTCATAAGTATTTTTGCTATCAGTTGCCATCATGACAGCATTGGGTACTCGTATTATGTGCTGATGTATAGGTTAATTATAGGAGGGGCATGGGGAAGAGAAGGGGCAGGGTGGGGACACTCTTTTGTACACAGTGAATTAAAAAAATCAGTTATTTTCGCAATTTAGTCAACTCCAATTATCTACACTTCAGGAAGGGAGGTGTGATGTAGATCATAGAAACCGGAAGGTAATTTAAACGTTATTTTCACTTTGTTTTGGGATATTGTATATTAGAATCAAGGGAGCCTCCCCACTTCAGATCAGGCTCCCTGCCCCCAGCACCCCCGCTCCACCGCCCCCCAGCAGATTTCCCTTCTGGTCTGTGCCTGCTTGGGCTGGTGTTGAAACAAGCCCAGATTTGCTGAAACGCTGCCCATGGGCCTGAATATCTGGGGGAGCAGGAATATGAATTGAAAATGCCCAAGGGAAATAAACCACACACAAAGCCGAGACCTGGACCACTTCCGGCATCTCTAACCTCCCAATGTGCTGGCCCTGGAAGAATCCACAAAATCAAATTGACTGTAACCGGCTCACCACTCTTGGTCTTTCCCTGGCTTCCTCTCCTACTGCCATTCCATTTGCATCCAGCTCCTCTTGACTGACAGATTATGACCAAGAAGGCTGTATTTCAAATAAAAGGGGTGGGAGATTGTTTCCCCGAATGTAAGATCTTGTTGGTGTTAAAATTAACAGTGATAACTATTACTCTTCCTCCAGTTCTTACCTTCTGCTTCTTCATGCAATTTTTAAATTAGGGGTTCTGGTTCAGAAAACCGTCTGCTCAGGGGAATTGATCCTCAGAGCTACCATCTTTGATCAGACAGTGGCCCAAAGGGTCCAAATGCTCCACGGCTGGGAGCAGGAGGAAGAACGCGGGCTCTGGTTCGGTCGTGCCCTGTAAAGGCACACGGTTTACCTAGGCCTACGTAGATGTGTGTATTTATACTGCCTAAGCTGCATATTTCAGGCTGTAATTGCATCCTGTGTCCCCACAATATTATAGATATGAAGGGAAAATGAGGGCTTTGCACATTCCCAGAGATGTAATTATGGTAATAGGCAAACCTCATTTGCAGTGCTTGGCCCGTTAGGCATTTTGCCCAGCTCTCCACTGCACACAGCTTGGGAGTGGATGGGCTTGGCGGAGGGACTGTTTCCAAACTTGGGTTTCTTGGGTAACTTTTTATTGCACTGTCATATTCAAGCAGCAACGTGCGTATGTCCTAAGTGTACACCTTGGTGAGTTTTCACATGCTAAACTCCTCCATGTTGCCTGTACTGAAACCAATAAATAGAACATTCCCATGCCCTAGAAGTCCCTTTCTATTCCCTCCCTCCAGGGACAGACACCATCCTGACCTCTCACAGTGCAGATGTGCCTTGCCTGCTTTCTGCTTGATATGCCTGGAATCCTGCGGTCCATACTCTCTTGTGTCTCTTTTGCTCTACTTAAGTTTGTGACAGAGACCCAGCTCACTCTGTGCAGCTGTGGTTTGTTCATTCTTATTCCCGTGTAGCATTCCATTGTGTGGATACACCAACATTGACTTTTCCATGTTATTGTTGATGAACATTTGAATGACTTTCAGTTTTTGCCTTCCATGAACAGTGCTGCCCTTGATACTCTCATGCAGGTCTTCTGGTGACCATATATAATCACATTTCTTCTGGCAATACACCTAGGAGTGAAGCATGTGTGCCGCTTTGGTAAACCCTGCCAAGCATATACTAGATATTTTTAAAGGACTTTTGGGTTCTGGTAGGCTGGTTAATATCCTCACCAGAAAATATCAGGAAGGGGATACCTTGTCATTCTTAGACTGCATGGTGTAGTGGGTTTTGGAAGGAGATACACCTGGGTATATTCACTCAATGAGTATGTCTTGAGTGCCCACTATTGTAAATGACAGGATGTGTTAGTTTCCTACGGCTGCTGTAACAAATTATCCCAAACTTGGTGGCTTCAAACGACACAGATTTATTCTCTTACAGCTCTGGGGGTCAGAAGTCCAAAACAGGATTCGCTGGCCTGAAACCAAGGTGCACACAAGGCCACATTCCTGCTGGTGGAGGCTCCAGAGGGGAATTCATTGCCTTGTCTTTTACAGCCTCTGGGGCTGCATTCCTTGGCTCATGGCTCCTTTTTGCATCTTCAAGGCCAGCGGCATAGCATCTTTAAATCTCTCTGCTCTGTCTTCACACTGCCTCCCTCTCTGTGTAGTAAAGTCTCCCTCTATCCTCTTATAAGTGTCCCTCTTAAAAGGATACTTGCAATTGCATTTGTGATCTACCAGATAATTTAGGGTAATCTCCTTCATCTCAAGGACCGCAACTCAATCACATCTGCAAAGTCTCTTGCTCTAGAAGGTAACGTATAAGGTAGCATTCAGAGGTCCCAGGGATTAGGACATGGGTGTCTTTGAGGACCATTATCTGGCCAACCACACTGGGAGGTATTGTCTCTCCATTTTCACCATGTCATCCTCGGAACCTGCCTTCGTGAAACATCATAAATGGCACCACAAGCTGCCCAGTTGTTTAGCTCCTCTCTGTGATTCTTATTACATTGTGAGGGAAGGTTGATAGATGCAATGGGGGATGTGTGCTTAAAGGATAGATGACTTAAGATTTGTTTCATCAAATTGTCATTTACTTTCAGCAGTAACGAAGACTCTGAAATGGATAGGAAGAAAAATCCAGTGCAGTGTGGGATCTTGGACTGGATCCTGGAATGGCAAATGGACATTAGTGGAAAAACTGATGAATTCCAAATATAAGCCTACAGTTAGGTTAACAGTACAATGTTAATTTTGTTATAGTAATTGTACCCTGGTTACGTGTAACATGTTAACACACAAGGGGAAGCTGAGTGCGGAATATACAGGATTCTCTGGATTAACTTTGCAATTGTGCTGTAAATCTAAGATTGCTTTAAAATAGAAAGTTAAAAAGAATACAGGGTACTCACTTAGGTACCAGAGGAAAAGCTCCAGATTCCTTACGTTTATGTGACATGGGAGACAGGGTTCGGTGTTGTCAGAATGAGTTTAGATCTGAAAGGTAATCATGAGGTTTTAGAAAATACAGAACCATTAAAGTGTAAATGGAAACTGGGGAATATGAGACAAATCAGATGGTGTCGGTTATTTCTATGGGGATGTAGGAACCAGTTCCATCCGAGGTCTCCCAGGCAGGCGGGGCTGAGGTGGTCCTTGGGCATGAATGGAGAGGGAGCCCTGCCCTCAGTCTTTCTGATTGATTCGTCAACTCCTCCCTAGCCCTCCCCTCCCCTCCCCTCCCCTCCCCTCCCCTCCCCTCCCCTGCCCTCCTCTCTTCCTGGCCCATCCTCGGCTCAGTCTGTTAAGGGCTCCCCAGTGGCTGCCGGCTCACGTTATCTTCTCGTCACACACTTATCTGGGCACGGTTAGAGCTCCATAATAAAATTTGTCACTGACTTTAATCCCATCACTGTCCAGACCTGGTTGATTAGTCCCTCTGGTTGTTTTGGCTTAGTTGTGTACCTCCAGCCTCTTCTAGGAAATTGGTTGAGATGGAAGTTCAGAGTGTGCTCTTGGCCTTACAAAAAGAGAACAGAGGCTGGGCGCAGTGGCTCACGCCTGTAATCCTAGCACTTCGGTAGGCCAAGGCAGGTGGATTGTTCAAGACCAGCCTGGGCAACACAGTGAAACCCCCCTCTCTACTAAAATATAAAAAATTAACCAGGCATGGTGGCGGGCACCTGTAGTCCCAGCTACTCGGGAGGCTAAGGCAGGAAAATCGCTTGACCCAGGAGACAGAATTTGCAGTGAGCTGAGGTTGTGCCACTGCACTCCAGCCTGGGTGACAGAGTGAGACTCCATCTCCAAAAAAATAAAAAATAAAAAAATGTAGAGAGAACAGAGGAGATGCGAAGAGGGACCTCCAAACATGTCTACCAGAAATATATAAAACAGTTTTGTCTCCCTCCTGCCCTCCCAGCGGCCCCTGTCAGGCCCATCAGGGCCAGAGGCAGAGGAGGGGCACCTTCTCTCATCCATGCTGTGAGCTGCAGAAGGCTGGCCTCACCTGCATTCTCCCGACAACTTCGCATGCCCCACATCTTCCTCCCAGGCCTCCGGAGATGGGCGGAGGGCTTGATGGTTAGGTCTGGGCAGGGGAGCAGAGGGACTGAGACTGTCAGTCAGGTCACCGGGAGCCAGGCACCCACACCCTCAGGCTGGCTGAGGACCATCTGGGCCCCACTCCCCCACCCCTTCGTTAGGCCACATGGAGCACCCTGGCAGGCTTCTCTGCTTGTATTACTCTCTTCACAGCTGCACGCTTGGTGCACAATTTCAAAGACCAGAAAGAAAGGGTGTGTGTGGAGAATGCAAAGGGAGGATTCTCCAAGGAGCATTTTCACTCAGCAAACTTACTGCAGGGGCTCCCCACAGACAGGAAGACCGTGCTTGTGTGTGTCACCCAGGGTCTGCATGCAGGCATATGTGTGAGTGAGTGCATTGGGGTTTGGCGTGTCTCCAGGTGTCAATTCGAGCGGCCCTCACTCTGTATGTGTGTGTGTGTCATATACTTGGGCACACTTGAAAGTGGCCTGGCCCTTTCTTCCTTCTCATGTTGTGCTTGCTGCACACCTGATACCTTCCTCTCTGTCATTCCCTCTGTACCATCCTGAGAGCCAGGTGCCCCTCCCTGCCCCTGAAGTTGAACCTGTTTTCTGCAAATACGTGTTTTGTCTCAGCTCCATGGTTTTCCATCCTTGGGCTGTCTGGGCTTCATGTTTTATTTTCAGGTATCTGCCAGGAGGGATGCAAATGCTGGAACAGCCACAGTGCTGGCCACAGATACCTGCCAGTGTGTTTGAGTACAAACAGCACCCAGGCGAGGCTGCAGGCTGATGGCTGGGGCTGCCTGTTTCTCTGACGTCTCCCCACCTCCTCAGTCAGGGCAGTGCCTCTACAGCTTCAGGCCCCCACCCAGGGCAGGGATGCACAGAACCTGCTCCTCTTGGCCAGCACTGGCCCCATCGAGGATGCTGCAGGAGCTATGGGAAGGTGGACAGCCCACTGTGGGACAGGAAGAGATCTGGATGAGTTTGCTAAGGCTGCCATAGCACAGTACCACAGACTGGATGGCTCCCACATTTATTCCCTTGATCCCCTGGTGACTGGATGCCCAAGATCAAGGTATAGGCAGGGCTGCTTTCTCGTAAGTCTTCTCTCTTTGGCTGTCTTCTCCTTGTGTCCTCACATGGCCTTTCCTCTGTACCTACTGGTGTCCAAATTTCCTCTTCTTATAAGGACACCAGTCAGTTTGCATTAAGGTCCACCCTGGTGATCTCATTTTAACTCAATGACCTCTTTAAAGACGCTATCTCCAAATGCAGTCACATTCAGAGATGCTGGGGGTTGGGACTTGAACATATGAATTTGTGGAAAGGCAGTGACACAGTTGCGGGGGCACACTTCAGCTCAGAACAACGTCCTTTCTATGCCCTACTCTACTGGGCCTCCTTTTGTAGAGCCATTTCCCAGCCAGCTTCTTGTTAAAGCCAAGAAATGCCCGTCACAGAACCCAAGCCCCTTTTCTTGCATGGGTGGTAAGGCAGCTTTTGGTTTTGTGGTTTGTAAATTAATTGCAAAGAAAATGGAGAGGTTTGTTGTTGTCGTTGTTAAGAAGAAGGCAATGCAGAAGCAGGAACAAGCACTTTGAGATGAGACTTAAGAGTCATGTGGCCTTGATCAAATGGCTTCACCCCTCTGCACATGTTTTGTCTATACGATGGGGCTGTTGTGAGGATTGGGGTGAAAGAAGGTGTATCAGATGCTCAGGACAGCGCCCGACACGCAATGGGTGCTCAAAGCTTACTTGCTTCCTTTACTTTCATTGACAGCATTGATGCTGCTGCCATTCCTGCACAGGAAAGTGTGATGACAACAGACACACTAAATCCATTGGGCTGCTTGGCTGCTGCCCACACCAGAGAGCAGGGACAAGGGTGTGCTCAGCACATGGCACAAACCTCATTCTGCTCTTTCAAAATAAACCACACTCTGATGTCCTTTCTGCTGTTGGTGGGTCAAAGACCACATCTCTGGATACAAATGCTTATGATAGTCACTGAAAGTGATGTGAGGTCTCAAGGGGAAACTTGGAGTTTAGAAACACTCATTGGCTGAGTGCGCTGGCTCATGCCTATAATCCCAGCACTTTAGGAGGCTGATGTGGGCAGGTCATGAGGTTAGGAGATTGAGACCTTCCTGGCCAACATGGTGAAACCCCATCTCTGCTAAAAATACAAAAATTAGCTGGGCAAGGTGGCATGTGCCTGTAATCCCAGCTACTCCGGAGGCTGAGGCAGGATAGTCACTTGAACCAGGGAGTTGGAGGTTGCAGTGGGCCGAGATCACACCACTGCAGTCCAGCCTGGTGACAGAGCGAGACTGTGTCTTGAAGAAAAAAAAAAAACCCTCATTGTGGGCAGAGGATGCAATGGAAAACTAGAATTCTTTTTCCTTCCAGGGACTGTTCTCAGACCTGAATGTGAATTGGGATCACCTGGGGAGCTTGTTGAAACACACCCCTACAGTTTCTGAGTCAATAGAGCTAGGGTGGGATCCCAAAAGCGGTATTTCTCACAAGTGCTGAATGATGCAGCTGTGGCTGGTCTTAGGGCCATGACTGGAGAACCGTGGCCCTGCAGTCTGAGTCCCATGTGGGGTCTGTGTCACCTTTCTCTCCAGCCTTGCCTGTCTTTGCTGCCCTCCTGCCTGCCTGATTTGACTTCTCTCTCTTCTTGGGAGAAGGGCAGTTTTTTTGGCCCACCTCCATCCTCTCCCTGATTGACATAGGATTTGCATCTGTTCATGGGCAACTGATTTTTTGGCCCTTATCCTTCTCTCCTCCTTTTCCTCCACTTCTCTTGTCATTTTGGGGCCTCTACATAATTCCCCATGACCAAAAAGTAGAATGTGGTGCATAGCTCCCTAACGGTTGCCTGCAGTGACCCCAATTAGGAGGAGGCAGATGAAGAAGGAGCATCTTTGCCACTGCCATCCTCATCTTCTGAACCCCCAGGTGCCTCTACCCTAACACATATCCATTCCCTGGTCCCAATTCCCTAATCACTTTGCCAGAGTAAATAATTGCTGGTGCATGGTGACCCAAGGTCATAGCCAATGGAGGAATGTAATTAGGACCTGCATTTCTGACCATCTTGGGAACTGTCTTGCAGCTGATATGTTTCTCTCAGCCCTTGCACTGATGCTCATATCCAACCCCACCTCTCCTCTTTGAAGACCAGAGAGCTTGGATTGGAAGAGAGTTGCTCATGAACAGATGGTCATATTGCCTTTCTTTGCATCTCTCCCCACAGAAGCGAGAGGGTAGAGAATCAAGCCCCCAGGGAGCTGGGAGCTGGACCCTTACACCTTTCAGATCATATCTTTTAGTGTGTGAGGGCTCACTAATGAGCCTTGCAGGAAGAGATTTGAGACTAGAAACTCACTCTATGCCGTGTTTTTTCGGATTTTCCAAGACCTCATGGCCACCATCGCTTTCCTTGTGTTGGAGACATTACTTCTTCTTTTCCTGGCCTTCTGAGCCCTGCTAACATGTACTTGGTAGAGATGGGCATGCCACAGACTCCCTGGGTCGAAAAGGCCTGAAGTGAATTGGCATGCGTCCTGATGGGTGGGACGCTAATGTGGGAGGCAGAAGCCTGACCTTTTATTCCTGTCTCTTCCATCTCTCCATGCTGGAATGATTTCTCTATTAAATGCATGGTGCTGGGATGCCTTACTGGGGGAGATGATGACAGATAGAGGCTTTTGATTTCCTTTGGAATTATCCTCCTGGTCAAAGCAGGAGGAGGAAAATATCTTCTTGCCTCTACTCTGACTTCCATGGCTAAGCCAGACTTGAGACAAAAATAAAACTAAAAGAAAAGGGCAAGAAACTCTTGTGTATCCTTCTAGTATACCTTTGTGGAACAAGAGAGGACTCTTGGGGAAGGAAGGGGGCAGGGAGTGTGATACAATATTTTGGTGTCTGATACTTTGAGCCTCCTTTTAAGAAGAACTTTCAGACAGCCTGAAGGGAGCAGAAGTTTTATTGATTGAAGAAAGATGGGAATCATTGGCTATCATGTTTAGGAGGGCCCTGCCTACCGATGAACTTGCCCCTCCCACACAGCCCCATCCCATCCCTGTGCCAATCACTCCTGGGCCACTGGGGCAGCTTAGGAGTGTAAGCTTTGTCTCTTCCAGGGGCCAGCACTGCCCTCTCTTTTTGGATTCCCATGGGGTCCATGGACCAAGCTCTTGCATCTTTCTAGAAAGATTCTCTATGTGCAGGGATGTTTCCTTGACAGCTTAGCTCACAGCCATTTACCCACTAGGCCCATTAGGCAGGGCTGAAAACAGAGTACAGGAGACTCCACAAAGGAAAAGGCCTTTCCTTGCTGGACATCAGTGCAGGCAAGCCCTTACTGAAATTTGGATTTGGGACCAGGCTTCTGTCCAATCCTATTTCCCCAACTTCATGAGTACTGGGCCCATCTGCCCTTGTGGACATGCTTCCCCAAATACCCCCTAAGCTGCTCAGCACATTGGCTCTTGGTGGTGAAGGGGATACTGATGTGAAGTCAGTGGCCACTGCTGCCTCCAACCCTTTTCCTGTGATAACCTCAAGAGGCCTCAGGGCAAGGATGCAGCAAAGAGGAGGCCCAGGGTGTAGACTTTAGCCAGAAGGATTGGAGTACAACCCAGTCACTCCTTAAGATGAGATGCTCATGACGGGAAGACTTCTGGATCAGTGTGGATGAGGCCTCAGCTGTGAAGGGTGGGCCCTGAGTCCCTTATGGTCTAGACTTACTGCACCTGGCCTCAAGCTCCTTCCTTAGACATGGTCTTCCATGAGGCATAGCAGTCAAGTGCCATTTTCACAAAAGTGCCTGGAGGTTAGTGAGTAACTAGGACTTCTGTGTTTGTACTACTTGAAGGTGTGGCTACAGAAGAGAGGGTGACCTGGAATTTTTCTCTGCTTGAATCATCTTTCTGGGCTCCTTAGCCTTGCGTCAAAGATTCCACCCCTGCAGAGGACCTTGAGCCATAAAACAAGAGGACAAGGGACTGACTCATCCATGTGGGCCTCCTGGGCCTCCGACTTGCTCAGGGAGCTCAAGGCCATAGTGGAACAAAGTGCTCCCTCATGGACATACAGAAATACTCCAGAATCTCAGAGAGAGAGAGGTCTGAAGAGGCCCACAAAGGGGGCTAGGAGTCCCTGGGGACACTCAGCTGACTCCTTGGCCATTGTTCCTATAGCAGGCCAAGCAGGTTCCTCTGCTCCAGGAATTCTAGGGTGATGCCACCCTTGACTTCAGTTGAGGGCAGGGTCCTGGCCTTTCCAGCCTTCCCAGTCCACCCTCCTCAGTAGCTGAGTGACCAAGGAATTGGGGAGGAGGAGTGAAGTGAACATGATCACTGGCTGCTGATAGAGCAGTAATGAGATTAATGGCTCTTAGAGCTCTCTCATTAACAGTGGAAACGGTGTGTCAGAGGCATTTACAGTATTGGTTCTCAAGACGTCAGCCCAGGACACACAGAGCTAATCGCGTGTCCTGCCTACCTCTGAGCAAAGACCTACCTGCTTCCTTGGAGGAGCACTCCCTACCATTTTGAAACTTTGTGTATGAGGTTTCATACCTTCTTCATAGCTGAGGAGGAGTGGAGGCCACGGTTTTGATGTGGTTGCTTCTGAGATCCACAAACACAGCACTATGTGGCTACGTTAGATTCCAGAAAGAGCCACAGCCTCCCGGACCTACCTGCCGATCCCATCTCTCCTAGTAAGTTTGGTGTGAGCCTGAGCAAGTTGCATGGCCTCTGTGGATATCAGTGCGCTCAACTGTATCTGGAGGGGACCCGTAGAATAGTCATCTTCCTTCCTGGAGGACAGAGGGGATTCAAGAAATGAAAAACAGGAGCTGGTGTCCAGGAAGGAAATGGACAGTGTGACTGAGAGAGGTATTTCATCAGAGGCCATTAGCCCAGGGCCCCCAGAGGGGCTGTCACAGCCTCTGAACTCTGTAAGGTTGTCTGTAAAACAATGGATGAGTGAGCATTTTCCAAAATCTTTGAGAAGATTCTCAGAGAGGTCTTGGTTCCCCCAAGGTGAACGCCCACTGCCAACTTAGGGTGGAAGTTGTCTGGACTTCTACCACTAGGTTGGGGAGGACGGGCCTCTCTGTTGAGTCAGTGTCCCAGCCCAGCAAACCTGGGCTTTCGTACAGGGTACTGAAGGCTTTTTGCCTCTGGTTCTGGATGAAGCTGTCAGGAAAGAGAGAAGCATGACCAATGGTGGCAGTCATATGTGACTGAGAATCCAGAAAAGGACAGGTTTCCAAATGAGGTAACTCTGCCTCCTCACCCCTTTATGGGAGTAGAGCTGGTGCCATGTGACCAGGATCTGTCCATGCATTTCTTTGGGCATGGTTTCCCTGAAATGGATCATCTGCAGTGGGAAACACTGATTGAGTTGGGGGTTTAGAGAACACGGTTCCTCCTGGCTTCTGAGTCCACCTCTGAATGTGGACATGGTGGGCCACCAACTTCATTGTCTTGACCTGACTAGACTTTGAATTGTTTTAATTTGGGTTGATCAAGGTGCGCAGTTGAATGTTGTCAGGGGCCAAGTTACCAGCTTACTAAGAACCCAAATTCCAAAGCACATGGATCTGAGTAAGAGGCCAGGAGCCAGGAGAACTGCGGAGAAAGAAGCGAAGCCAGTCAACTGGACCATACAGGAATGAGTAGAGCCAGGGGTATGAGCTCAAGATAACTTATAAGGTCATGTGTATGCCTAATCAGTGTCTATTGGTCTAGCTCACCAGCCAAGCAGCTCATTTTTACCTCTTAGAAAAGGAATTTGAAAAGTCTTGATGTCTGATCATAAGCCAGTGGTTTGCCACCAGTTCAATTCAATTCAAAGTGATTCAATTAATAAACCAACATTTTATTAATTACCTGTTGTAACATCAATATCTTACCAGGTACAACAATGGTTATATAAGAAAAGAAGAGCACAATCCCTGATTTTGATGAACTCTACAGTTAGCTGTTGTCTGGTATAGATATTTCTACACAAGAAATCTCTAGAAACAACTGGAACTGGGCTATGTATAAATGTGCATATAGAATTCAGTCCGTGGTTCAGAGCTCTTTGCTGGTTCTTCCTGCTCTGACTCACAGCTTCTGAGAAATGATAGGATCCAAAGTTCTGTCTCTTTAGTTTTCTCCACTTTAGGTCTGAGAACATGAAACAATAACTACTTTCCTTAGAGAAGAAATAACATATAGATGCAGAGGGAATAAGATCTTTCCTGGTTAGGAAAGAAGGAAAGGAAAGGTGATTAGAGTTTGCTTTTCCCAGGGTACTGAAGAATGTGGATTCCCTGACTTGCCTCCACCTCGTCCTCCTCACCCCACCCTTTCTATGCCTCTCCCTCTATCTATGTTGATCATGTGACTGGGCACCCTCTTCATGAAACTCTTGGCTCTGCAGAAAAAAGAAGCCCTGATGTATAGCATATGCCAATTTCTATGGTGTAAATACTTCTGCCCTGGTGTTCTCAAACTACCTATAGTTTAACAACTGGATCACAAACTTCCTAAAAATGTAACAACCAGCTATTGTGAGCTGGCAGTGGCCACTCTAGTGTACCTCTGTGAGTCATCTCCTTGTGGAACTGGTCACCACTGACCACTTACAGGACACTGGGCCTATTCCTCATTGACAAAATGGAAGCTTCCATAAAATACCAGCTTGGACACCCACTGGTCAGCACGCACTGGGAATGGGAAGTTCTGGGAGGAAAATGTAGCTCTGTCTGGAACCTAGTACTCCAGTGTACTTATCAGAGAAATAAATTAGAAGGTGTGAGAGAGGCTATATGTGTTTGTTTGTTTGAGGTGTTTGTTGTTGTTGTTGTTGTTTAAGACAAGATCTCAGTCTGTTGCCCAGCCTGGAGTGCAGTGCCATCATCTTGGCTCACTGCAACCTCTGTCTCCTGGGTTTAAGCAATCCTCCTACCTCAGCCTCTTAAGTAGCTGGGACCACAGGCACACGCCCCCACACCCGGCTAATTTTATTTTTTAATTTTTTTTTTTTTTTTTTTTTTTTTTTTAGTAGAGACGGGCTTCACCATGTTGCCCTGGCTGGTCTTAAACTTCTGTACTCAAGCGATCAACCTACCAAAGTGTTGGGATTACAAGTATGAGCCACTGTGTCTGGCATGCGTTCTTAAACTTAGGAGAGATGCTCACCTTCCTACGATGTGCTGTGTGGTGTGGACAGAAGACTGACTTAGATGACCTCTGGGGATTATTAAGTCCCGTTTTAGAAAAGTGATCATTCTATGGAGTCTTCTGATGGATTAAGAGATGAGAGGTCCTCTGTTTGCGATATGGTATCCCAGCTCCCTTCCCACCTCTATCTCTGAGTCCATTTGGTCTTCCTCGTAATCCTCTTTCTCCTCCACAAGAGGTCCAATTACCCCAGCTATGGCTGAAAACATCAGTACTTAGGAGATCAAAACTCACCTGGTCCCACCTCCCAGGACATTTTCTACAGTTTTCCCCTCCTCCCCTTCCCATTGAGAATCGTGAAGGACTGAGGTGTGCATATCCATCAATCGGTTAATGGGGACAGAGTCTAGAGGGCACTGAGTTCTGACACAGTGAGAGCACTGAGAGCAGGAAGGAGGGGATGAGTTCCAATTCCGTTTATTCAGGTGATGGCGCTATTTCACTCTAGGCTCTGGCGGGAGCCTGGTGAGCCAGCTGCAAGCCTCTAAGGGGAAATCAACCAGAAGTGTCAGTCAGGCAGTGGAGCGGGGCCAGAAAAATCAATGCTGAATTTCAGACATCAGGAGGGCAAGAGAAGGGATAGGAGGATGAAATGAGAGCATTTGTTTGCAATTCTAATATAACAAATCAGCAGATCACTGGGCAAAGAAGCCTAATGAAAATGTGCATTATGGATGTGGGTGGGTGGGGAGAGGAAGGGAGGATGGAAGGTCCAGGCACAGGCCTGTCGAGGAATTCAAAGGTGTGTGTGTCTGCTGCAGTCCTGCTGCAAAGGGGAATGGTGCCAAAAAACAGCTAGCTCTAGGCTGGAATCCCAAATCTACCGCTTACTAGTTGTATGGCCTCAGACATACATATTACCTTAGCTTGTTGACCCTCTATTTCCTCCTCTGTAAAATGGAACCCTTGGGAATTCAGATGGGGTAGGGTTTTTGTGAGAATACAATGAGGCAACATAGTTACCTGGATAGTTGAGTGGGTGCCAAGGCAAGGGCACCCACTCGGCTGTGGCAAGGAGAGGGCTTTGAAGATCCCAGAGACAAAAATCAAGATGCTGTGGGGTGTGAGTTGCCGCAGACAAGTCTCTCTGTGTCTGCTCCAGAAATCACATAGGAGGAAGAGCAGGTGGCAGACTGGGAATATTAACCTACACATGGAAGGGTGGATGTGGTTGGCTAAGCCAGGATGTTCATGAGAACCAGTCTTAAAGGGATGCCTTTTAACACACCTGACAGTGCTGGTTTTCAGTTTCTCCTGCACATCTAGAAAAATGATTTTGCTTGTATGGTTTACTGACGGTGACCAGCAGAGCACTCAGGTGTGGGGAAAGTGGACAGGGTGCATGGTTGCACACCCACAGGTTGGCACAGCTTCACACAAATCCTACACACCCACACCAACACACACACATGCCTTAACTCAGATATGCACCAGGCTGCCTGGGGTTACTGGAACTTAGGTCCCTTTACATGTTCATTAGATGACACCTGCCGTTCAAGATGCTTAAAGGACAGAACTGGGTCCTCAGTTAAGAAAGTCAGGCACAGTGGCTTACGTCTGTAATCCCAGCACTTTGGGAGGTTGAGGCAGGTGGATCGAGAGTTCAAGATCAGCCTCTCCAATGTGGTGAAACCCCATTTCTACTAAGAATACAAAAATTAGCTGGGCATGGTGGCATATGCCTGTAATCCCAGTTACTCGAGAGGCTGAGGGAGGAGAATTGCTTGAACCCAGGAGGAGGAGGTTGCAGTGAGCTGAGATCGTGCCATTGTGCTCCATCCTGGAAGACAAGAGCGGAGACTCCTTCTCAAAAAAAGAAAGAAGTTACTTTCTGATAACACCTGAGCCAAAGGGCATCGTTAAAAGGATGAGAAGGTGTCTGGTTTAATTTCCAAATTTGAAGGACAGGAGTTAAGTGTGAACTAGAGTTTCGAGACAAAAGACTTTCAGATTCTAGAAAAGGGTATTCATGAAAGCTGAAATTCAGCAAGATAATGTTCTTAAGTTGGTCTCCAGGTTTTCAGTCAGGCTCAGTTTGTAAGCCAGGCATTTGCAGAGAAACAACAAAAGCGGGGGATCCCACCCAGTTCACTGAGCTGGGTGTGGCTTTGTCGGCCAGTGTTTTAGCACTGAATGACAGCGGGGGAGCCAAAGGAATCCATGGCCCTCCTCTGCTCGCTGATGGGATTGGTCTATTATTGTGTTGCTTGGAGTGGAAGTGCACATTTTTTGAAAAGAAGTCATGCCAGAAATGTTTTAATTTGAGAGAAGTACCAATTTAGAAAATGATGGGGAACCCTGGAGATGCCACATGTTGGTCTTTGGAAATTTTCTCTGCTGAATCCTGCAGTAGCAATATTTTCACTTCTGTGTAATAAAGAAGGGATGCAGACGTGAGGTTAATGAAGAGGGAAGTGTCTAAAGGAAGATTGAATCCAGGGCAATCCAGGGGAACGTGGTCACGACCAAGCGCAGTGTCGGCTCATCGTCTTTATTTGTATTGACTGATCACGTGCCAGGAAATGGACAACAGGCCTGGTGGCAGCTGGAACTGACTCTAGAAACATCTGGGAAGAGAGGGCAGAGATATCACAGTCATGAAACCATCAGTTTCTCATCTGCACTGAGGAAAGAAAGTCTATACAGAGTATCGGCAGACTTGAGTTCTAGAAAGCAAATTGCCCCATTGATTTAAACTTCAGGCAGTGCGACTGCTCTCTCTGAAGGTTTGGGACTTTGGAACCAGATGGAGAGCAGCCCAGAAGCCAGGAAAGCTCCTGCAAAGAGAATGGGGTGCAACAAGGATGGTACTGCTGATTGGATTTGCCTTGGCTGTAGGAACACGGCCACAAAAAGGAAGGACACAAAAAGGAAAGAAAGCCTCCAAACATCAGCAAAGGAACATCTCTCAGTTGGGCAAAACGTCTTGTTCCCCAAGAGAATCTGAGGGAGCTAGGCCCCTGAAGACACCAGGAGTGGGAAAAGCATGGAGAGGTTTGGCTGTCTGCATGATTATACAGTGATCTCAGGCTTCCGTTGGTTGGTCTCCTTCATGATAAAACCAGTAGGATGGAAGCTGGTGCAGCACGGACTGGGGTAAGCAGAGCCGACACTATTTGTCAGCAACCCATAGGACCCTACTGGTGCCATCCCATCAAACGCCAGCCAGCCTTGGGCACAGCACAGGGGTTTGACCTCTCAGGCCCTGCCAGCCCCAACAACCAATCCCTTGAAGTCTGCTAGATCAGGGCAAGGTAAATCACAGAGACATAAAAATCGGGGGCCAGAAGGTATTGCTGATGCGGGCAGCTTGGTTCCTTGTTTAATGCCTGACCCTGTGAGCTCAGGTTGGCCTGGGACTGTTTTTTGTCTTGGTCAGTGTTCCACATCTGGTGCTTAGTCCAGGGCCTGGGCACAGAGCACGCTTAAGTGGGGACGTTTGCAGAGGGGGACTTCTCTGAGTGATAACATTTGGGAGGACAAAGGTCAGCAAAAGAAAAAAGAAAAAGAACGGAAAGAACCCCATGGAGAAGCGGCAGATTGGAATCTAGAAAGAACACGTAGGTGGTGGGGAAAGTTGCCCGTTCAAGAAAAGTAAGAATCTTGAGGCATTCCCAAGAAAAAAGGGAGTGGAAAGGACATCTGTTAAAACTTCTGAAAGTGGGATGGGGGTTGGGAGATGCCTCATTTCCATCTTTACAGGCTTCTCCTCTTTCTTGTTTCAGTGCTTGCTGGCATCAAGCAGTAACTTCATACACAATTTATATACAACCCATAGGCTCATCCCAGCTCCTGGCATCAGGGACCTCTGTAGCCCTGACACAAGAATCCAGGCTGGTGACACTCACTATGTTCCCTTAATCTTCCACTCTTTGTCCTTGACTGATAACTCAGTCTCTGCCCTTTGAGATCTGGATTTATCCTCTCTTTTTGTCTCTGGAGTACCTGGGCGTCCCTGAAGGCGTGGATCATTAAGGGCTTGGGGCTCCTCCCAGATAGGGTGAGCACATGGTTCTCCAGCCTCAGAAGATCTATGCCCTTGTCTTGCCCCTGACTGTAATCAACGGGTGACTTGAGGTCAGGAGTGTCACTCTTGCGTGTGATTTTGACCGAGCGTTGGTGGCATGCCACTTCACAAAGCCGTTGGCACTCCTTACCCTGAAGGGCCTCTCCAAAGTGAAGCCCCAACAGACCTCTGGCCTCATTAAGCTGAGTCTACCTTTGGGATCATCCTTCTCTGATATTCAGTCTTTGCTGGCCTTGGGCAAATCACTCTTTGTGAGACCTTCATTCCCCTGACTGGCAGCCAAGGAATAGGATTATTATTTGACTGAATAGGTTTTTAAAATGTGGTACAGTCATGATTTTTAAAAATATAAATATGAAATGTAAAAAGACATGAAAGAGACTCCAAATGCAGGGTTTAAAAAATAATTCATTACTACCTAGAAACACTGAGCTTAGTGCAATGAGCACATGGAAATGCTAGGTCCTATAGCCTCAGGATCTATGGGCAATGTCCTATGCTTCGGATCACAGTGTGCTCCTAGCTAGGGAACATCAGTGGGGGTTAAGAGAATTTTGTTGTTGTTCTCAATTCAATGCAGTGAGCATTTATGGAGGATATATTATAGTCCAGGCACTGTGCTGGACACTGCCAACCAGAAAGAACTAACTGTGACCTAAGGAGCTATCAGCCTCCCCTTACTGGTCAATCTTCCAAAATACTAACAAGGGAGGCATCTTGTCCGAGATCCCATAACAAGTTCGGTGACAAAGGCAAGTTTAAAAATCACCTGCCTATAGAAGTTACCTTTTGTTGCAATGCAGGTGTGATGCAGTCACATTGGGCGGGAGCTAGCAGGCAGAGACTAAGAGTTAGGAGGCTTCAGTTCTAGCTCTATTTCTGATGGAAACTCACCATGCAAAGTTGTGGTTTACCATACTGTTCCTATATTATATTTGAAGAAGCTGAGTTTTCAATACCCTAAGCCTTTTTTTTTTCATATGTAAAATGGAAATAATAATACTTACTTTGCATGGATTTTAGCAAATAAAATGTGAGAATAACTATCATATTATTTTGGAAAAAATAAGTTCATAGCGGCCTTGACTTTGCTTTTAGAAGCAGATGTTGTCCTGTTCATCAACCTTTTTTGCTCCTCATCCCCTTCTCTACCAGGTGCCCAAGTGAAACTTTGTAGATCCCAGCAGGGTTTCTGCAAAGAGAATCAGATGCAATTTTTAAAAACATTTTACTTGTGGGCAAAAATCCCATAACAGCAGCTAGGCCTTGACCCCGTCTGGTTGACTCTTTTCACAAATAAGTGTTTGATAATCACCCTTTGTGGTAAAATATTTGATTTATTCTATGTCAGTTCTTTGGAGAGCCCTTAAAAAAACTGCAAAAGCATTCGCTAGCAGCTTTAGGGAAGGGGAGGAAAGAACAGGAAGAATTATGAACACACACCCTTGGAATCATTATCATATTAAACCTGTGTTCCTTGAGAGTACGGATTTTCTGCTGCAGTTGGATCTCTTGCCTCTGGACAATGAAATTGGTATCCTCTGCCACAGAATAAATTACCTGTCAGGCTCTTTTAAGCAGTTTCAGGATGGTTAGTTTGAAGACAGCAGCCCACGCTGGAGAAGGCAGACAGGGCTGGGTGTGAGGAGAGCGTGCTTTCGAAAGTTGCTGGTTGCATGTCGTAGTGTTATTTGCTGTGTCATGTTGATGGGGTGCGATTTGACAGCTGCATGGGAGAGGTAGCAACCTCAAAGAATTGAGAAGCACCTTCCAGGTGTTTGTCTGTGCAAGGCAGGGGGAAGGTAAACCAAGGCTCCCTTTTTCAACACAGGGATCCTGGCATTCTCCTGCAGGTTGAAGCTCAAAATTTGTTTTTGTTGCCTTACTTGTGGGGAAATGGGAGAACATAATGGACCCTATTATGAAGATAAATTTGTGTTCTATAGCAGTATGGCACAAGCCCACGCTGATCTCTCTCTCTCACACACACACACACACACATGCACACGCACACATGTGTGCACATGAAAATAAGGTTTTCCAATAGCCAGAAGCATTTATCCTAATTCCATAAAGCTTTACAAAGTGCCACACTGCTCATTCACCATTGGGAAATTTTTGAGGTCAGGAACCGGGTGCTTCTCTCTCCAGTCATGCCCTAGTCAGCAGGGCCTGGAGGACCATGGGTGCAGAGGAAACTGTGCTAGGGCCTTTAGGGAAAGGGAAAAGAGAGCAGAAATAATTAGGACCACAAACTTTGGTTGGCCACCTGTTGTGCGAACCTCCGAGTTCAGGTCTTGCCCCTTGAGTTCAGATCTTGCCCCCTAAACCAGTGGTTTGCACATGTTTTGGTTCCAAAAGCTATTTGAGCAGCAGAAAATGCCCCTTCTTGTCCCACAAAGATCCCTAGCAAAATGTGTCACCTAAGGTGACTGGGAAGGGTAGCTATGCATGGGTATACACATTGTATGTGTATATGTATATGCGTATGTATATATGCATATGTGTGTCTATGCATGCATGTGTATGTACGAGTATAATGTGTGTATATGTATATCCATGTATACCTGTGTATATACATGTATGTATAATATGAATCACCAAGTAAATTGCTTGTTTGTGTATTCTAAAGTGTAGATGGCCACACATTCTGAGAGACCAGTTTGCAGATAGCAGGGAGAATTTCCAGAGTCCCCCGGGGATGGCTTCATTGGCTGGGACGGGCCTCTGTGGTTGCAGAGCCCCAGCAAGGTGGGCTTGTTGCACCTGTGGGCCACGTGTCTGAAGCTCCGGCACCTGCCAGCTGCACTGCAAGTGTCAGGGCGGCTGGATCTGGCTGAGACTATTTTCTGCTTCTCAGTTGCCTCCAGGCCTGAGGAAAAAAATGAGAACTGCAGTTTGTGAATGATACCAGGGTTGCTGAATGAACCAGGGACTGTTGACATTCTTGCCAATTGTAAAGCACATTATACACGGTAATAATTGCAGGTTAATACTTGCTGCCTGTGATGGAGTTTAAAAGGGACGTGACAGTTCATCTCAATGTGGGTTGAAGAATTAATACATCCACGTGTTTCATGTAAACCTGTGAAAGTCCATCGACGACTTACTGTCTAGCAGTGGGCAGTTGATATGGAATAAATCTTTTTGTTTTGATATGTTGACAATCAACTATAAGGATGATTGAAAAAAAAAGCTATTAGACCAAAAACAGAATTGTCAATATTAAGCACATCTAAAACTCCACAGAACTGTAATTTTTAAAAACAGCTATTGGGGTGTTAATATGTGCAGGGCGTTAGGCTAAGCCAGCCTAATTGCCAGCAAGTGGCAAAAAATAGAATACTCCCATAGTCTAATATCAAAGTTCTTGCTTTACCATGACACTATGGGATACTTTTAAATATATGTTAGACTAATACTGAGATTATCCAGTTAGAATTATCATCCTATGTTGATACTCAGTGTGTGGTTGAGAAGTTAGCAGTTCCCTGTTTAACTGGGTAATATGAACAATGGCTTTCTTGCAAATAATAATGTTATGTATCAACCTACCCTATTTTTGCTATGTCATTTTAGACCTGAGCTCATGGGGAATGTCAAATAATAATAAACCGAATTAGTATTTATGGAGCACTTACTACATGCCAGGCCCTACGTCCCATGCTTTATCATGGATTATGTCATCAAAGCAACCCTGTGATAGTTTTTTACTGTTATCTACACCTCGTAGATGAGGACATTGAAGCTCTAAGTGGTCATATACTCTAAAGCTGGTATTTTAACCAGAATCTGTGGTCCTAACCACCCTTTAACCCAATTTATAAATGTGCTTCAAACCCACACACATGCTTGTACACCTGTAAGTCGTCCTGAGGTTTTCCTGCGTAGGGTGTACCAGAGACACACTTCTCAAAAGCTCCATCCTCCCAGAACCACAACCACACACAACCACACACTGGATACAGTTCCTGCCCCTCCTCTTGGCTTTCCTTCCTGCCTGGTCTCTACGGAACCCATGGGCGTAATCTTGGCTCAAGTTAATTTCACTTTTCACGCCTCCCACCTCTTCACCTCTCTTTCTCAGTGGAGAGAGTGGTTTCCACTTAATGTGGAGGGAATCACATGGGCTTGTCAGGCTGCCCTCTGCAATCACATGGCCCTCCTGCTGCTGACAGTCTGCATTGTGTGTACTCATGTCGCTGTGGTCACCACCTCTGGGTTTTGCTGTATCTTCAGGTGGTGTGTATTTAGTGGTCTGGGGCCAACCTGGGGTGGGAGAAACAAAGGAGAGTTTCACTGAAAATAGGAGAGGCTAAAGAGGCCAATGAGAGTGCAACAAGCTAAGGATCTCTTGGTGCGGAGGGTACCCGGCTGGTGGCTTTTTCTGTTTTTTTTTTTTTTTCTCAGATGGAGCTCTCCTTCCATTTGTGATCCCGAGCTTCACGTAGCCACATGCACAACCCCCTAACTCTCACACATACACCCACATATCACCAGTGATCTCAGTTTCATTTGTAAGGATGTGTGTGTCTGTGCACGTGCTTGCAGGCAAACATGCACACACACGTGTGGTCACATCCCTCACTGTTAGATTTCTGCCCCTCAGGAGTCAATTTCTTCGGATACTTTAAGGGGTTCCACTTAGGACCATGAGGGGAGGCAGCTGGCACAGGCCTGGACTTTTCAGGGTCTTTCTATGCACCAGGTTCTGACTATTGCACTTCTCATTCCCTTTGAAGAGCAAAGTGGATGCCCTGTATTAGTTGGTGGGGCACCTGAATTGGATTCTCTTCTCCAGGGCATCAGCTTGCAGCTGTTTTCATCTGAGGACTCAGGGAACAAAGGAAAAGAAAATCTGAGGATGCTCCCTGGGCATGCTCCTTCCCATCTGTGTTTTGGGGCTGAGGTCAACATGGGCATGATCCCTGAGCAATGCGTGGGTATGTGGCGATGGAGCATCTGTAGGGCATTGCAGCAGGGAAGCCCAGTCTTATCCAAGTCAGATGGCTCCACATGCTCCTGCAGGGGTGGCATCTGAGCTGGCCAATAGTCCGAGTGTCCTGGAGCCCTGAAGCAGCCTGCATTGAGTGGGGTATAGTTGCTGTGAAGCCACTAACAGGGACTGCATCCCAGCTTGAGGGAGGGGCTGGGGATTTTAATAGGTCATTCCTAGCTTGTGGCAAACATCTTTCAGCTTCTCCTTTCCCCTCTCTCATCACTGACCTTTTCACTGTCTCTGTCCTGTGTTGATTGTGGGTTTTCCTCGTCTCTTGGCTCAGCAGCCATCACTGAAATTCAGAGCCCTGATTTTCCATGTAGTAACTTGGAGGAGGGGTATGCAAAGGGACTTTTCTTTGCATTTCTCCAACGATTGGAAATTGAGGGACAGGTCATCTTGCTTTGATTGGGATCTCCCACTGCATTGGTTCCTTCTGCTGTTTCCGTTTGCAGTGAAGGTGCAGGTGGAGGAAGGGAATTCCTAAGCTGGCTGGCCCTGTCTCATTGCTCATAATCTATGGGGCAAGCCTTCCGCCGCCTGGCTCCAGGATGGCTGGGCAAAGTAATTATCCTGGATAGTGGCATGGTGTTCGTTGCCATGGCCTTACCTCATCACTCCCCATTTTTCACTCCAGCTGCTTAAAATATAAACCAGACCCGTTGTCCCCATAGACGGACTCCCTTCAGAGTGGGACGGAGTGTGCAGCATTTCATATGTCATTTGATTTGCAGCGTGTTTGGGGTATTGCCAGATGAATACAGGAAGAAGGAGAGTGCAGCCTGGAGTGTGCAGGGGGATGTGTGGCTTTCCAGGGACAGAGTCTCCAGGCTGACACCTGACCCAGCAGGTGAGTTTGACAAGTTGCCAGCCTCTGAGGTCTCATATGTGGATTGGAAGAAAACCTAGAAGTCACCCATCATTTTCTGGGAACTTGAGAAGTCCGTAGGGAGCAGGGTCGGGGGTGTCCCTAAGCCAGAAGCCTCTAATTTAGAGAATATTAGCACAATTCTTCTCTCTATCCCAACAATTTGCTGAGAAATTGTTGGAAGCTGCTGATACCTACTTCTGGCTGGGTGCTGATCCTGGCCTTTGCTTCACAGGGTTTATCCTTGGACTACAAAGCTTAGAGCTTTACAGGGAAAGAGAGAAGAGAGGAAGCGGGCACTCCAATGTGTAGGAAGGGGAAGGGAGATGGGCTCAGTGGACGTGCTGTGGATGGTCACACTCACACACTGGCTGCAGCCTGTCATGCATCATGTGGTTGCTCAGAGGCTCACCAACACAAAGACAAGTGTCGCTGGACACAGGTGGCTCCAGCAAACACCCACAGACAATCCCCTGAACGTCCGGCTGCATCTCTGACTCCATCCTTTCACTCTCCACTTTCTTCAACACTCCTCATTGTTCTTTCTCACCTCCCCTGTAAGCCTCACCCCTCCTTTGCCCTCTGTTCTCTTTGTAGGAGATTGGGGTGGTCGGAGGATGATGGTGGTCCTCCAGGCTGCTTGGGAGCCCCCTGGCTGGAGGCCATTTCTGGGTCTGCAGGCTCCATCCACGGGGCTGATTAGAACAGGCTGCAGTCTGAGCAACTGTATTAAGGAGTGGTTGTCATGGAAACAGGCTCTTGATGTTGTCTAGATTCCAGAATCTCTCCCCTCTCCCCACCTTGATTATTTTCTTTCCTCCCTTGTTTTTTCCCCTCGGGCTATGGGTACATGTTCAGTAGGAGTTTGTGGACCCACAGCTGACACTGAAGACTGCAGATCTCAGCCGGCTCCATGATGCAACCATTCTAAATGAGGATATGGGTCTGTGTGGCCAGGAAGCCCGAGGCAAGTCACACGTACTTCCTGCTCGAGTCCTAGAGATATAGGCTGATGTGTCCAGATGCCAGAAGCACAGACTGATGCCCCAACAAGTGTTCTTTATGCGTAAAGAAGGGCTGGGGAGAGTGGAGCAGACTGGGAACTTGGATCTCAGCCCTGTCTCTTCCTAGGGTGGCCCCAGAGCAGAGACCTGGAAAGAAGGTTGAGCCTCTGGACTTGGGTGAAAAATTAGAGTGGAGACTTTGGTAATCACCACTGACAAGGCTAGTGCTCCATCCATACAAGAGACTAATCCTCTAACTCTCTACACCTGTACCCATCAAGGCTGTGCCAGCTTATGCAGCTGAAGGTGGTCAGAGCAAAGCAGAGCTCACTGTTCCACACTTAGGATAACGTCATTCATGGGCTGTGTGCCTCAGTGTCCCCAAATGAGGCAAAATGGGGTTCATGTTCTTTGATCTGACTACATTCATCCCAAGGAAGTTACGTGGCTAAAAACAGATAGCAGTTGGCAAGCTCCTTGGAAAGAAGCAAGTATTATACAAAGAAAAGAAATAGTTGTAGTTGGGAATCTACTTTAAGATAGACTTGAAACAGCATGACTTAAGAAAAGCCACAGACTGATTTGTATCTTGAGGGAAACTAAACTTCTAAGTTTGAATTTTGCTAAGCCTCGGGGAGAGACAGTATAGCATGCACAGAGTGCTCACCTACCTCTCTGCCCTCCTTGCGTCCTACCGTGGGCAGCTGGGACAGGCATGGCAGAGATGCCAACCAAGATGGATAAGGTGAACTGAGCCCCAGGGACAGCAATGCGGGTATGCTGTGGTGGCCAGAAAACCGTGGAACCGGGAGCTGGGTGCACACTGTGGCCAAAAGAGAGCTTGGAAAGCCAGTACTGGGAGTGCCAAATCTGATGCCAGTGAGGGCACTGGGGATAGAGAAGGAGAGACAAAAGCAAAGTGTCAGAAACTGAGGAAATAGGAACGGAAAGGAAGGGTAACCAAAGTCGGGAGGTATCCCTGGAGTCAGGCAAGGCTGTACAGTGGTGGGCAGGCCAGCCTGGTTTCAAGGCCCAGCTTGGAGCAGTTTCATAGTAATGGCACCTAGTAGGTGCTGAACATGCTTTTATTGATGGGCTGGCACTGGTTCATCCATCTCTAGGGATTGGGGTCATCAACTTTTCCTTCTGTGAATCCTTAGCCTGGTGTTAGCATGTTGGGCACTTTTGTTTCTAATTTCCCTCCTCTGCCTACTCACCTGAATGGAATGAGGATATGGAGGGAATTTTCCAATATGGTGACTCTTTCTAGAATCCCGAGAGGTGCCAGATGAGGTTAGGAAGTCAGGGCTGACCTGAGTCCTTTTATCTCCTTGCTCAGGGGGTCTCGGGTATCACAGGTGGCACAGGTCAGGTCTTCTGTTTTGGGCCTCTCCTTCTAAGTGGTAAATTGTGCATCTCTCTAAGTAGGAAATCATAAAAGGTAAGGTGGTGTCCAACTGGTTCTCTTTTCTGAGAACAGAGAGGAAGCTTCATGCATAAGCCAGCTACTCTCTTCCTTTCAGTGGTGTTTGTGCTGTCTCCAAAGGGAAATGGACGCTGAGCACAAGCCTCAGAAAAACACCCTAGTTTAGAATGGTTCTGCCGTGGCCATGGCCACATGTTTTCTCTTGCAGTTGTGTTTCATTGAATGTCTTGTTACCTCCAGCCGCCTGTGTTTGGCACTAACCAGCAAGGGTGGCACTGAAGCCTTTGCTGGGTGTGTAGGGTAGGAGGCTTCCTGTCCACTTCAGGGACCCCCAAAGCGTGTTTTTGGTATCGCTCTGTTACTGTGACAAAGGTGACATCAAACCAGTGGCTGTAGGAACAGGTAACGTCACAGAGCTGTCAAAAGCGGTGAGTGATCTCAGAGTCAAACATACTGATTTTTCCTCCCAAGTTTTACTCTAGTAAGGGAACATTTATAGAATTTAGGAAATTAAATATAGTTCCTACATTTTCCAACCCAGTCAGGTGCTTTAATCTAGTCATGTTTGTTGGCCCTGTTGACCATTTGGTGTGGGTGTCAACCAGGACTAGACAGAAACATCATATGTGTAAGAGCCACTGTAATGCACAATGGAAGTATAATGAGAAACACTTACAATGGTGGGATGGTAATGCATACAAGAGACATGGTAGCTCCCACAGTACACTGTACTTGTTTGTAGAGATGCTGCGGGAAAAATATACTAAAAGGGACTCAAGCCCTAGGTTTCAGTTTAGGCAATGTCATTTCTAGTGGTGTGTTTTTAGAAAGATCCTTTACTTTTTGGGGCTTTGTCTATGTGATAAATGAACCTACTTCGGGGGATGTTGTAAAAATGAGATGAGAGAATAAAAGTGAACGCACTATCCAAATGCAAACTGCTTTTAACAATACTGTTTTCTTATGACATGTTCCCACAGCCTCCTTCTTACCCATTTCCTCAGTTTTTCCATCTGTTAAATAGTCCTTCCCCACACCCCATCAACAAGCAGACCTCCTCCCCTTCTCTCCTTCACATTAGTGAAGAAAGAATAATAGATGTGAAAATCTTTGAGTTCCTTGGAACCAAGGAGTGGGATAAATACCCTATATTGATTATGATGATTATATCTGGGACTAGAAAAATATGATTGCCTGGTTGCCAGTAGCAACCAGATGGCAATGCAGGAGTAGGAAGTTGAGCTGCGTTGTGTGGAGAGCTTCCCTGAGCACAGAAACACATTTATTTTCTTCTTTTTCTCAAATCCCCATTCCTGCTCTCTTGGGCTGGCATTCTTGCTTTTGGGAACTGGTCACTCATAAATGGGATTCAAAAGGAGTTGCAGAAAGGACTAACTAAAAGCTTTTTAGGGAATGACATGAGTGACTGGTGAGTCTTCCGTCACCAGTTCTGGTCCCCCTTTAGATGCAGAGATGGGATATCCAGCTTCTTGGAGTGAGGAGGGTGGGCGGTGATTGGACCAGGGAAGAGAAGAGACCACTATTGTGGAGAAACACAGAACCCCCATGCAAAGGAAGACAGAGGAGCCATCTAAAAAGACGTGGGGGAGAGTCACATGGAGGCCATGGGTAGGGAGTATGGAGAGGCTCTGAGCCTGGTTAAAACCACTTCCACCTAAGCAGAAACCAAGGTCTCAGGCAGGCATCGGTTATGAGAGGCGAGGTCCCATCCTCGTCTCAGGTGTGAGCAACCATTTCTCCAAATTCCACATTCCTCTGTCTTTATGCCAGAGGTCCCAGGCACTGGGCTACAGTCTGTGCTGAACACACATTATCTCACGTACCCTCATTTAACTGATGTCCTTATTTACATAGTCACATGGCCAGGGAGCACCGAAGCCAGGACTGGAGCTCATGGCTGCCTGGATGCAGGGCCTGTGCTCTCTCTGCCAAGATATTGATCATGTTCCTAGCAGGTCAGAGCCCAAAATCTTGAGCATGAGGGTTCCCAAAAGTGAGCCCACTTGTAGGTCAGACGTCTTGCAGTCAGAGGTCTTGGCTTGAATGCTGTGATACTCCTGTGTTCTAAGACATTTAACTTCTAAGGCATTTAACTTCTGAGTCAGGTCTTCCCCTCCCTTCCTCCTTCCCTCTCACAGTGTTGGGGCTATGAGTTTTCTGTTGAGCACATTAACTTGCCTGACAGACGTCCCCACATGGAGCTGCACATTTCTGGTTGTTGGTTGCCACTAGCTGGCTGAGGAGTGATGAGGAGGGTGTGTGTCAGCTTCCTGAGGATGTGTGTGCCTGGCCACCCAGGATTGGGAGGGGGAGCGGGGAGGTTGGGCAGGGGGATTGTGGACTGTGGTCAGCTACCCTTCCACCTCCCTGGCAGAAACAAGCTTCTCTGACTCGACTGGGACTTCTGGCCAATGGACAGAATTTGACCAGGATTAGCAAATGTCTATTGAGAATTTGCTCCGTGCGGGGCATGAGGGTAAGCACTTCACTTGTTTAATCACATCTCAGCTTCACATGGAACCTAGGAGATGATGACTCCATTTTATTGCCTCTGTTTTACAGATGGGGAAACTGGGTTCCAGAAAGGACTGATCATTTACAGGGAGTAAATGAGTAAAAATCACTTTACAAGTCCCACCTCCTCCTGCTGGCCCACAGCCACTCTTCTGCTCTGCCCAGTGGTATGGCCGAGGCTGCCTGCTCCTGTCCTAGTTTAGGGTTTCTCTAAAGGGACTCCTTGCTTATTCCAGTCCTGATGTACTCTGCCACCATGTTCACTTTCCTAATCTCATTGCCACCCAAACATCTTTGCTCAGAAGATTCGATGCCTCCTACCACCTACAGATGTTTAAACTCCTTTGCCTAACTTACTTGGCCCTGAACAATCTAGAAACAGCTTAACTCTGGATTGTTAGCACTCAAGCTATTATTCCTCAAAAGGCATGAAGACTGCAACCTCAGCTATCCATGTTCTTATAGACACCATCATGCCTTGCTAGTTGTTCTTTCTGGCTGGAATTTTTCTCTCCTCTTTCTCTATAACCCATCTATGCATACCCTAATCCCACTCATCTTGTCAGGCTTAGCTCAACTGCCCCCTCTGTCACTGGCCCTTTCTTGGCTTCCTCAGCTGGACCTAATTCTCCCTCCTCCCTGCTTGCATAGGATTTGATCTGCCTTATGCTACTTAACCATTTCCCTCTTGCACATTGATTTTCTAATTCGCTCAGCATTTCCTGAGCTTCTCCTGTGTGCCTCATGCAGTACTGGGTGCTGGGTGCAGAAGAGGAGTAACGTCCCCGCTGTCAGGGTACTAACTGCGTAGAGAGACTTGGTGTCTATGTGTCTGATATCCTGTGCCTGATTTTCCTCTGGTATGGTGCCAGGGTAGGCATTCACTCAATATACTGGTTTTGAATGAATGAAGATGCTTGGTACTCCCTGTTGCTAAACGGAGAGGCAGTAGGAGAAGACAGTGGTAAGTTGGGTTGTACTGCATAGAAACTCAGGATGTTGGTCTCTTATTACCTTATATGCCACAAATACCCTCTGCATAGAGAGGGGCAAATTGAGACATAGTTCCTCTTCCATATCCTTCTGGGAAGGGATTGTTTGCCCATCTGAGGAAAGCTGTCATCCAGCTGCCCAGCCTGCTCCTGGGGACTGGGTTCTCACAGACATCAGAGGTGTCTTGAGCAAACCTTGTAGGATGATTTCCTGAGGGCTTCTGTGGTTGGTAATAGCCTGGCCTACCACGGTAATGTGACCTAGCAAAGACTGACCATCAAGCCTTGTTCTAAATACCATGCTGGGTTTGTAGAGTCAAGGGATGGTTAAACTCTGGGTATGGAATAATCAGAGATGCACAAAGTCTTCTAGCAACATCCTAGAGCAACAGTCAGCAAACTCCAACCCATGGGCTGGATCTTGTTTGCCACTTGTTTTTATAGCTCACAAGTAAAGAATGATTTTTATGTTTTGAAATGGTTGGAAAAAATCAAAGGAAGAATAATATATCATGGCATGTGAAAATAATATGAAATTCAAGTTCCTGAGTCTGCAAATACAGTTTTGCTAGAACACAGCCAGGCTTACCAGTTTATATATGGTCTGTGCCTGCTTCCATGCTGTGATGGCGAAGTTGAGTTGTTGCGTCAGAGACTGCATGGCCCACAAGACTTAAACTATTTCTTATCTGACCCTTTCTGGGAAAAGTTTGCCCACCCTTACGCTAGAGGACAAAGTTCTTCCTATACCCATCCATTTTGGTCAAGAAGGTAGAATTTCCCAGCTGTCCAGTGCGTGGGACCAGTGATTTCTAACCCAGGCACCAAAGGCAGAAGTTAAGGAGCCTGCACATGGACAAAGTGTTGGCCTGGGGCTTGGAGTCCTGAGTTCTGTTGGTTTGGGGCAAGACCTTTTCTCTCTTGGTCTTTCTCTTGACAATGAGAAGTTTGGGCTGCATGATCTTGAAGAGGGACATGGTTCTCTAGTCTACATGGCTATTCCACAGAGGGGTCTGCTTTGCATGAGGACTTTCTGAGCCATCCTTTGAGACCCTGAGCTGGAGGCAGCCCCCAGCTGACCTGCAGGCAGACATAGGAGTGCCTTTGTCCTCCCCACTCTCCTTCAGGGTCTCAGCCTTTGCACCCGAAAACTTTCCAGAAGTACCATCTTTTCCTCACATTGGTCCCTGTTTGGACTCAGTTAAGCTTTTTTTTTTCCCCCCCTGAAGTGCCTGAGATCTAGGAGAACTGTAATTATGTAATTCTTCCTTGTTATCTTTTCTAATTGTTCTCAGAGCTGTTTCCTAAACTGATTGGAAACAATTGCAGACAGGGAATGGAGTGGGAGGTAGGCGAGGACCTGGCGGCTGGCCAGAGCTTGGCTGTCTGATGGAGGCAATGTCTTGGCAGTGGGTGCAAGGGCCGGGACAGAGGGGACCACCAGGGGCCAGGCTGCCGCACACGGTTTCTGTCTGAGCAGCAGAGGTAGCAAGAAGGAAACACTCATTGAGGTGTTGGAAGCTTCGGTTTAATCACCCTGAAATAATCTCCCTTCTGCTCTCGGGCCCTAGAGATCCAGCTGTTTTCCCTTTCTCTGCTGACGCTGGTAGAGCTCCCTGGGGATTGCGCCAGGGGCCAACAGGGAGCAAGGTCCTCACCTCCTGGCATCAGATTGTTTGTGCTTTCTTAACAGAACAAAAATTGCAACTCTTGAGCCTTCCATCACCCCCAGAAGGCCAGGAGAGCCAGAGTGGGAGAGCATAGGGACTTCCCACTGATTTGAGCCTGAGTGGGTAGAATGGAGTCCCTCCTATGAGATCTTTGGGAAAGCATCAAAGGTGCTGGCTTTTTGGGCCAGAGCCCCAGGAAAGGGATGCTCCTGGGATGTCCTCGCTGTTAGGAATTTGTCCCCTAGCTGCATGGTTCTCTGGTGGGGGCAGGCAGAAGGCAGCTCATGCAGGGTACTTGAGGTACATGGGGCCTTCCATGTCACTTGGAGGCTTTCCTGCAGTGTCCCTTGGTTTCCCTGTCTGTGCTGATGTCCTCCCCTCCCCCATGCCTCTTCTCACCTACTTTGCAGAAGCATATGGGTTTTCTAGCAAGGGGAGACGAGAGGGGATGTGGAGGGGACGCCCACCTTGCCTATTGTACGCAGGTTCTCCCTGCACATCCACACCATCTCTTTAACATTCCCAAGAACCCCCTGAGGCATGGAGATGGTCACTCCCATTTTTCTTTTGCAAAAACATTTGCAAAGGAAGGATCACACTGGATTCCGCAGGCATGTATGAAGCACATAGTGCATGATGGGTTCTAGAGAAGGCATCGGGCAGGAGAATGGAGTAAGACAGAGCCCCTTCCCAAGGACCAGACTCTCCAAGATCACAGGGACAGTCAGACCATGACGAGCTGGTGTGCAAAGCCCAGCGGGTCTGACCCAAAACTCTTTCCACCAGCCCCGGAAGCTGCCAGTTAAGATGGATACTTGTTAGGCTGAAAGCTGCACCACTCGCTTGGAGGAGCTAGCCCAGCTTCCATTCTTTTCCGGGTGGAGGTGAGGGGCCCCACAATTGTCACCCATGAGTTTATGACTGGGTGTGTGGGGGCCTGTCCATTCTGCTGTGTAGTTATTTCTCTTCCCTCTTTCCCAGCCTCTGGAACCAGAGAGGGGAGAAAAAAGGAAGTGTGTGAGGGGTTCTGGTGGGGCGCTGTGGACCCTAAGGTCACCCCACTTTGGTCTTCTACCTGGAGCATCCCAACTCCCCTGGCTGTTTTTAAGGTCATGAATCCTTCCAGCCCCACACTCCGATCCTGCCCTCAGTCAACCTCCTGGGGCTCGGATGTCCGGTGGGCCATTTCTCTGAAGGCTTTAAGGTCTGGGGTCAGGAGCAGGAAGACGCCCCAAGGTCTTTTTCTCCCGGAAGCTCTTCCCTCTGCCCTGGCAAAAGAGACAGCATTGCGGTGTCTCAACCGGTTGCCCTGCTAGGTTGCTCAAGTCTCCCACCACTTTTCAAGTTTATGAGTTTCTTCGGTAGGGGTCACTGACTAGTTTTGGGGAAGAATCCCCTCCTGGGCCCCGTTTCGTGTTTTGTGTGCTGAGCTTGGTCCCAAGGGGGTACAGGTGAGTGGATCCAGCTCTGTCCTGTGGGACTCGAGGGGCTACTGCCCTAGGTCAGCATTTCTCAGCTTTTTAAAAATCACCTTTTCCCCCTTGGAGAAAAGTTAAATTTAATTTAAATTCTCTTTAATGAGATGACATGTGAATTTATTGAGTAATGCTGACGTTTGGAGGGCCACAAATCATTATATCTAAGATTTTTGTGTGTGTGTGCCCTCTAATTTTCACCCTCTGGGGAGTACTCTTGCACCCATTGAGAATGCATGTTTCAGAGGACTATATGTTTTGAAACTCTCTGTAATTTCTCCAGACTCTCACTTAAGCTATAGAAAGGAGGGTCTCGGTGAATGAAGAATGTGCCTCCCAGGACTTTAGATGGTACTAAATCTGCTACTACAGCAAATTTGCCTCAGTGTTTCTGGGCCTCCGAGTTTCCGTGTATAAAATACGAACACCTGCTGCTGCCCTTTCAACCAACAGGGAGGCCACAGCTAGTGTCAGGCGGGCGTGACACTGAGCTGGGGTTGGGCAGGCATGACAGTGCTGTGGCCACACTGTGTGCCTTACACAGAGGTGGAGACGACATCTTTACTGTCGTCTTCCTACCCTAACTTCTGCCAGCAACCCAGCCCGTGGAGGGGTGTCCCTGGTGGAGAGGACCCCCGCCCCCATCACCTTAGCCGCTCTGCTGGGTCATCACTGGGGGTCATTGAAGGGCTGATGAGCCATGGAGGTGGGCTCTGCAGGATGACGGAGGCCCTGTGCAGTTGCTCTGGACATCTTCTCTTGCTTGGCCGTGCTTCTTGACACTCCCCCAGTTGTACACTGAGCTCCCCCTGGGAGAGGCCCTCTTGCCCCTTTTCGGAGGCAGGAATGAATCTACAGCGGTGGCAGAGGCTGGGAGGAACCAGAAACAGCGCGGTGCCGCCTTCCTCCTGAATGAGGCACCAGAGTCCTGGGCCTGCACTTTATGGACAGTTTTCTCATTTTCAGAGCCAGGGAGTTGGGGCCACTGAGCAGGGTCAGGGAGCCTGGGCAGGAGGCCTGAGGGCTGCAGAAGCCCCTGTCTGCCTCCATTGGAACTGTCTGAGGGAGGTACCATGTTCAAGAGCAGGCCAGAGCCCCCAGCTCCCGCCCCCACTTCGACGGAGAGTTTAATAGGAAGCACAAATGAGAAACAGCCTTCTGGAATTTTGCTTTGGTTCCTTTCTCTCGGTTTCCTCAAATGTTTCTTTCTTCTCTGTTTTCCCTGTCCTTCTCCTCTCTCTTTGTCCTCTGCCCTTGTCTTCCTCCTTGTATGATTTTCTGGCTGTGTGGCCCTGTCTGCCTGCCTGCCTGTCTGCCTCCCTGTATGCCTCTTCTAAGGCAGGTACCCCTGACTGGGGCAAGTCAGGGCCCAAGGTGGCAAGAGGTGGGGATCTGAGGAGGGAGGGTGAGGAAGGGGAGGAGGAACCAGGAGGGGCCTGGGGTTCCAGGACACAGACATTAACCCTTTCCTGGCCTAAGGACGTCATTCAGCCTTCCCCTCCCCTTTCCCACCAAGGTCATAAAATCTGTTTCTTACTTTCACCAATTCCCCTGTCAGTGCCAGAAACACACAATTAGCTTTAAAAGTGTCTCCAAGCTGTGGCCAGTTAGAAATTTATGACTTTTTTTTTTTTTTTTTTAAAGCTTTCCTTTAAAGTGGCTAATTAGGTGTATTTCTCCAATGGTAATTTTAAAAATGCTAATTGGTCTGCACTCTGGAAGGAGGAGAAAAATCTTTCCCCCTTATTATCTTGGCACTAGGGAGACATAGAAGAGATTGACATGGCCCGAGCCTCCAAGGAGAGACGCTAGGCGCCTGCTCTTTTACGGACTTGGCAGTGTGGAGGGGCCAGGACTGGTTTTGTGTTTCAGACAGTGGCCTCGTCAAGGGGATTTGGCACAGTGGGGCTGGAGAGGGCAGTTGGGGTAGGGCGGGGAAGCGATTGGCTCACCCACCTGGGTGCCGTGGTGCTGACACCCAGCAGAGGGATGGCATTCCTGGGAGGATGGGTGAGCTGGAGGATGTGTGGAGGGCACACCCTGGTCAGGACTCGGCTGTAGCACAAGATTTGACAGCTGCCAAACCACACACTAGCAGAACCTCCCTTTTTTTCCTATTTACTTATGTATAAAATTTGTATTGATATATAATGCAATGTTTTGGTACATGTATGTAATGTGTAACCATCAGATCAGGGTAATTGGGATATGCATCACCCCAAACATTGATGTGAGAATTCGCCATTTGGGGGAGGCTGTTTTTGTCAGAGACAATTATAAATGGAATTGAAAGGGGAGAGCATCCAGGGTATATAATGTCCTCACATGTGGGAGGGGCAGGTCACAGGGAGCCCTGGGCAGGAATGAGGCTGGGAAAGGAGCCCTGGCCTGGGGGGTTCTACTGACCTCCTGACTTGCTAGGCAGGGTAGGGGTTCCACCAAGATTTTGGTCCCCCTAGAAGGATGGAGATGACCTCAGCCTGGTTGGATGTCCACGAGGAGCGGTGCCCCCCCCCCCCCACTTTCTTGTGGGCCTGGGCCAGGGCTCTCCAGCTGACTCCCTTCTCAGCCCCTTCAGCCACAGAGTATCTTGGGACTTGGCATGGGTTTCCTAGATCTTCCTCTTTTCCAAAAGTTGCTCAAAGTTGGAGCAAAACCCAGGCCAGGGACCAGCGGCAGCCCAGCAGCACCAGCATGTGAATCCACAACCCCTGTGTTTCCAAGACATGGGTCTGATGTTGGGTGAGGGGCTCCCTGCTCCTCTTCTTGGGGCTGGGGAGTCACTCAGACTCAGGCAAGGAGGAGGCATGGGCTCATTCATTTCAATGTCTCAGCCTTCTCTGTGGGAAAGCTGAAGTGGGGATAGAATCAAGGGCCTCAGGTGACCCCTGTGTGGTTAGAGGCAAAGGGCATGTTCTGGGAGCTGGTCCAGAGGGGAGGGCAGCTGTGGGGGGCATTGACCTCCGTGCAGTACCGCCTGGTACAAGGGGGCCTGGTGGGGAGTGGGGCATTCTTTTAGAATGCCGTTGCTTTCTCCTTGTGGCCCCGATGCTGGTGGCTGTAGTGTGGCCATCCCCCTGTGTTGCTATGTGAGTAACGCAATTACGAAGACACAAAACAGGGATGAAGAAAAACATTCTGCAGGAGAGAGAAGGGGAGGGAGGACCAGTCACAATCAGCTCCGTTGTTATCGGATCATTTCAGGGAGGTGTCGAATTCCAGACAGGGAGCCCAGTTCCCTTTAAAACCCTGTGCTGTTGTGGAAGGGAGGAGTGATGAACAATTAAACAGATTCCTCAGCTTGTTTGTTGAAGTGAGCTTTTATTAAGGATGTCACTTAATCTCTTGGCTTCATGACCGTCTCTAGAAAAGCTGGATGGACATGTGACTGGTATTCTGACCCCAAATCTCTGCAGCTCTCTGCAACTTCCCTGAATTGCTCACAGACTCAGTTTATCCATCAACAAAATGGGAAGAGGGAAACCCCTTCATTCTCTCTGCCGCAGTGTGACAGATTCTTGGGAGCCCTGAGGGAGGACAGAACAGGGCCTGGATCCTGGCTTTCCACTTCCTGTTGAGTGGACTTGGGTGCGTCCCTTCATTATGTAAGCTTTGGCAGGTTGGGAAGAGTTAACTGAAATAATAACATGAATTGTGCAAAATAGAAATATGGACTCAATCTGATTGATGTAAAAATGAAAGATAAGCCATGCAAAGTGCCCAGCACAGTGCTGGGAATGCAGAGCCTGCGCGGGGCAGATCTGATTTCTTTGCTATCCCTCCTGGCTAATTCCATGGTGTGTGCACAGGAGGAGACTGGAGAGGATGAACACAGCTCAGGAGTCGTGTAACAAATTCCGTGCCACCCCAAGGGGCTAGCGGGGCAGGGATGATGAATGTTCTTAATCAGAACCTGCCACACCATCCATTCTGCTCTCCCTTGACTCTCTGCCTCTGATGAGGTGGAGAAGCCTGGCTCCCCTGGTTGTGGAAGGCTTTGCTTGGCAGATCTCACCTCCAGAGGTTTCCCGAGGTGCTAGGCCAGCTCGTTTGTCCATCTTCTGGGGTTATCCAGAGTTACTTAATCTTTATGATCCTCTGCCCAATGGGGTAATAATACCCCCTTTATAGGGATATTATGAGGATTAAGAGAGATTATGTATGGCCAGGAGCTCCTGGAACAGGGCCTGGGCCTTGGAAAGTGCTCAGCAAATGTTACTTCCCTTCCCTTTGCAAACCTAATAGCCAATAAACTGGCAACTGGACGTCTGACTAAGCACATCGCGAATTAGCTTGAGTCATAAAGGAGACAGAAGGGGAACGAGAGCCAGGCCATTAGATATGGCCAGCACGAATCTGTCTCTGGATGAATTACTGTTACTGCTGGGTAGTTAGGATAGCCCCTATTAGAATGGCTGCTTGGAAGAGTAGCACGTTCATGGATTTTGGAGGTCGGCAGCCATACTTTTAATCTTGGGTAAGCTGCATATCCTTCTGTGCTTCTCTGTGTGTGCACATACATGGGAAGAATTAAATGCCATTGTGACTGTAGAAAATCTGGAAGGACAAGTAGATCCCCAATAGATGTTCATCTTCTCCCTTCTTGCTCTCTGAGGTTGGAGATCAGTTTGGTCTCAGTAAGTCACCCATCGTTCTGCAGGAAGTCAGATTCTTTGCATCCCATCCATGCAGAGCCATACAGGTGGAGGGAGGGTACTGGGCTCACAGGTTCACCCTTGTTTTCCAGCTTCTAGGGTGGGGCTTGCATAAGACATAGACTCAGACCATTCGGTAACCAACTGAGCAAATCATTCTCAGAGTATGACCATTTTTCTGTGACTACAGGTGTCTATTTGACAATGACTTCCCTGTGAAAGGCTCAGGGCACTTTGAAGACATTACCTCATTGTTGGGAGAATTTTAGAGGCATCATTTGATCTATTTCAGAGCCAAGGAGGGTGAAGAATACAGAAAGACTTTGGCTTGCCAGGGTTGCAGCGAAGCAGTGATGTATTTGACATCTCAGTTCTAAGCCGGGGTTCCCACTGCGGTACTCTTGGTAACTAAATTGGTGTCTCAAAAAAGAGGTTCTGGGATTCTCTTGGTGATCTCTAGGGTTCATATGGGATACTAAGACTAGATTGTGACCCTGGAAAACATTATTAATTGGGATAATAATAATAATAATTACCATTTTGAGCACTAAGTTGTAAGTTTTGTGTTTGATATTTTGTATCTTTCATCTTATTTCTTTTTCACAACAGTCATTATATAGATGGTAGTTATTTTCGTTTTGTAACTGAAGCTCTGGTCAAAAATTTTAGCAATAAAGTAAAGCAGCAGCTAAGATTTAAATTCAGGGATGTTAGCCCAAATAAAGCCCACTCGGTCTCCCTGACACACAGTAGAGAAGTCGGAGAGGGTAAGCAGGACGGCGGAGTTTTCTAGGGGCAGAGTGATGATAAGAGGATGGAGTGAGATCCATCCTTGGTATTGTTGGGGGAGAGATGAAGAGAGTTTGTTGTCAATGTTGTCATATGTCGAAACTCCTCTTATATTCTAGGAAAATTTGGGACCCACCTTTTAAAAGTGAGTGTTCTCTTATTTAGCCTTTAAAAAAAAGGACATTCTGACACATGCTACAATGTAAACGAACCTCAAAAACATGAGGTTTGAGTGAAATAAGCCAGACACAAAAGGACAAATGCTGTATGATTCCATCTACATAAAGTACCTGGAGTAGTCAAATTCATAAAGACAGAAAGTAAAATGGTAGTTGCCAGGAGCTGGGGGTCAGGGGAATGGGGAGTTAGTATTTAGCAGGGACAGAGTTTCAGTTTGGGAAGATGAAAAAGTTCTGAAGATGGATGGCAGTTGTATTAGTCCGTTTTCACGCTGCTGATAAAGACAAATTTACAAAAGAAAGAGGTTTGTTGGACTTACAGTTCCACATGGCTGGGGAGACCTCAAAATCATGGTAGAAGGTGAAAGGCATGTCTCACATGGCAGCAGACAAGAGAAGAGAGCTCGTGCAGAAAAACTCCTGTTTTTAAAACCATCAGATCTCGTGAGACTCATTCACTATCACGAGAACCACATAGGAGAGACTTACCCCCATGATGCAATTACCTCCCACTGGGTCCCTCCCACAACACATGAGAATTCAAGATGAGATTTGAGTGGGGACACAGCCAAACCATATCAGTGGTGATGGTTGCACAACAATGGGAATGTTCTTAACACCACTTAACTCTACACTTAACAATGGTTAAAATGGCAAATTTTAAAAGAAGTTGAGTGTTCTTCCTATTCAGGTGCGTGAAGACAGAGCTTTTTGTTGGGCAGAGGCACCTGTGGGGCAGGTGGGAGCCCTGTGGCTTTAGTTAGCTGAGGAGGCTGTGGAGGCTGTGGAGGCTGGAGCCTGGAGCCTGAGGCTAGGTACCAAGAAGCACCAGAGGATGAGCCCAGCAATAGATTCTTTGCATGAGCCAAGAAAGTATTAGAAAGGGCAGAGGCTCTCTTGCTGTCCTCTGGACCAGCAGCTCAGGAATCTACTGGATCACAGTCCCAGGGGTAGACAAGCAAAGAGACATTTCAAGGCAGACTGAGAAACGTGTGATCCAAGAAGTATATCCTCTTGGAGGACACAGTTCAGGGAACAGAGACCATCAATTAAATACATTAGAATTCATGCCTAATACAGAGGCACAGGAGCAATGTGGACTTGACCTTGACTCGTGGGCAGCTGTGGAAGAGGTTATTAAGGCTCCCCTCACTCCCACATATTTGTGGATGCCAGAAGCCTTGAAGAGAAGGACTGGCAACATGCTGCAAGCATTGGTTGATGTGGTGTGGTCTAGTGGGTGATAAACTCTGTCTCCCAGGCC
This sequence comes from Macaca mulatta, assembly GCF_049350105.2. NCBI lineage: Eukaryota > Metazoa > Chordata > Mammalia > Primates > Cercopithecidae > Macaca > Macaca mulatta. Next base: position 172,135,058 of record NC_133408.1, on the reverse strand, counting down.
AAATCCAGATCACCCCTGATTTTGTACAGCCCATGAGCTAAGGATGTTTTCTCCATATTTAATGGTTAAAAAAAACAAAGAAGGCTATGTCATAGCCCATGAAAGTGACATGAAGTTTGAATTTTACTGTACATAAGTAAAGTTGTGTTGGAACACAGCCACATTCATTTGTTTATGTATTGTCTGTGGCTGCTGTCATGCTACAACGGAAACGTTGAGTGGTTGTGACAGAGACCATATGGCCTGCAAAGCTGAAAATATTTCTTATCTGGCCTTTACAGAAAAGTTTGCTGACCCCTGGTCTAGTCCAGTATTTTTTCAAACTGTGGGTCACAGCAGCCAGTCATGAATCAACTTGGTGGAACATGACCAGAATTCAAACAAGAAAAATAGAAGAATGGACAGAAACTATCAGAGTGTATCGCTTAATTATAAGGCTGTGTTTCTCCTCAAACATTTTCTTATTTCCTTTAACTTTTATTTCAATTAAGTATGTATGTGTACTCTTGGTCCTAAGCTGAATTATTTATCTTACTTATGGGTCTCAACCAAAAAAGTTGGAAAGCTACTTGTCTAGGTGAACCTAGGAAATTTCCAGTTGTTCACCCAGTTATCTGGGATGAAATTTGCATGCAGGCTGCTCAGCTACCTGTGCTCAAGGGAGCAGTTCTCTATTCCTGCAGCCCAGATCCAAGCTAAACTGGTGGGTACAAGATTCTGTACTACATTTCTCTCCCTGGAATAACGGTGGTTACCTCTGCCCAGGACACAATGCCTGGCCCCAGGTAGAACCCTTTCCTTGTTCTCACCCAATTTTCTCCCACTTAAAGAGGAAGGTTTCCATTTTCCCACTGGGAGTGAATGAGGAATGTTCACTTCCAGGCAGGAAGAGAAAAAGAAGTAAGTCCCAGGACCAAGGACACAGAGCTCCCTTCCCAACCCTTTGATTGACAGCTAATACTCAGTGACAAGAGATGGCGCCCGTGCAAGGTGATGAGAAGTGAGATCCGAGAAGGCTCTGTGTTTACAAACATATTGCCAAAAGTGTCACGGATACAATTGAAAAACATCGATAGCGATCGATGGGAACAAATCACTGGCCCCAGCCATTAAAAAAGAAAGTGAATCCAGGCCTGGAGGAAGTGAAGGAGAAGAATCTGTAGAGGACGGGAGCATGGTTACACCCTCTGCCTCTCACTTCTTCCCCTCCTGCTTACTCTTGGTTTTTCTTCCCACAGTCCCCGCTCTGCACCTCTGCTCATCACTGCCAGTTGCCCCCTTTACAATGGAAAGAAAACCATTGATTTCTACAAAGCCTCTGCCTTGGTCTTAGAGGAGGAATCTGAGCAGAGCTCCCTGCTTTCCTCTTCCTTTCTCCAGGCTGTTCCCCGATGCCTGTTGAATTTCAAGCAGTGACTTTGTGAACCAGTTCTTAGCTAAGCTTCATGTTCTCACAAGGCATCCCTCCACACAGGGCATTATTAGGATGTGATGTGCTTTGTCTGAGCAGGGGGTTCTAGGACTTGAGAGCTAAGCTTGGTTGGATCCATCTTGGTCTGGAAAGTTTTGGGAGGCCAAGGAACTATGTTCAGCAGGAAGTTTCGACCCTGATATTATGGTAGAAAACAGAGTGTGGAAAACAGGAGCAATCACAACTCCAAAAATTTGAGGTGAATTTGCCGCTGGAGTCTGAGGGACTGGAATAGACATCATGGAGAAACTTGGGAGGGATGAATGAACTTTGATGGATGGAGAGTAGAACCTTCCTGAGTTCAGGTCACTTTAGAGCCTGGGAAAGCGGTGTAATCCTTCTTTTAAAAAATGAGATAAAACATACAGCAGCAGCAAGAAGGACAGTGCTCGTGCCAGAGCTGCAGAAGTGTCTAGAAGGACTCAGCAAAGGGTTGGGGTTGGCTCGATGCTGGGCTGTGGATGGTCATTAAGACTCAGTGCCCAGCATGCTGGTTCTAAATCAATTCAAAAAGTCTTTCACAGGAGGAATAATGAATTAGAAGTGTTTTGTCCAAATAAACCAAAGTGACCTAAGAAGAGAGACTTTAGAGGACAGATATCAGGTGGTTGCAGAGAAAGCAATTTCCCCACAAAATTAAGGAGGTAGATAGGGGGCCCAGAGAGAAGGAGAACAGAGACCCAAGGACCAAGGAGTAAACCAGCTTTCCTGGGACGAAACAACAGCAGCCCGGGCAGAAACCAGAGTAACAGATCGGGCATTGTTTGATCTCCTGCTCCTTCTCTCTCCCTCTGTCTCTCCCTCTCCCCTCCTCCCCCACCTCTCCCCCTTTCTCTCTCTCTCCTTCTCTCTCTCCCTCACACACATATATATATTCACTCATTAATCTATTGTATTGCTTATTTATTTTGTGCAAGGCATTTTTCTGTACACTGGGAATTCAGATTTAAAAGATATAGAAATAAAATCTCTGCCCTCAAGGAATTTGTGAATTACCTCATTCCTTATCTACTGGACAAAGTCTATATCCTGAGATTTTTCACTGAGTCTCAAAACAATTGTGTCATTTAAGTGACTGAATATGTGGTTTGAGGGAACAACCATGAAGCAAGGGTCTAGGAAGAAGCAGAGGAGGCAGCCCCAATCCAAAGCGCAGGCCCCATGACACAGGGAGCACACTTGGCCATGGTGACAATAATGTCATGGCAGGTAGGAGGAGATGCCCAAGAACCTTCAGACAAGGAGCCCCTTCTGCCATTTCATCTCTGGCTGTCAGAGGCTCCCCCACAGCCCTGGTCGGTGGTAAGTGAGCTATCAGGAGGATGGATTAGCGTCATGCAATGAGGTAGGTAATGATCTTTGAGGCCGGGGGAAGCAGGGGTCCCTGTAGAGTGGGCATAAACTTAGCTTAAGAGAGTGTGAATTTCTTGTGCAGACAAGAAGGCATTCAGCAACATTCTCTTGCAGGACTTAAACCCCTTCTTTGTCCTGGTATATAGTCATGGCAGGATATAGTCACTTCTTTTTTTTTTTTTTTTTCTAGAATCTGAAATGCAGTTGAATTTTTCTACATGCTGAGATGTTTTCCATTTTTAGTAGCTTGTAGAGAAGCAACTGGGAGTTGGTGATGAACAGTATGGGGGTGGACACTAGTCCATAAAGTGATTAACAGACTGTTAGGTGTCATCCAACCACTCTTCCATCCAGCCAAACATCCGTTGGTTTACTCACGGAGTATTTACTGAGATTGAATAGGGAAGAGAGTCCTACAGGGCTGCTTCCCAAACTCCAGGTTTGCCATTTATCTTTTCAATTGCTGCTATTTTACAGATGTTCAATGTCTCATTCTTGGACAGCCCTGTGCCATAATAAGAAAGGAAGACACAGCAATAGGGCTAGTGATTTACCTGTTAGGAGTCATAATAGTGTGAAGATGTGTTGGAAATCACCTCTGAGTACTCTGATATTTTTTGTGCACATCTCAGAAGGGATCAAGGATGAGGATAATGGGAAGAACCCAGAGTGACAGGCTGGGTGGGATGGGAAGAGCCTTCGACATAACTGGCCATGTGACCTGGGCCATTGGCCTCCCCAGTTGTCACTGGTCTTATTGTAATGTATGAAAAGAGGTTGAATATGCTAATCTCCAAGGCCCCTTCCTTCTGTGGCATTTCATGAAGTCTCACTTGTTAATAACAGCAACCAATTGATCCGTGTCATGCTGCCCTAGGTTCTCCTCTTTGCTTCTCACCCTTTTCTTGTCCTTTCTAGATGTCAACAGCTCACAAATTAATGCCATCCTTCCTCCAGCTGCTGGTTATCCTGAAGAGTGTTTCCATTTGCCAACATCCAGCCTTATACTCTAACCAGTGTTACGCAATGCATTTTCAGTAACAATGGCGGTATTCACATCTGCACTAGTCATTCTGGTGGCCACCAACCACATGGGACTACTGAGCACTTGAAATGTGGCTAGTAGGACTAAGGAACTAGATTTTAAGTTTTACCTAATTTTAATTTAATTTGACTTTAAAGAACCATGAGTAGTTGGTTATCAGACAGCGTAACTATAATCTGTTCTTTCCCCAATGCTCTCTGGTCTATATCAAACTTATCTGTTCATTTCTTCCTAAATCATTGGTTAAATTTGGTATCTGTAGTGAAACTTCTTTGGCTGGAATTCTCTTGACCACTTACTAGCTGCAGAACCTTGGGCAGTTTACTTAACCTATCCAGACCTCAATCTCCTCACCTGTAAAATGCAGGTACTAATAGTCCTACTTTGTGGGATTGCTGTATTGATGAAGATAATGAACATAAAGCACTTAGCACAGTCCCTGCCACTTTGTGTTGATAAAGATTAGCTGAGAGAGAGGAGGAGAAAGAGAGAGAGAGGGAAATGTATTTCCACTATCTATCTCCTATTAGAGTTAAGTTTTGCAGGCTGACTATCTAACCTGTAGTGTTACTAGTTAGCATATGGAGACAATACTGTCTCCCAGGGCCCACATGTGTATCTTTTTTATTTGAGTCTTATCTTTTTGTCAGGCACTCCTGATACCTCTGTTCCCTGCACCAGAGCAGATACAAATCTCCTAACAGCAGCTACACTGACACAAGCTGAGGGTCTGTATCCCTGGTCTCGCACACACATACATGTGAATATACCCATGCACACACACACATGTTATAAAGCAGACAGACCTGCGATCTCATTCCTTCAGACATCTGTGTCTTCTGGCTGTGGCTCCTCCTCCTTTGGGCGATGGGGAGCAGGGCGATGACCCCATTAATTCCAGGCAGGCCCTTGTTGCTCTGCAGGCCTCCAACTCCCTTCGGACCTCCCCTCTGGCCAACTTGATCTCCCAAGTGACGTCTCTCAATCCTGCTCCAGGAATCAGATGTCTAAATAGCAAATGAAAGATTAATGCCAGTGGCCAAGATTAGGGTGTGAATAATTTAAAGGGCAGAGTAAGAGTCAGCTCTGCTTACCAGCAGGGCTGCCTGGTAGAGGTCAGGGAAAGGGTAGGGGCCTGCGTAGGGCCAAGGATTGGAGGTTGTGCATTCCCATGGATTGATTTGGGAGAGGATTTGTTGTCCTTGGCGTTGGGAAGAATTTGTAGTTACAACCAGGAAATGGATCCTTTGGAATTCTTATCAATATAGAGATTGTGGGTTCCATGAGGTGTGTGGGAGGATTTCGTGTGGGTGCCATGTTTCCGTGGAACTCATAGCACATCCTATGCCTCTCATGATAAGGATACCTCTCACCAGTATCTCTGTTCTTATTGCCACCTTGAACCCGTTGGGCGATAGGAATTCACATGACTGGGGACTGGGGGCTGATTAATTAGCCACTCCCACAAGTAGTGGAGCACTTTCTGGGGTTATGGGATTTAAGGTGAGGAGTGGCCAGATATTTGTGAAATGAGCAGATATGTTACAGAAAGTATGGCTCTTGTCCAGGCATAAAACCTCTGTGTGGATATTTTTTTCTCCCATCCCTACCATCTCGGTCACCTCTCTGCCACCCCAGCCTCCTGTTAGGTTTACCACAGTCTCTCCTCTGATGGTTTGGGGTTTGATAAATACTTTCCTCTCTGGAAGTCTTTAGCAGTGCAGCAAAAAGGTTACATGATGGATTCTCCCCATCACTTAATTGAAGCCATAAAAAATGAAAAGAGAGTTTCCAATAAACCAAACCATTACTCACTGGTGGATGGAGAGGGGATCCCAGAACTGGGACCTGGGAGGCACAGCTGGGAAGCCCTCCAGCTGACTGTCTATTATGATTATTAATCACAACAGCAACAGGGTTCATCTGCACCGAGCTTCTTAATGAACTTGGACTCATGTCCTTACAAGGTTGTAGCCATTACAGCAACCAGAGCTTTTCCATTTAAAATCCCTGAAGGCTTAGTTGACTTGGATGGATGTCCAAGTGGGTGCATATGTCCCAGTGCTCCCCCAAATTATGAGATATGTGTAGTCGTATCTAGGCCCAAATAGTGGAAGAGAGATAGCTCTATCTGCCATGACTGGGAGACTTGTGTAGTGACTAGCAATGTAAGAGTATGGCTGGTGGCTGAGAGCATATCTTTTTTTGTGAGCACAGCTTGATGGCTGCATGTTGTGAATGGGGTGTTGAGAGTTTTGTTTACTGGATGGTTGATATGGGGGTGGGAGTGAGGAGTGTATGGTGGTAGTGGGTGTATATATTCTAAAATAGCATCATCTCTGTGTGGATTCCATAACATTTGGGTTTCCAGGTGCATCACAAGTAGGAAGACCCTAGAATTTATTGTCCAAACTGGAAGAGTTTTAAAAGTAAAAGAGGGCATTGCTAATATTTTGCCTGGGCCACACACATAAAGCAGCACCATATTTCAGGCAGCCAGGACCATGGGGTAACTCCATTTATAAGGCATCGTTGAATTGCTTAGGTGTGTTTTCCGTTGTGTTTTGCTCTGAGTTGGGTTTAGGTTGAGGCCTGTCTGTTGGTGCCTAGAGGAGTGGCAGAGGGTGCCTCCTTGGTGGAAGAATAATCGTGACATCTGCCACATGGTGGGAAAAACAGCCCCATGGCTCCAGGGTCAGAGATGTGCTGGTTGTGTGCCCCTGTCTTGATGCTGGGGGACTTTGGTGTTCACTCCAGGAGTTACTAGAGACAGTGAAGCAAACCCCTGGGCTACTCCAGGGAAGGAAGTAAAGACCCCATCAAGGAAATCTTCAGAGTTGCTTCCAGGCTTTGCTGTGTGCCCTGGGGCCACTATGCAGCGAGTCGGGAGGCAGACTCTGTTCCAGTATGATTAGGTCTGTCCTAGACTTGCCTGGGCCTCAGTTTATCTCTGTGTAACACTCAGGGAAGAATAGTTTCTAGTAATGAGAGTGTTAATGGTTGAGACAGTGTCAGGAATGAACTGTATAAGAACAGCATGCCTTCTTTTCCATTTTCCTTGCTCCTTCTCTCCCCACCCCTTATCCTTACCATTCTTTTATCAAGTGACTTTGCTTCTAAAGACCTCAGATCTTTGTTCCCTAGTCACTAATCCCTACACATCAGCAATAGTTTACCTCCGTCATGGCACCCCTGAGGTTTAGGAGGAAAGGAGAGGGGTCATCCCTCCAAAGCTTGGCCAGCGTGTCCTGCATGGAAGTCCTTCTCCGGTGCTCCAGGCCCTGGTTTTCTCTCCAGCTCCCCCTGGGATCCACAGCAGGCAGTGAGCTCTCTGGAATAACACCTACAAGAATTGTGTCCTGGCTGCTTTCTCCAGAGGTCCTCTCTCCCACCTCCTCCCTGAAAACGAAGAACTCCCCCATGCTGCCAGCAACTAGATGTAAACAGAAATTAATCCATCTGTGCCAAACCTCAACATGTCACCTGATCCTTATCACTGCCTCATAATCGCCTCCAAGGAAGATCTTATTATATTAAAAAGCAATTGCCCTCTATGCTGGTAACACTAATAGATTTTTGTGTGATATTTATACAGGATTTTGTTGTCAGCTCACGAGATGCTATTCCCTTCCTTCTGCCTCTTTCCTGCCCCCTTCATCTTTGCCCAAGTCTCCTATCATTTCAGTTTCCTGCAGGTCTCTGTCTGCAAGGCGATCAGCTCTATGAGGGCAGTGCACCTGTCTTCTTGACTGTTGTATCGTCAGCATGGGAAACATGCTTGGTGCATAGTAGACATACCATTTCATCCAGCCACTTCATTCATTCATTCATTCATTCAACAGATGGAGCTGAGGTCTAGAGGGGGAGATACACCAAACACCAAACAAATAAATGAAATAATAAACAGTTATCAGCACTTTGAAATAAATAAGTAGGGTGTTGAAATAGAGGATAATCAAGTTTTGGAGGTCTACTGAGAATGAAAGGCTGGAACGTTTGCTCTGAGACATAAAGAATGTGAGGAGCTGAGGTCGGCTGAAGAGCGTTCTAAGGCGAGGCACAGTCCCACCTGGGGGTTGTGAAGTGGAGAACAAATTCGGCACCTTTGAGGACCTGAGAAAGGCTTCCTGTGGACAGAAGGGAGGCAGAGGGCATTGGTCAAGTTTGGAGGGGCAGGCAGGAGCTAGGCCATTTCAGAAATGTCTGGGGTGGTCAGAGCATTCAGGGATGTGATCATGTGATTGGATGTAGAATTTGGGATCCTTCACACTCCAAGCATAAATATTGATGTAAATGAGAGACCAAGCCCTTAGGAAGTCTGTGGTGTGGAAATGCAAGGTGAAGTTGGTGAAGAGTGGAATTTGAACTGGGGATGCCAGAATTTCTGGGCCTTTTCTTCTCTTTCACACTGGCTGACACTCATTTCCTCGTGTCCTCTGTTCCTCAATGTTTACTGAGATTATGTCAACACAAACATGGAATTTGGACTCAGATGGTGGCAGAACTTGAAATCAGGGCCTAGGTGAAGCCTTGTGATAAGTTGAAAAGACCCAGGTTTCATAAACAACCACAATCGTAACAATGGCAATGACAGTCCATTTTTGCCTTCTCGGCTCTTTGGTGTCAGTAAGTTCAAAGCAGTTTAAATTGAAGATAGATTTGATGGCAAGAGCCAAGCCCATAACACACCCTTCATCAGCTATGGTCTTGTCAATTACTCATCAGAAGTAGCTGCTGATGAGGGATTCCGGGGTGAAGCCCGAACAGGGTGGCGAGGTGCCAGAGCCCAATCTGATTGCTGGAAGGTACCCATTCAGAGTCTGGGGAAACGTAACCTGCACAGAGAATCACCCAGCTCCGAGAGAACTTGGGCCTTCATCTGCAGTGAGGAAGAGATAGGAGAGTTGTTTGGAAACATGGAGCAACTCATTAATTAGAAGTTGAATGTCCCCCTTTCTCTGCCAGCTCTGAATACATTAAAGTGAAAACATGAGATCAGGCACGTTCCTTTCGTTCTCTATTTCTAAACATTCCTTGCATTAAAACCCTCATGTTTCTTTATTCCATGACAGCCGGATCATGTCATGGGCAAACATAATCGGGATGATGGCCAGAGTACCAGAACTTTTTCTAAAAGATGCTACTGAGGACTGGTGCTTGCTGCACAGGCTGGTATCTCCTGGGGCTCACGTCTGAGGTTTGGGTTCCCAGTGGAGTTTCCACCTAGAATGGATGGGGGACGGACAGATGGGTGGATGCACCGTCAGAAGGGGAGCTAGCTGGAGTCGAGGCAGGTTTGTGGCACCTTCCGTACCTCCTAATGGAGATGAGTAAAAGCATAAATGATAGTGGCCTTCCCCACCAGGGCCTTGTGGAGGGGAGTGATTGCATGCCTGTTTTTGGCAAAGTGCTTGGAGAAAGGCAGCCTAGACAGACAAAACTTCTATTATCAAAAGGCAGCACTTGCTAACCCTCTTCCCTCCATGACACCAGCCTCTCTGGTTGTCAGCTCATAAATGTGTCTCCCAGTTACATAGCACACGATGTAATCCTGTCAGATCTCCTCACTGCCCATTGGGATGGAGTTGGCAGTTCTAACGGTTATCCCTGCGGAGGGGGGAAGGCTAGGCTGGGGTCTGTTCCCAGCTGTGCGAGTGACAAGGCAGCTTCGCGTCTCTGTGCTTCCTTCTCCCCTTGGACGAAGTCAGGAAAAGCGTCTCTCCTTCCTGTTCCTTCTGAAGGTGCCATGTGTGAAAGGTACTTCGGAAGCTCAGACGGAAGGCACTGTGCTGCTTCTGGGGTTCTACGGTGCTGGCTCAGAGGGTCTCAGTCCTGTCTGTAAAGAGGAACTGTGAATGCTGAGAATAGCACGGGGGGCCACGGGAAGGTGGGGACAGTTTCCCTTTCCTACCTGTTTGTCCCAAACTGTTGCCATCCCCCAACTTTCACCCCCTGGAAGCAGGAGGGAGAGCATGAGGATCCAAGCCTAAACTCGTCCTTATTACATTTCAGCCATCGTGGTTATCCCATGCAACTACAGTCAGCTTCTCTCAACCCAAGGGACTCCATTCAAAAGAGGGAGCAGGGAGAGGTGAGATTCAAAATATTTAAACTTCAAGGGCACAAAGCCTTAATGCTGGGTGAAGAGTCTGGAGGCCCCCTGCTGGGCCAGTCATTAACCCTTTAGGTGACACATCTTAGGTCATTGGGGGGTCTCCCAGAGGACGAGCCAGCCTGCTGGGACTACAGGGGAAGTATCCGAAGGTGATGGCAATTTACCAACCAGTGTGGAAACATTTCAGTATTTTATCTTCCATCCTGCTGGATGAATATCAGTTCTAGAAACAAGTCGTATTTTCTCTGAACTGTGGGAAAGATGGCCAAGGTCCAGGAGAGAGATACAATCCCATGTAATTATCAAATCATGGAATTCCACCGTGAAAGAGTGAAAAATCCAATTAACCCCCTCATCCAGGGAGGGGAGCTGGTTCAACGTGTGGATTCTCATTTCCCCTCCCCTGTGAACCACTCAACCACTCTGGCATGATCGAAGGAGGGACAGACTTTCAAGGGGTGACAGACAATGTCCTTGAGGAAATGGAACTGCAAACCATGAGACCATCAGATGATTTGTGAGGTGATGCCCCATGCTTATAACGGACAAAAAGAATCCCATGGAGTTCGGTCAAGGGGAGACGTCTGGGGGCAGGAGCTGCCATGGGGGTTATAGGACATGGGATCTGTCCTCCTGTGCCTGTGTGGGCCACCAAGCCATCTACTGCAGTACCCTGGAAGGTCAGGTCCAGCTGGGGCCTGGATGGAGGCACAGAGCTGAGCCCCCACCTCCCTAACCTGGATTTCTGGCATCACAGGGCAGCTGCCAGCGACCCCATTAATCTGGATGTTTGGCTCCAGATGTCCAATCCCAAGGACATCAAGTCAGCATTTTTCTCTGTAGACTCTAAAAGAACAGCTGCATCTAGAAGACCGTCCAAGTTCATGACTTGTTAGGATGATTACAGTGTTTTACTTGTAGCATAGTTACGTCTCTTGGACCCCTTTCTGAGATCCCATTCTCAAACACAGGGGAATGGTATTTCAAGACACAGAGTGTGAGAGCAGAGTGGGTTTTAGAGATCACGTGATCCAACACATTCCTTCTTGAGATGATGACATGGGGTGGAGGGTGGGAGGGAGGCAGGCAGAGAGGGCACTTCCCTGCAGTCATCTGCAGAGGTAGTGGAAGAGATGTGACTGGATCTCCTTTTGTAAATAATATGTTTTTAGCCGGGTGCAGTGACTCATGCCTGTAATCCCAGCACTTTGGGAGGTCGAGGCTGGTGGATCTCTTGAGGTCAGGAGTTCGAGACAAGCCTGGCCAGCATGGCAAAACCCCCTCGCTACTAAAAATAGAAAAAAATTAGCCGGGTGTGTTGGCACGTGCCTATAGTCCCAGCTACTCATGAGGCTGAGGCAGGAGAATCGCTTAAACCCAAGTGGCAGAGGTTGCAGTGAGCCGAGATTACACCACTGCACTCCAGCCTGGGTGACAGTGAGACTATCTCAAAATAAATAAATAAATTTTTAAAAAGTGTTTTTGTGTTCAAAGCTAAAAAAGAATTGAACAATACTTGTTTATTTAAAAAATTTAGAAATCTATAAGAAATGTAAAAACTGCACACCCAGAATGCCACCGCCTGCGGCTATCATTAATATTGCCTTTCAATTTTTTATGTTAATCATTTTCTGTAGATAAGATTACACTATGTATCTCATTTTTTCCTACCTATTCAGTGAACCTTGTAACTCAACTAACTTCCTCACTTGTAAACTCTTCATAATTTTAAACATCTGCTTAATATTCTATTATGTAGTTTACTTAATTCTACATTGTAGTTTACTTACCCACTCCCCTACTGTTTTATATTTAAGTTAGTTCTCATTTTCTAATTATAAATAATACTATTATGAAAATTATTGTGCATAAAGGTCTCTTTTTAAAATCCCTGTATTTTCAGACTATTTCCTTTGCTAGAGTCCCAGAAGCGGTATTTCTAGGCCAGAGGGTATGAACACATTAAAGATTGACTATCTGTTACTCAGTTGTTTTCCAAAAGTATTGTTCCAATTTATGTTCCCACTAGAAAGCTATGAACTTTTATTAAATCTTTGCTAATGTGGTAGACACTTCTTGTTTCCGATGTATAAAATCTGTGTGTTCTAAGTTCAAGTTCTGTGACATAGCAGAGATGGTGATATGAATAAACAGTTTCATTTAACATTCTTGAAAATTCAACAAAGCCCTGTATCTACCTTGGATAGCAAAAGGATTGGCCCCATTTAGCCCAACTGACTAGGACAAGCCCCTCAAACTGATGCCTACACTCCAGACCAGGAGAAATGTATTGACATAGTCCCAGGAATAAAAATAAAACAAAGTAGGTTGGTTTCCAGGGGGCATGCTGGGATGTAGGACCTGAGCAGCCAATGTACTTGTGTGCATATGTGTGCATGTGTGCATGTGTGTTTTTGTGTGTTGGCATACATGCATGTTTGCATGTGCATGTGTGCATGCATGCAGGATGCATCTACATCCCTGGAGGAAATCCAGAGTGCTGGATCAATGTACTCAGAAACACACTTCTCACACTAGAAAATGGGCGTCATACACCTCTCTGTGAAAATCACCAGAGGGGCTCATTTGGCTACTCTGATGATCCACGCCAGTCCATCTCAGCCCTGCTGTTCAGAGGGCCTCCAAGTCCCGGGGGTGGGGTGTCCCAGAAAGGATTGGGCCATTTCAGCCTGGCTTAAGGAGATGGCCAGCTGAGATAATGAGCCCCTGCTCATTTTTAGGGCAGTCTGGCAGGCAGGACCACCAGAACAAATGAGAGTGTCAATATCTATCTTTGCAGATGCATCAGTCAGGGCCATCAGTGTAGCTATTTCTAGAATGCCCCTCTCTCCCAGACTCCATAAGACAGGTGAGGACATGGGGGATGAAGGGTTCTTATGAAAGCTGAAATCCCACTTGGGCTTGTTTCCCTTATCATTAGAAAAGGGGTAAATGAGGCCTAGAAAGTTGAATTTTCCCCTCAAAATGATCACCTACTCCGTTATGATTCTCTTGGTGCCCACTCAACCTTCTCTGCAAATGCAGAGTTGGGGAAGTGCAAGGACATTAGAGATTTGAACTTGGCCCTTCTTACCTTCATTCACAGAGAGGTTGCGTGGCTTCTGGGAGACAGGTCACTCAAATTCTAGCCCACACTCTAGCAATCCATGTGGCTCCAGGTGAGTCACAAATGTCCCTGGGTCATGCTCTTCTAACCTGTGAAACAGGAGGCTGGATGAGGTAAGTCCTGGACCTTTTCTTTTTTTTTTTCAGTTTTATGAATTTGAGATATAATAAAAATCAAATATGCCTAAACAAGTGATATTTGGCTAGAAGGCAGCAGATGCTCTGAATCTAGGAGGCCAAAGGAGAAGCCCTATTCCTTTCAGTCATGTGGTCAAGAGGCTCCTGGGTTTCCTATAGCATCCAAAGATGATGGGAGAGTTCAAGGTGAACAACAGGTGAGTTAGAACACGCTCTGGTTTACTCAATTCCAAAAAATCTCACAAGGGAGGAAATAAGCTGCGGTTGGAGTAGCTGAGTTACTGACTCCAAATTTGAAGAAGTTCTTGGAGTGCGTGATTGACTTATCTAATGTCAGCTTCATTTATGGGCCGTGGAAAAAATACTCAGACCATTGTGTGGCAGGAGGGTATGCTATCCCTTTCAAATGAGCCAACTTCTGTCTGGGCTGAGAATTAGTCATTGGAAGGATATAGAAATCCTTCTCTGTGAAGAGGTCCATGGATCTGAAAAGTCCTTTTAACCCTGCAGTGTAAGCCTGGAGATACTTGGACTCTGACTTGGTCAGGCAGTCTGTCCCTTTGCAAAATGGGATTTCCGCCTGCATTGAGGCCACATTGAGTCATTGTCACTTCCCTGCCACTCAAACGGTACTTTCCAAGCCAGGGGGCCACAAACTCATTGTGTAGCTTTAAGTCAATTTAGTGTGCTGTGGCCAACCTTTTTAAAAATGGAATAGACTAAGGAAAATATCTGAGTGCATTGCAGGTAGCAAGGGGAAGACTTCCTTTCCTGAAATGTGTTGTTTTATCCTGGGTTTCAACGTAAGATCTGGGTAGGCCTCCAGCAAAACAATTTTTACAACTGCCCTAAAGGATGGGGAACCTGAGGTCTAAGGAATCCAGATGCTCTCTGCACATCCTCCCAATGTATATTGTGTGCCGCATGGGTATGTGTAGTAAAAACCAGAAATACCACCTGGTTCTGCAAGTGATGGGCTGTGGGGCCTATGGGCATCCACTCAGCCCAGTGTCCCCTGGCTTTGCAGCCTGGGCTCTAGATGGAGGAGACCTGATAACCTGACACCTCCTCCCCTGGGAGGACCAAGAGCTGTCACCCATCTTTCCAAGACTGGCAGTAACCAGGACTCTATTTCCTGTTGCCCCTGCTCCTCTGGGAAGAAGGAGCAGGAAAGTTTAATCAAGGAAGAGTGAGATCAGAGAGAAAAGGGAGTGGCTGGCTCAGCATCTCATGGTGAGTCCAGTGTGGCAGGTATGGAATCACAGTTCCTAGGTTTTCCTAAGTAGGAGCAGCTGTAGACACAGCCTAATCCTGCCTTATCAGTGTACAAGGAACCCAAAACTCTGCATTGCTGTAGCCCATTTCAAACCAGACTTTTAATCACCAAGGCCCAGGCTCCACTGCCCTGCCTCCTGCTTTCAGTCAGGCAGGGAGCACCATGTTTTAGCAAACGGCTTCTGAGAGCTGTGGAGTGGAAAACATACATCCCTCAGAAGAGAATGTGTCCGACACACACACACATGCATACATGCACATATACACACATACCCTTGGCTGCCCTCTCTTATTATTTTTCTGAAACAATGGATCCCCTGATGTTATTTTAAAGTATAATGTCAGACTCAGGTTCTTCACAACAAGGAGGACCAGCCCGGGGAAGCCAGTGGGGACACTGGGGTGACAGGAAGGCAGTAGCACCCCACCCTGTGCGATACTCCCCCTGCAGCTTCATCCTTCCACCCTCTATACCTTCTGGTCTCCTGGATCACAGGGAGAATAATAATAATCGTAGTAGTAGGCATCAGAATGATAATCACAGTCTACACCAGCTTGGCACTGTTCTAAGAACTTTACATGAATTATCTCAATCTCTAGACCCCTATCAGGTGGCGCTGTTACTGTCAGCCCCTTTAACAGGGGACAAAACTTGGGAAAGTTAAATAACATGGTCACATTGCTCATTAGGATGCCAATCCAGCAGTCTTACTTGGGAGTCCATTCTTAATCACTACCCTGTAGCATGTGGCTTCCATGTCACCTGGTGCACTGCCAGGTCCATGTAACAGGGACACTGTGACACTAGCAAGCCATGTTGGTCATGTGGCCATCCTGTTCTGCCACCCAGTGGGAGGCCACCTGCCCACTGCCCCCTGGCTCTGGGCCTGCGAGGGCTGGTTGGCGACAGTGGTGGAGGGTGGCCCCCTGTCCCTGGGCCAGCGAGGGCTGGTTGGCGACAGTGGTGGAGGGTGGCCCCCTGGCCCTGGGCCAGCGAGGGCTGGTTGGCGACAGTGGTGGAGGGTGGCCCCCTGGCCCTGGGCCTGCGAGGGCTGGTTGGCGACAGTGGTGGAGGGTGGCCCCCTGGCCCTGGGCCTGCGAGGGCTGGTTGGCGACAGTGGTGGAGGGTGGCCCCCTGGCCCTGGGCCTGCGAGGGCTGGTTGGTGACAGTGGTGGAGGGTGGCCCCCTGGCCCTGGGCCTGCGAGGGCTGGTTGGTGACAGTGGTGGAGGGTGGCCCCCTGGCCCTGGGCCTGCGAGGGCTGCTTGGTGACAGTGGTGGAGGGTGGCCTCCTGGCCCTGGGCCTGCGAGGGCTGGTTGGTGACAGTGGTGGAGGGTGGCCCCCTGGCCCTGGGCCTGCGAGGGCTGGTTGGTGACAGTGGTGGAGGGTGGCCCCCTGGCCCTGGGCCTGCGAGGGCTGGTTGGTGACAGTGGTGGAGGGTGGCCCCCTGGCCCTGGGCCTGCGAGGGCTGCTTGGTGACAGTGGTGGAGGGTGGCCTCCTGGCCCTGGGCCTGCGAGGGCTGGTTGGTGACAGTGGTGGAGGGTGGCCCCCTGGCCCTGGGCCTGCGAGGGCTGCTTGGTGACAGTGGTGGAGGGTGGCCTCCTGGCCCTGGGCCTGCGAGGGCTGGTTGGTGACAGTGGTGGAGGGTGGCTTCCTGGCCCTGGGCCTGCGAGGGCTGGTTGGTGACAGTGGTGGAGGGTGGCCCCCTGGCCCTGGGCCTGTGAGGGCTGGTTGGTGACAGTGGTGGAGGAGATCCACCAGCCTCCTTCTCTGCCTCACAAAGGCTGAGGGGGCTGCATATCGTCCTGGTTGGGGTTTCAGTGATGAAGTCACTGGGGGGAGTCTCCCATAGTCTAGGAAAAGAGGTCTTTGGAAAGCTTTCTTGGGACATTTCCTGGAGTTGTGTTGGGCGGGCCTGTCAGAGCTGGTGGCATTGTGTGTAGCCTCACATCAGCCTCCTGTAGGGTTAGAGGTTCAGCCTTCTCATGGAGCTATTTAGGGTCAAGGCCTCTGGGTTAATTCCTCAATGGGCTCTGACCCACCCTGTGTTATGGAGGTGCTTGGAGACCCATGGAAACAAAAGAAGTGAAAGAAAGAAAGTCTTGTCTCCTGGCCCCCACAGAGCCTGGGTGAATCTCTGCTCCCCAGAACAGCAGGACCAACTACGAACCCCTTATCCCGCTCTGAACTTCCCTGTTGCACTTCCTGAGTCCTGCCCCTTGTGAATGGAGCATGTCTGATGCAGACTCGCCTGGGTGCCCTGGGGACTGAGAAGGGGTTTGTTTGCAAGGGGGACTGAACACCAAAAGTCGGCAAGTGGGTCCAGTTGGCCATTTTCTCCCTCCTGATCCCTCAGGTCCTGTCCCCAATGTCAGCCCCCAAACACCCTCTTCCCCCTTCTCTGCCTCTTCCCTCCCACCCCACAAAGTGAAGCCACAAACTTGCATTTTGGAGTCGACAGGCAGATTCCTCCGTCATCACTATGCATGGGGTGGGAGGAGGTTGGAGAGAAGAGTGGAGAAAAAGCCAGGCCAGGCAGGGGAAAAAAGTCCCAATTTAAACCCAGGCCAATTTGGGAATTCAGCTGACACAGCAAGCAAATGCGATCAGTAAGAAGTGAGAGGGAGATGATTTATGTTTTGTGCCTGAGGATCCACGGAAGACTTTCAGGTGTCATCAGGGCCCCCCAGTGATCTTTAGCAGCAATTAGGGCCCCCTCCCCTCACTGGCCTGCCTGGTTTTAGGCTCACGCTGCCACCTCCTCCCCTGAGTAGGGGAGATCTTAGAAGCCTCTCTCCCTTGCCTGACTTCTCTTTTTCAACTTTCACATTTGGATGAAAATGGGACACTGGCATTCCCAAGAGAGAACATGATTGAGTGCTGGGCTCCTGAGAGGGCAGTGCATTGCCAGCATAGGATGCTTAGGTTTGGAACCTCCATGCCCTTCCCTGCTGCTTTTGGGGGCCAAGCATAGCAGGGGTCAGGCCCTCTGAGTCTGGGACGGGGACCTGGGTTCTGTGTAGTGGGAGAGATCATCTTCTCTCATCTTCCTGCTCCAAGCACTGCGTCCTGGGATGTTGGCATGGAAGGGGCTGCCCAGCCTGCCCTCTCTGGCTCTGAACCACACAGAGAGCCAAAGCAATGCAGCTAGCCAAGAAGAGATGCTCTAGGTTAGCTGCGGGAGAAGAGAGATCCAGTTATTACATATTTGCATGGTGGCGGCGGGTCAGCTGAGTGTTTTGTGTTTTGTTAATGAGCTCTTCAACACTAGCTCTCTGGATTGAGGGTCAATGGGTGGGCGTGCTCAGCACAAGAAATGAAGGAACTGGGTCAAGGACACACAGTTTCTGGCCACGCTGGAGGTGGCATTCTCAGCCAGACCTGTCTCATGCAAAGTGATGGTGCTGTGGTAATAATGTAGGAGGTGCTTCTCCTGGTCCTCGGATGCCTCCTTGTTAAACCTGATTGATCCAATGGACTGAGCGGCTCGGGAGCCGCCTGCCCTTTGCTCTGCATACCCTGTGATGGCAGTGGCCGGTGCTACAAAGTGAGAAAGCAGGCTTTGAGAGGGGAGCTGTGTTTTTGGCAGAGAGTACTTCCTGCAATAAGATGATTAGCCAGCCGCCCCTCCCATAGTGGCAGCCTGCAGCAGCACACTGCCCCTCTCCACTGTGTATATGTTGGATTAACTAATAACAGGAAAAAGTAAAGAGATGTTCTCCAAGGCATTTAGAACTTGGACTTGAGTATCTTAAAGCCCTTTCTCCACCTTTAAAATGGAGCCCCTCTGCCTTGCTAGGGTGGCTGCCTCGTGTTAGGTGAGTCCCCCAAGTTACTTTTTATAGCTTTCTGTCTCCCCGTCTACCGTCAGGATGTCTGTCACCTGTCACTCCTCACTGTTGTCACTGATCCTGTCTGATGCAGCTCTCCTGCTGCCATTTAATTTGTTCTTTTTAATTTGCTATGGGCTTGGAAACAGATACTCAAGCTTATTAGACTTGTGTATAAAATAAAGAGGTGTTGTGTGATTACTCCAGGGACCTGCTAAGTCAAGTGCATTCGCTTTGGTATGTAGGCTTGAGATTTCTATTTTACTGTTTCCCAGGTCATTTCTGGTGTTTTCTAGCACCTGGCTGTGTTCTCGACTGGGGAATCTAAGGCCAGTTGAAGTGCAATCAGGCAAAGTGACATGAACCATGACAAGGACTGCTTACTTTTATACCCATCGATACTATATTCTGAAGCCTCTCCAGCATCTCCCTCTTTTGCTTCTCTGAGAGATGCCAAGTGCCTTCTGGGCAATTGGGTTTTTGCTAAAAATTGCTGTTGGTAATTTGCAGGGACTTAGAGCTGGTTCAGGTGTTTGAAAAGATCCACTCGTCTCAGCAGAGGGATACAGCCAGTTTATTATGAAAAGTTTTATCCATCTTCACTCCTCAGCTGTCCCCAAGTTCAGTTCTTCCCCTCCTCCCCAGCATGGCCACACTATCTCTGAGCCCTTCTTTATTGGCTTAGAGGGCACTTTCCCTTCCTTGAATTCTCCAATTCTGCCCCGTACTGGTTAAATCCCACTTCACCATGAAGCCTTCCCTTATCCTACATGAATTTCTCCAACCTTTTGCATCTGTTCAGCAGTTCACTGATTTACTCCACAGGTATTTATGAAGCCTTTGGTACTATATCACATCTGTTTTTGGATTTCATGTGTGTGTCACACCTTCCTCCATGAGCAGAGGTTCTCAGCCTGGGCTTCACGTTAGAATCACCTGGGGAACTTTTAAAACTCTGATGCTCAGGCTGCACCCTAGTCCCATTAAATCAGACCCTGGAAGCACATTTTTTTTAACTTTGCCTTTTGAGATAATCCTGGATTTGCATGCAATTGCAATAAATTGTACAGAGGTATTCCTGTACCCTTCACTCAGTTCTCCCTTCCACATGGCAGCATTTTGCATAACTATAGTACAATATCACAAATGGAAAATTGACTGGTACAACCCACCAAGCTTATCCATTCAGATTTCACCAGTTTTTGCATTGGTGGGTGTGTA
The DNA here is from genome assembly GCF_049350105.2 of Macaca mulatta. NCBI lineage: Eukaryota > Metazoa > Chordata > Mammalia > Primates > Cercopithecidae > Macaca > Macaca mulatta. The sequence continues at coordinate 172,115,483 of NC_133408.1, read as the reverse complement.
TTTAGTCCTGTGCAATTTTATCACATGTGTAGATACGTGCCAGCCAAGGGTCTCTCCCTTTTCCACAGGTCCTGGAGACCTGATTTGAGATCGTGCATGTCAGGTCGCTGGAGTCCTCTTCTGGCCCGCTTGCACAGATAGCTATTTGCAGGGCTCGGGAATGAAATTGAAAATAGACCAAACAATGTGACAGTTTTCTCCTGCTATTTTTTCTTCCACGAACAGAATGTTCAGCATTATTTTTTTCTCTTTGTGCAATACTGCAAGTGAGAAATAATCTGATTGGAATGCTGGCTTATGCTGTTTATAAGCCTGCAGTCTCCCGCAAGCTGTGCACAGGGAGCTTTCCCGAGGAGGACATCTAGGGACTTGCAGGATGAAAGGTTTGGGGAGTCTCTTCTGCCACACCCAAAATCCTGGTGAGGCTAGGAAGGAAATGTGTGGCATGCATATGGATGGTACCCCTGGAGGCTTCTCTTTTTCCTGGGAGTGTTCTCATGCATTTTGCCTGAAAACCATCAAGGAGTGGACTAGCCCATTCACACAGGGCCTGGGAAGGAAGGGTGAGCGTGTCTGAGACTGGGGTACATTATGTCTCAGATTTTGTCTGCTGAATAGTGGGGAGGAGAGACGAGGACCTTAAGCTACCTGCTTGATTTTGTGAAACACATGGAATTTGAGGCCTGAGATGGACTGGCTGTAGAGAACACAAGAGCCTGGGTGACAGGTGGGTCGCAGGACAGAAGGATACTCTTCTGCATCCTCCTAGGGACTCCTTCCTAACCTCAAGAGAGGGGACAGAAAAGCATCATAATTGTCAGTATCACATGGGAACTTGGAGAAAGTGAAGTCCTTTATTTCCTGGGAGGCTTTAATCTGAGGATGTTAATTCTTTCTTTTTTTTTAAGAAACACGTATGGATCACTCACTCTGTGCCTGGTATGAAGCTTGGTTCTGGGGCACAAAGCTAACAAACACAGGACAGACTAGGCATTTGTCTGTTTAGATGTGGATGAATTTTATTTTATTTTTTTCTCCTGGGGTAGGAGGTGAACTGTGTGGGGCAAGGGAGGAAGTTGATTATTTTGATTTATTCCAATTTACGAATGCCCAGAAGATGTAGGTATGGGACAATCTGATCACAAAGGTCACATTCCTCCCCTTTCATGCCCATGAAAGTATTCTAGATCTCGGTTGGATTGTGAGTTACACAGGTGAAGGCATTTGTCAAAAACTCATCAGAGTGTACACTGAAGATCTGCACATTTCACTGTATGTAAATTTTACCTTAAAAAAATCACACTCCAAACAGAAATGGAAAAGAAGCAGTGAAGCCCCAGTTAAGAGCAGTCCACTTTCATCAGGAATAAAACCTTGATTTTGAAATTTCGTTCTAACGACATTTTCAGATGCCAGAGCCCACTACAGTGAATATACCTGTGGCCCTGCAGCTCTGCCCTCCAAAGCACAGACGTGTGACCTTCAGCAAACTCACTGCAGCCCTGCCTGGGTGTGCCTGTTTCTGCTTCTGGAACACTCCTCCCAGACCCCACTAGGACCAGCGTGGTCCCGCCTCCCCCGTGAAGCCTCTCTTGATCTCTCCAGTCAACCAAAGTGATCTTTCCTTTTTTTTGCTTCACCTGCATTGACTGCCTTAATATAATGTGACTCTTATTATTCAGAGTCTTTCATTCACATTTACTAAATAAGCCAGCACATAGAAAGAGTGTAGAACAGTGCCTGGCACAAAATAAATGCTCAAGAAGTGATCATGACTATTTTTGTTGTTGCTATGTTTTATGCTTATGATCAGTCCCTCTAAGGCCTGTGTCTTTGACTGACATACAAGCTGATAAGTCTTGTGGGGACTGGGTTGTGTCCCTTTGGTGACCATTGTGATGCTGAGCACTTGCGCCCATTTGAATCCGTTGGAATCTGCAAACCCGTGTGTAAATACTCCAGGCAAACTTGAAGCCCGTGGGTGTAATAGAGACATGACTGAGGGAAATTCTAGCAGGGACCTCTGTACTTAAATGCAGCACCAATCAGATGGCATGAGGTGGGAGGGGATGCCCAGGATTCTAAGACTCTTGTCCAGCCCTGCTGTTGAGAGGCCTTGAGAAAAACCTGGTGCCAGGGCCAGCCGAGGAGTGGGTGTGGCAGCCACAAAGGCCATCTTTGTGGACAGCCTTTAGAATCTCCTGTGGGTGTCCTGAGGTGGGGTAATAAGATGCCACTTGATGACAAGAGCCCTGCCTTTCAAAGTGACACTTGGCAAAGGGACATCATGACAATGACACCTGCTCATCAGCCCTGTCCACCTCGAGTTGGCGAGGGCTGGGCCACCGTGCTCATTAGGTCGGCATCTGTCCCCACCAGCCTGCCGGCAGCTGATGCTCGTTAATCCTGGAGCCCCAAGCCTACTGGGCCGAAAGAGGCTGAGCTTTTAGAGCCATTTATGGCAATGGCCTCAGTGAGTGCTGCTAGATTGATTTATAATTGGGCTGAGGAGCCTCCCTGCGTCCCCGGAGCCCAGGCTCTTAAACTGGGCCAGCCCAGGAGGGTGGTTTTGGCTCACTGGTTTTGTGAAAAGGACAAATGCAGAGCTGGGGTTCCCATCAGACCCGGCATGGATGGTGTCTCCACAGAGCTGACTCCTGTACACCCAGGGGCTTCCTGGCTTAGCCGCCTTGGACATGTGGTTCCTTGTTGGGACACCAAATAGAACCTGTGATAGTGAGGACGTGGACTCTTCAGGAGAGCAGAACACTCAACAGGGTCTTCCTGGCCGGCTTTGGGATCAGTCCTCTGAAGTCATAACAGTTTCACAGGAGAATATCAATAATGAAAATGGCAGATTATATTTATTGTCTGTTTTACATCTGCTTGGCATTGATCTAAAGGTTTCAAATGGATCATCTCATTCAATGAAGCAAGAGTTATCAGGCCTCTTTGGCAGATAAGGAAACTGAGGCACCAAGGGTTCCATAACTTGCTCAGGGACACACCGTACTAGAGGCAGAGCATAGCTTTGGACTAGGTGGCTTAGCTTGGGGCCTTGGTGCCTTTACTTTCTGCTGCTCCGAGCACGGGACTTGGCATTCCCAACCTAAGCAATGGGTCTGATGGATTGTCAGAGATCCTGGGAGCCTCCATATTGAAATGGCAGTGCCCAGGGTGATGAAAGAGAAGGTGACTGGCAGTCAGAAGAGTGGAATTCCAATTTCCTTCTGGCCGCTAAGCAGTCGTGTGACTAGGTATATCACTTTTCTCCCCTGTGCCCTTCATCAAATAGGCATACTGTTCTTAGTTGTTGCTTTTAAATAAGGATATCGGCCCACAATAGATATTAAAACACTGAGAAAATAATTAATAATGATGACTGTGACTGCCGTTGACCCAGTAGGAAGGCCCCCAGCATAGGTCGAGAGCTTGAAGGAGAGTATCATATTTCAGGTGGTAGAGACAGTGGCCTTTTGACAGTATAGGAGCTGCTTCATCGTTTGCCAGGATGAATCCCTGGTTCTCTCTGTTGCTGTCTTTCTGTGTCCTGTGGAATTTCCCGGATTTGGGGGAAACTGATGTCTACTCACGTCTTTGGGTCTTTTCTTTCTTCTGGCATGGGGCTCTTACGAGTGTGTGGTAAATAAAGCACCTAATGCCACCTCGTTCCCCTAATTCTTCCTACTACCTGCTCTCCACTTCCCCTTGTGCCTGTTTCTCTCCTTCTGCTGGTTCACTGTCATCAAAGACACATCTCAGTACCCAAACTATGCACCCAACTGGCTTCACTGCTGCAGGTTTCAGATCAGCTCGAGTGATGGTGGTGCTTTTTACGGCAACAGAAGCTGCTGATGCATAATTCAACAAACAATCCAGAATTGCATCAGAATCCAAATTACTCACATCAGAAGGATCTTGATGTTAAACACTGTCTCTTAAAAACCAACTTCATTCATGCCAGTTCCTGTGCTTTTATCTTCTAGTATTTGTAAAATTTGGGGGAAGACTGAGATATGGAGAAGACTTTTAGCCTAAAACGGATGGCTGGGTATCCCTGCAGAGAATGCGTGTGGTATGATGTCCCCAGCCCCCATCCCTGGGCCAGCTGTCAGAGTAGCAGGTGTCTGTGTCTGGATCTTGGGGCAGGATTTCCCTAGGCCCCAGGCAGGTGTGGGGCAGGGTCGCCCCCGGAGGCTCTGGTTCCCACACCAAGGCAGGGTCTTTCCCTAAAGAAGCCAGCATCCTGCTTTACTCTGGAGAGGCTGCGTTGCACCGTGGTTAAGAGTGCACAGGCTTTGGGAGAAGCCACCTCAGGTTCAAAGTCTGGCCCTGCTGGCCAGGTGCGGTGGCTCACACCTGTAATCCCAGCACACTGGGAGACTGAGGCGAGTGGATCACTTGAGGCCAAGAGTTTGAAACCAGCCCCATCTCATGGTGAAACCCAGTCCTCTACCAAAAATACAAAAAATTAGCCGGACATGGTTGCACACACCTGTAATTCCAGCTACTTGGGAGGCTGAGGCATGAGAATTGCTTGAACCCGGGAGGCAGAGGTTGTAGCAAGCTGAGATTGTGCCACTGCACTCCATCCTGGGTGACAGGGGGTGACTCCATCTCAAAAATAAATAAATAAATAAATAAACCCAAAACCAAAGTCCGCCCCTGCCACTAATCAGTTGTTTAACCTTAGGCATGCTACTTAACCTCTCCGTGACTTAGCTTCCTTATCTATCAAGTGTGGATAAAAATAGGATGTGGTAAATAAAGCACCTTATTTGGAATCAGGATGCTAACTGGCTTCATCATTTGTTTCCCGGCCATGGGGACCCTGGTCATTCCTTCTAGAGCGAGTGGTTATGGATTGCACTTGCATCTGGGCTTCTTGCTTTTTCTGGGAGGCAAAGAAAGTCAAGTGTTTATCTTACAGTGCTGTTGCGAAAATTCGAGTTAATATATATGAGTGCTACATACGTGTGGCTATTTGTCTCTTCCAGAAACTTCCATAGATACCTAGGGAACCCGCGGGTCTCCCCATTCCTTTTATGAACTCCCCAGTTTTCGAAGCATGACATATACTCTTCAGTATCTGGACTGAGTCCCCAGAGTCCTTTCTGCCTATCCATGGTGGGGATATCCCAGGGGGCTGGCTGAAGGCTTTCTCTTGATGTGATCACTTTGACCACCGGCTCCCCATCTCTAGGGTGCATTTACCCTAAGCCTACTTTGGTTCAGCTGTGTGTCCCAGGAAGCCCCCAGGCAACATCACTGTCTATCTCCAGTGAGGCTTAAAGGATCCGAAATTTATAGCTCACCAAACTATGGCAGCTCTTGGGATACCAGTTGCCCATAATTTGGAAGAAAGCAAAACACCCCCAAACAGTGAAAGCTTTCTGTGTCTTGAACATATGTACAGGCAAAGGTATAATGGGAGAAACACTCATTTGGAATCAGGCTGCTAACTGGCTTCGTCATTTGTTTCCCAGCCATGGGGTCCCTGGTCATTCCTTCCAGAGCGAGTGGTTATGGATTACACTTGCATCTGGTCTTCTTGCTTTTTCTGGGAAGCAAAGAAAGTCAAGTAATATTCTCCCCTCTTTACAAGAGGCTAATTGAGGATCCCAGCTTCCAGGCTGTCTGTCTATCAGAGGCAGCCTACATGGGTGCCAGGGCTTAACTGACTGCTGCTTCCCCCTGGTTCTGCCCAGCAGCATGTCAGGGGCCACATGGCCAGACATGAGATGCACAGGTGGGATGCACATGCCAGCCTCCCTGCGATACTTCAAATAGGACTTTGTGCCCCCACTCAGTGCTGCATCATCAAATTTATGGGGCTGACACCCCCTCTCAGCAGGACTCTCTCTGGGGTCCCTCCCAAGGTTTCCATTGATTTCTTCCTCTTACAGCGCCTCAGACTCTAAAGAAAGTACTTATTCATCTTGTCCCCACTCCTCATCTTCCTCTCTGCCTGAATGGCCACCAGCCAGCCCCTTGTCCTCAGCCATGCCAACTAGCCCCCATAAAACCCATGGTCCTGTTATCCTGCAACAGCTGCAAACCGGTGATTTCTAGGAGCCTGGAGGACAGGCTGTGACTTCCACTCAAGTCCAAACCTACACCTGAATGCTTAATTGAATGTTTCCCCCATTATTTCCAGGAGTGAAAAGTGGGTTATTTGGTCAATAGCTCTCCTAGCTGTTCATCAGCAGCTGTGGTGGCTACCTGTTTGCTGTAAGACTGCAGAGAGGTGCAGCTTCACTTTTGCTGGAGTGTGCAGCCACACCTGTCCCGGAAAGGCAGAACTACATCTGCATGTGATGAGGCCCAGGATCCCTGAAGGCTGAGAATCGCCAGGGCTGGTCCCAGAGCTCAGCTGACTGGTGGATCAGAGCCACAGATGGCCTCAGAGAATTCTGGCAAAGCAGAGGGATATTTTAAGTGGGGGAAGAACGGCAGGAGCTCAGAGCACGACTGCACACACAGTGGGTGGACCAGCAGCTTCCTCATGACTAGAATCCCAGGGCAGGGGCAGTGGGAAAAAGTGGGGAAAAGTTCTTCATAGATTCTCATGATTTTTTCCTGGGTTCATTCATGGCCCTGGACTCACACTAACTTGGTTTTAATTTCATGTTGCATGCAATGTGACTTCTAAAAGATGGCTAATCTTAGCACAGAGAGGTGAAGGAGTTTACCCAACTTCACACAGCAGGTTAAAAGCAGAGTAGAAGTGAAAACCCAGTTTTCTTTTCTTTCAAAGCAGTATTTGCACTTCTGACAGCTAGAATCACAGACCCAGACAACAGGGACACCCAGGGTCAGAGAGGTGAAGCGACTTGCCGAAGTCATACAGCCTATTTGTGGCAGAGCTGGGACTAGAACCCAGGTTCCTACCTCTTAATCTAGTGTTTGTTTCACTTCTCACTCCGGATCACATTCTCTGGTCCCTTCACCTGCTCCCCTCATTAGCTAGGGAGGAGGGACCCTCCTAGGGACTGGCATCTGCTGGTGCCATCTGTACCAAATCGGCTTGGGTGTCTCGAGGGGGTGGGACAGAGGCAGCCCTACTGGCTGGGCACTGCTTCAGAGGAAACTCGGCCCCATCCCGGCCCAGGGGCAAGCTTTGCATGAGCACAAACTGTTCCCTTCCCCCTCTCCCATGTGTCCTGGGTCTTGGCCAGGGCTTGGAGAAAAAAAAAAGAAATCTGGATGGCGGCTAGCCAGGCCGACTCCCAGGTTGTCAGAGGATTGGGGAAGGTCAGGCAGAGATGCCAGTTAACAGAAAAAAAAAAAAAAAAAAGAGGGTGGGGTGCAAATTGGTGGTCTGCGTCTCAACACCACTGTGCCTGGAATCTTTAATAGGTCTTGTCGTAAGTTGGCAGAAGAGCCTGGATTGTTACACAGCCCCACTTCTGAGTCAAGCCTGGGCTCTGCTGCCATGCTCTGAAGATGGCTCAGTGTCCTGGTGCCGCCCCGCTCTGCCAGTTTCATCCAGGCTGAACTTCAAGCCTTTAAATGTCCAGTTTTTCTCTTACATGGAGTCAGGGGCCTCTTCTTTGGATTCCCACCCTCCTCTCCACTTCCCTTGCCATGTCTGCTTACTCTTCTGCCTCTCCTCCTAGCCTCGGAGTTTCTAGAGAACGGGGACCATGTCTTGCTGCACTCTGTATTCTCAGTGCTTAGCACAGTGTTGTGTAGTGTTATGCTCACTAAATATTTCTCAGACGAATGAATGAATGAATGAATGTGTAGCTAACAAAATTAGGACTTGAGTGATGAGCTTGTTGGGAGGGAGGGTGCTCCCATGATAATCAGCCATGCCCAAATCCAGGTTCATATGTGGGGCTGTTTGCTCTTGACTCCTTAGTTTGACACCCAGGTTAAAGCCAATGCACCCTCTCTGGATCATGGGTTCTTGGGGTAAAGCCCATTCACTGCCTTAGGTGCTGGGCTGATAATCAGATGAGAGACATAGTCTGGCAGGGGAGTGGGATTTATCACCCGCTGTAGGAACCCAGAATGGGGAGTGGGAGAGTCTTCTTGGGTGGGTGGGGCTGGGGTCAGTGGTGATGGTGGGGGTGTTGGGGTCAGTGGTGCTGACAGAGAAGGTGAGCATGAGCTAGGCCTTGGAGGATAAGTGAACATTTCCAACGAAAAGGATGAGGAACAGCATGAGAAAATTCGGAGAAGGAAACTGACAACTGGTATGGGGAACTGTAATAGTTTTATTTGGCTGGGGCATGGAGTAGGGTGGGATGGGGTAGGGCATGGATGCAGAGGAAGCTGTGAAGCACCTTCATGCCAACTGGAGGAGATCCTCTGCTGTGGGGCATGGGTGCTCAGATGGACACAGGGAGGCGGCATCTTCTAGGGCTGCTGGGTTTTGTGAATGATCATGCCTTTTTTGTCTCCTGGCCAGCCTGGGGTTCAACAGGACTCTAGTGTCTGTGTCCACTCACTGGTTTGAGATGCCTGGACCTGCACAATGACCAGGATGGCTGTGGCTCACAGGATTGTTGTAGCCTCCAACAGCGGCCCCTTCTCCTCAGGACAGCCTAGGCGAGGCTGAAGCCTGGCTGTTGCCACAGTAACTGCCAAGCAGGGCACACAGCAATGCGCGATGCTCAGCTCTGCACTGTACCTCACTGCGGAAGAGCACTGAGGCCAGACAGCAACTGCCAGAGCCTCTGGGGCACCTGGCTACCTGCCTGGAGCATCACCCACCAGGGGTGAGCCTCCTGCCGGCTTGGAGTATCATGACTGTGAACCCAGGAGACCTGGGAAACTCAGGGAGTGGCAGCCCTGGAAAGATTGTGAGGACAGATTGGGAGAAACAATGTCTGCACTTTTCAGAGAGCATCTGAAAGACAGGCCAGGGCCTCCTGATAGCAGGTGCACATTTACAGACCACATGAAGGCTAGTTAACTTTGTTGCCTCCATGATACCCTTCCATTCCTACATTTCTTCATACATACACTTATTAGTGTAATAAATATTTTTCAAGTGCCCATGATGCCCTTGGCACATGGATGCTGCCCTCCAGAAAATTACGTTCTAGGAGGACAGAAATATCAATGAGTCATTCCCACGCACACTAACGTGTGCTTCTTCCAGGAATCTTTTTTTTTTTGAGACCGAGTTTCACTTTTGTTGTCCAGGCTGGAGTGCAATGGTGTGATCTCGGCTCACTGCAACCTCTGCCTCCCAGGGTCGAGTGATTCTCCTGCCTTAGCCTCCCGAGTACTGGGATTACAGGCACCTGCCACCATGCCTGGCTAATGTTTCATATTTTTAGTAGAGATGGGGTTTCACCATGTTGGCCAGGCTGGTCTTGAACTCCTGACCTCAGGTGATCCACCCATCTCAGCCTCCCAAAGTGCTGGGATTACAAGCATGAGCCACCAGGCCCGGCCATTCCAGGAATCTTTTATTGATGCTCCAGAGCCTTGTGCCCTCCAAAGACTGTGGAGTCTGCCTCAGTGGCCTTCCTGGCCTCTGACTACTGGATGACCTGGACAGTGAGGACCCCAGCAGGAGACTAGTGGGGTGGAAAGGATAGAGGTTGAAGATTAATTCACACTAGTTCCCCACCTTTAGCACTCCCCTCCCACCCACTGTCCACCACTGCTGGGTAGCCTGGGATTGGCTGTATCCTCTACCTAAGATCACTTCTCAAAGTGATCTGCCCTACGATTCTCCTTTCAGCTTCCAATAACCATCCCCATTCCTTGCTCTCTCAGGCTAAAGGGTTATAAGGGTGGTTTACTTTTGCTAGCCCCGGGATCCTGCATTATCCCTTGAGGTTGCCCATTAGTTCACATGGGTGAACCAGAGAACAAATTGGAACCTATCAGCACAAGCTGTCCCTAGTAACAGAAGACAAATGCAGGGAGGTTCTACTTCTTCTTCAACATGCTTTGCCAGTCACTATGGGGGAGATCAAGTAAGGGAAAGGAAGCGGGTTCCCCTAGCCCCAATTCTCCTGCCCTGAGCCTGATGCTGGGCATTGCATTTCCCATGTCACCTACCTGATGCCACCTTGCAGCATGGCCACACACACACGCATGCACACACGTGCACATACCTGCTCCTGCCAGCCGCTGGTACTCTTCCATCCTCCTGGCTGGGCACAGAATCTCCTTTCCACTAATGCTAACTGGCATTGAGGCTAAGCAGAAACTAGATTCCATCATCCCTTTGCTTTGCTCAAAAGGAAAAGGATGGGGTAAAAGGGAAACTCCCTAAGACTATGGTGCTGTGGTACAGGGAGAAATAACTAGAGTTTGCCCTCTGCGTTCCTTCCCATCCACTGCCTTCTGTGCTTACCAGCTTTTGAGTCATCAGCAAAGAATTTCCTGTCTTATTACAGACATCATTTTTCAACATTAAAAGCACAAAAGGAGAAAGGAAAAGCCTTAGCCCAGCTTGTGCCCAACCAATGTGAGGAAGTACAAGCTCCTTGGGACTTTCAAGGAGTGCAAGTAACTGCTGAAAGGCAGGGTGTGGCTGGGCATGTCTCAGGAAACACTGAGGAGGATGGTTGGTGGGCAGAAGGGGGCTGGGACTCATGGGGCAGAGAAGCAGGGGCCATGCTGTGACACATCCTGGGACTTGCTTTGCCAGAGAGAGAAGTTAATGATGGCTGTGTTTCCAGTGAGGGCCTTTTCTTTTTTTTTTTGTTATTATTTTTTATTTATTATACTTCAAGTTCTGGGGTGCATATGTAGAACATGCAGGTTTGTTACATAGGTATACATGTGCCATGGTGGTTTGCTGCACTCATCAACCCGTCATCTACATTAGGTATTTCTCCTAATGCTATCCCTCCCCTATCCCTCCACCCCCAGACAGGCCCCAGTGTGTGATGTTCCTCTCCCCATGTCCATGTGTTTTCATTGTTCAGCTCCCACTTATGAGTGAGAACATGTAGTATTTGGTTTTCTGTTCCTGTATTAGTTTTCTGAGAATGATGGTTTCCAGCATCCACGTCCCTGCAAAGGACATAAACTCAGCCTATTTTTTGGCTGCATAGTATTCCATGGTGTATATGGGCCACATTTTCTTTGTTCAGTCTGTCATTGATGGGCATTTGGGTTGGTTCCAAGTCTTTGCTGTTGTGAACGGTGCCGCAGCAAACATACATTTGCATGTGTCTTTATAGTAGAATTATTTATAATCCTTTAGGTATATACCCAGTAATGGGATTGCTGGGTCAAATGGTATTTCTAGTTCTAGATCCTTGAAGAATCACCACACTGTCTTCCAGAATGGTTGAACTAATTTACACATCCACCAACAGTGTAAAAGCATTCCTATTTCTCCACATCCCCTCCGGCATGTTGTTTCCTGACTTTTTAATGACCGCCATTCTAACTGGTGTGAGATGGTATCTTACTGCCCAAAGTAATTTATAGATTTAATGCTATCCTGATCAGGCTACCATTGACTTTCTTCCCAGAATTGGAAAAAGACTACTTTAAATTTCATATGGAACCAAAAAAGAGCCTGCATACCCAAGACAATCGTAAGCAGAAAGAACAAAGCTGGAGGAATCATGCTACCTGACTTCAAACTATACTACTAGGCTATAGTAACAAAAACAGTATGGTACTGGTACCAAAACAGATATATACACCAATGGAACAGAACAGAGCCCTCAGAAATAATGCCACACATCTGCAACTATCTGATCTTTGACAAACCTGACAAAAATAAGCAATGGGAAAAGGACTCCCTATTTAATAAATGGTGTTGGGAAAACTGGCTAGCCATATGCAGAAAGCTGAAACTGGATTGCTTCCTTACACCTTATATAAAAATTAACTCAAGATGGATTAAAGACTTAAATGTCTAAGACCTAAAACCATAAAAACCCTAGAAGAAAACCTAGGCAATACCATTCAGGACATTGGCATGGGCAAAGACTTCATGACTAAAACACCAAAAGCAATGACAACAAAAGCCAAAATAGACACATGGGATCTGATTTAACTAAAGAGCTTCTGCACAGCAAAAGAAACTACCATCAGAGTGAACAGGAACCTACAGAATGGGAGAAAATGTTTGCAATCTACCCATCTGACAAAGGGCTAATATCCAGAATCTACAAAGAACTTAAACAGATTTACAAGAAAAAAAATATCAAACAACCCCATCAAAAAGTGGGCAAAAGATATGAACAGACACTTCTCAAAAGAAGACATTTATGCAGCCAACAAACATATGAAAAAAAGCTCATCATCACTGGTCATCAGTGGGGTCCTTTTCTTTTGAGAATGTTGTCTCTTCCAGTCCGAGCTCTGTGAAGGCCACGTGTCTGCTCTGAGCTGCCAGTCATGGCTTATGGGATTCGGGTTCCTCTCATGTGTTATGGGACTTGACAGAAAGAAGCCCTGCTTTGAGGAATAGAATAATGAAGGCTAATGCTTCCTAGAATCTAGCAGAATTGGAAGGGAGGGCTGGCATGAGCCCCAGGCTTGAGCTGATCGTACCCTGAATTCTACAGCCCAAAGTTTGAGACAGTTTCTGTCTTATCCACCCTTGAAGCCAATGTCGTCCCAACTTGTGGCCCCAATGCCTCTTAGGACCCCTGGGAGAAGTAATTGGGTGAAACTCTTCATATGTACTTATTCTCCAAAATGTTGAACAGCTGGAACCCCTTAGTTGGATTGGTAAAAGTACATGGTCGGGACCACAGAAAAGACATTAATAAGGAGCCTTTTTTTCTGAACTAAAATTGTTACTTAGGGTAGACTATTACAATATAATAACGAGTACAAAATTGTCACTGTGGTGGAATATCTGGTGACTGGGACTAATATGAATGATTGACTTACATATTCATTTTCTTGTATTAATCTCAGGCAGGGACACAATCTGGCTGGGTGACTCTGGATGAGACACTTAACCATGGGGGTCCTCAGTTTCCAGGGTCTCCCCAGCTCTGTGTATTGGTGATTTTGGGTGGAAGGGAAGAGAACTATGGAAGTCAGATTGAATTGACGGTCACAGTGCAGGTGGGACAGGAATAGGGAGGATAGGTGTAGGAGAGTGCTCCGAAAAGGGAACTAGGGCCCCCACCTGCCCCCTGAGATAGAAGTCTCTTATGAATCTGTACATATTCCTTGTGATTTCCTTTCAGCTGTACTGAAGGGGCTGTGACTTCTCTCCTAACTTGTGTGCAGGTTGAATGTTTTAATTAAGATCTGGGCTGCTGGTCGGTGGGAATTGATTGAAGCGGGTCTGCAGTCCCGTACAGAAGCAGAGACACGCCGCAGGAAGGAGGTGCAGAAAGAGACCCTGGGGAGCTTCCAGCCTCTCTGGCTCTATGCTGGAGACAGAGCAGGGTGCAGAGAGCCGTTAATGGCCAAGCAGATTAGGAACATGGTTCCGGCTGAGGGCATAAAGCCCTGGTGAATGATAATCAAACTTGCAGCCAGTCAACCAGCTAAGCAGACAAGATCTAAATAAACATCCTGCTGTCTCTGCTTGGGCCACGATCTCCATTACAGAATCAAGTTGTCCCCTCCAGCACACTGACCTTAGGCTCTCTGCTTCATCCTGGTGCAATGCCCATTTCCCAATATTGGATTCATAAATGTCTCTCACCCTTTGTGCTCACTCTCCTGAGCTCCCTTTGGATCTGGCAAGTGAGTGCCATCATTCTCTGGTAGCTTCTGAACCATAGAGTTACCTGGTGACAGATGAGCTATCCAGTTTTCTCAGCTTTTCTTCTTCATTCTTGCCAGTTACTCAACTCCCATAAAACATTTCAGCCTGCAGACCCTGCCAATTTTTACACCCCCTCTTCTCTCCAACTTAGTTAAGGCACTTCAATGTTGAGTATCTCCTTTACTCAAAGACATTGTGAAGGTTGGATGAGAGGAAAACATAATCTATTAGCTCAGAAGCCTGGTCTGTTCTAGCACATCTCAAACTTTCACATGCACATAAATTGCATGGGAATTTTATGCAAAGGCAGATTCTTATTCAATAGGTTTGAGGTGGGACCTGAGATTCTGCATTTCTTGCAAGTTCGCAGGTAATGATGATCTTGGTCCTTGAACCACACATTGAGTGGCAAGGATCTAGACCAGTGCAATTCAGAATATACTCTGTGAACAAGTTATTGGTCTGTGCTGAGATAGGTACAGACATTGAGAGTGAGCATTTAGAAATCTATATAGCAATTTGATATTGATGCAATATCCCAGTGCTTAGTCAATGCATTTGTATTTTGCAGCTTTAAGTTTCACTCTTCTAGTAATTTGTTCTTCTAGTATTTGACAAAAGCATCTAGCTACAATAGATGGGAAATTTTACAGAATGGCCCTTCAAAACAGTTTGAGAAGACCTGGCCTATGTGACATGTGATGTGCTTTGCAGTCCCTGAGATTCTCTGATGCTCTGCAGCTTGTGCACACAAGTGTCCTGTCTTTGGGGGCAACCCTGGGGAACATGATCCCTGCTGAGGCTCTCAAGTCAGGTCCCTAGAATATCCTCATCCCACCGGTTTTCCAGGCTCCATGTTTTCTTTCCACAACAGAATCCTGGATATTTCTGATTAGGGTTTAACGTACCAAGGGGATATGCTTAGGAAAGGCCGACCAACAAGAGAGGCAGCCAGACAGCTTCTGAGCCTGTGGCCCCAGAGGTGTCCACCCCAAGCCTGGGCAGCCTGCTTCCTTCCCCACTAAGCAGGATTTTACTCTAATGTAGTATCACCTGCACCACTTCTGAGAAGGAAAAAGCCAGGCTGCAAAACAAGCCAGTGAGAAGGCTTCCTGCCTTCTGTGCCCACAGGGGAGGGCTGGGTGTTAATAAACCCAAGTGCAGTCATAACAGGAATGAGACCAGCTGGAGCCCGCCCGTGTTTGACCAGCGGTCATTTGGCAGGATCCAGACTGCTGGGGGAGTGGTCAGAGACGCAAACACAGCCCGGTGTTCTCCCTGCAGAAGCTGTCTTTGTTGTTCTTGGACCACTGTGGGCCAGGACTGGTGGGGATGACCCTGGGGATGCAGGGCTGGCAGGATTCCTTTCAAACTCACTCCTTTTCTTCCCAGCTTGTTTCGATGCTGGGCAGCTCACGGGGCCCCTCTGTCAATGGACTGATCGGTTTTATATTCCGCCCTTCTGAGCTGGAGGTAATCCCTCAAAGATCACTGCTCTGTGGAACATCATGCCATCTTTACTAAATACTAATTAAGTTTAAAAACCACAGAGAAAAGGGGCTGATATTGAATAACCATGTGTTGAATGATCTTCTTCCATCCTTTGGAAATCAGCCACTTCAGTGTTCAAAAACAATGTGATTTCAGCTAGGTTCAGATTTAATTGAGTGGATGGATTTTGATTTGTGCTTATGATTTATTGAATGACCCTAAGCTGCTTTATCTTTTAATTTTTGCAAATTATTAGTGAGGGGCAAGGTTGGCCACAGGAGGGCTTGTCACTGAGAATGTGTGTGTGTGTGCGTGCACGCGTGCCTGTGAGTGTGTGCACGCGTGCACATGCATGCTCACCTTTGGATAAAAAGTGATACTTGGTAAGGTGGGGCTTCGAGGTTGTTCTTTCAGGGATATAGGCGAGGCATCCTGTCCTGATCATTCCCTTTACTGTCTAAGGCACGTGCCACCATACAGCTTGCCGAGCCAGGTGCCTGGGGCCGGGTGTAACATCCATGGCCAGGGAACAGAAGTAAAGTTGTTTGGTTGACCCAGGATTTGGACTCCAACTGTGGCCTCGTTAGTTCTGCTCCATAGCCATTGAGGCTCTTAATACATTTTGTAATACATATTTACTGTATTTCAGTAAACATGTGCTGTAATACATATTTGCTGTAAATGGAAAGGAGAAGGGGAATAAGGGGCCTTGTGGGCACATCTTGTGCATCATGGTCTAAGTCTGCTAAGGTTTCATCTTGTCCAGATGCCTGGTACCAGCCACTGCCCTACCCTTGAGCTACCGATGGGACCCCCATCCCACAGAGCAGCAGTGACTCTGGAAGTCCTGTTCTCTAGCTGTTCATCAAACTGAGAAAAACTTCAGAGCTGTGTAGGCTTATTTAGTGTGTTGTCAGCCTTGGATATTGAAAAATGGAAACAGATGAGACACATCTACCTCCCTGTGACCCCAGCCATACATCATAGCTCACGTTCTGCCACCCCAGGTCCTTAGGGAAAAAAGACTTTGGAGAATGTGTCTCTGCTTAGCTTGGCTAGGTAGCTGGTCTCTTTTCCCTGCCCCAAGCATCCCATGGGTACTCTTGGACAATGGAGTGTAGGCATGTTTGACTCTTGTGGTGTTATCACTTGTAAATGTCAGTGAAACTAACTGATTCTCCCATTGGAATATAGTTATCTCTTGGACCTAGTCTATTTCTTTCCTGATATATGATAGGATAACCTCATGCTCATTTGCCCACTTCTGCAGCCAAGTCACCTGGTCACTGTGTGTGTGTGTGTGTGTGTGTGTGTGTGTGTATGCTCATCTGTGTTTAAAGGTGTGTGTGCATACACAGGGCAGAGAGGATGGAGCCCACCTTACCGCAGCATCATGTAATTAACTCAGTGCTCAGAACCATCCCAGCCTCTGCAGGAAAGAGAAAAGGAAGCCAGTAGTGCCTGCTGAGCTGATCATATGTGCAAAAGCTCTGTTGGCATCTGGTTCAGGAGAGCACCCCAAAAAAGTTAATTGGTGTTGTTCAGTCTCCTTTCCTTAAGACTATGGTTACAACCAAGCATGAGCAGTGTCTCCTGCCTGGTCACTATCCAGCACGATTCCATAATTCTCCCATAAAGCCAGTGGGGAGGAGGAGGTGAGTGGTGAAGGGAGTGGAAACACTTGGTGTCATGTGCTCCCATCATTTCTACTAGCTTACTGGGAAATAAAGTGTAGTCAAGAGTGTAGGAAGGCAAGATGTAAAATTAGAGACTGGTACTAATCTGGTTACCTGAAAACAAGTGAAAGTGCTGTAGATTTGTTCTGTTGCTGAGAACTACCACACTAAACTTTGTGTAGTTCCTGGAGGATGCACAACAGTGTAATTCTCTTTAGGGTGTGCCACAGGTTCCTGGTCTGTGGGAGGGAATGAATCAAGAGGGCTCTTGAGAACCTTCATCTGTGTGCTTGCTCCAGAAGTGAGTCCCAAAGCTGGAGATTTAGTGAGAGCAGGCATCCCCTCTGTGTCTGACTGTGTGTATTCTGGAGGCAGAGGTTTGTAACAGGCCATGTGCACCTGCATAGGCATGGGTAAAACAGGGACTTTGAAAGAGTTGAAAAGCATTATAAACAGTTGTTCAGAAACGAGTCCCAAGAGTTCCATGTGAAACTGGCTCTGTGTGCATTGAAACATGGCTGTTGGGAATTCTCACTTGTCCAACACCCCTGCAAAACAATGTGTAAATATTTAGGAAGACTTCAAAGTAGTCGAATCCTTTGAACTAGTGACAATTTTTTAAGAATCAATTCTAATTTGTTTTAAGAGTAATAATCACCAAGATACACATTTCAGGATTTATTTAGCCTATCGAAAATTGGAATCGATATATATACTCATTTAGAGGGGAATGGTTAGGTAGATTTGGTATATTTATGTAGTCATTGAAAACTTAGTTTATAAAGGCCAATCTTGTAATTGATTCTTGTGTGATAACATTCAGTGAAAAAGCACGAGACAATTAGAAAGCATGATACGATGAGTAAAATAAAAACTGGAAAGAGAACCACCAAAATGCTAACAGTAGTTGTGCTTGGAAAATGGGACAAGGTATGGTTTATTTATTGTTTTCTATTTATTTACATTTTTTTCTTAATTTTCTTTAATGAGCATTTATTACTTTTGTATTGGAAAAAATAAATTTTGAAAAATAGAATCCCAGGGAATGCTTTAGGTAGCATTTAAGTCTGAGGGTGAAGGTGCTTTGAAATATCCATGTCCAACCCCAGTGTGTGCAGCCAACCAACTAATTAACTCAGCAGTGAGGGGGTCTTTTTACAAGTGGGTTGTATGGTTTGCTTGGTGGCTTGACCATCTCACAATACATGCCATGAGTGGGCTTCAGAGAGAGGGAGCATGGATGGGAGGGATCAATACAAGCCTTTCCCCACTGCTGGGATAAACCTGACTGCCAACAGGAATGTATTAAGGGGTTTCCTACAGAGGATGCACCCTGCTTTGAACTAAAGATGATACAGAAGAATTACAAAGGAAAATTGTTGCCGATAAGAACTTGTATTCCTATTTAAGGATAAGACACTAAGACATAGACATGCAAAAATGTTCAGGAACATCATACATAACTACATTTGTGTATGCATATACTTGTGTGTGTGTGTGTGTGTGTATATATATATATATATAAAATATACACATGCACACCCACGCATATATATACACTCACACACACATACTGCAAATACTCTCTCAAATATATTGGTAGCTCAATATATAGACAATATATAATTGGGCAATGGAAAATAAGCACTTGTTACACTGTGTTAGTAGCATTGTCTTTGAATACAAAGGACAGTGTATCCTTGCTGATCATTTTGATAGCGATAACAATTATTGCAGACCATGCCAGTGCCAATACTCTCTGTTATTAACGAGCTGATGATGTAGCAATCTCCATTTGCAAAATGCCACACATGACAATTTAAAAATCTTGATCCTTTCGTTAAAATTGACTGTGTATGCTCAGGGTGAAAGGCTGGTGGAGGTTTGAGGTCCCTGCCACGGGGACCTCATATTTGGTTCTCATTTGAATCCCTTCCGGTGAGCTTGAACAACCATCCTCATTTTACCAAGGAAGAAACTGAGATTTGAGTAGGCTGCATGAGAGCCTGAAGCCGGCAGCAGCAGGGGCTATGATTCTTGTGTCTACCCTGCACCCCTCAGCTGGTCAAATATTATCCAAGCAGGCAAGGCAAACAACCATGAAGGGCTCATACTGGAGCCTGGAATGTGTCTTTCTGACTCCTGCAATTGGCTGTGCTCTTAACCCTCTTCCCGCTTCCTCTTCTCTGGGCTTCAGGGAAAGAAGGAGACATCCTCAGCCTGTATGCTTTGTCCAAGAGGACAAAGGCAGGTGACCTATTAGAAAGCACATCTAGTGGTCTACCCTATACCCAGCCCAGAAAAGTCCCCCAGCTTTCTTTTCTCCTCTCTCCCTTGTATTGTATCATCCCCTGTGGCTTTTCCTGTGCTTTTTTTCCCCCTCCTCTCTCTCAAAGCAAGCGAACAGGAGTGTGAATAATTGATTGAGAGAAACTGGAATGACTAACAGTTCTGGTGGGAATCGTCTCTCACGTCAGGAAGCCTGCGGGGGTGCACAGATGACGACCAGACGCCTCTGGCTCCTGCCCTGGAGGGATTGTGGGCTGCAGGGGGTGCCCACCGGGCCCTGTGGCACCTGGCTGTGTCTGGATCCTGCTCAGGGCTCCTGGTGCTCTCCATTAAAGCCTCGGCCCTGGGCAAATGTTGCAGGATCTTGGAAAGTCCTCTGTTCCAATCTGATTTGAATCACACCAGATATCCGCTCCGCATTCATCCCAAATGTGTGAGTGTATGTAAAGTAGAACTAGGGGTATAAATTCTTTGCCTTATTAATATCCATGCCAGATGTTTCCAGACCGTGTTCCTTGCAACTGGAATGTCGCTTGAAATTTAAATAGATGTTTTTCAATAAAAGATTATCTGGTCAAATTTGAGAAATGCTACATAGCCTCCTCTTAGAGATTCACTGCACGCTTAAGTAAATTAAAACACCTGAGAAGTCTAGAAAATTTTTCCGCTGCATTTGTTTTCTTCAAACTTATTTGGCCGTTTGACATTTTGAATCACTTCTTTTTTGTTTTACATCGTGTAGGACACCGTCTCAAGTATACAATTTAGGAAAATGTTCTGTGCATCTCTGCTCCCTACCTCATATCTAGAAGGGACAAGATCAGACTGGAGATGTGAGTTTGAATCCTGTCTCTGCCTCATGCCAACTGTCAGACCTTGCAGGAATCTCTGAGCCTCAGTTTCCCCATCTATAACAAGGATACAACCAAACCAACCAGTCCTCAATTTGCAAGTGCTGCCTATTGCAGATAACAGTGCCCAGCAGAGTGCTTGGGATCCTGGAGATGCTCTATAATCTTGTATTGAAACTGATTATAGTCCATGGTAGATAAAATTACCTTGTAGCTAAGCAGAACAGATTCAGATCCGTTTCAGAAACATGAGTCTCTAACTCAGGAGATTTCCACAACTGTCCTTTGTAACCTGATCTTATTCTTGTGTTTAACCTTGGCAGTGGAAGTTCTTCCTGGTATCTTGCCTAATTTACTGGAGTTGGTGTTAATGCTCTTTCCCCCTAAGGCATGGCTCTTGGACCAGTAACACCTGAGAATTTGATAGACATAGACCCAGAGTTACTGAGGCAGGTGCTCTGAGTTGGGGACCAGCAATCGGTGCTTTAGCAAGTTCTTTGGGTGACAGGGTTTGGAAACTACTGCTCTAAAGCGTCATCTGTTTTGACTTTGCCAAGCACAATCTGAACTCCCAGGAGGCCCTGCTCCTGATACTTTAAATCTGTCCTGTCTCTTTTTCTGCCTCCCCATGGAGGACTGCTGTCTATTTTCTGGGTTCCTGGAATGTTGGCAAGTTTAAATCAGGATTATGAAATTATTTGAGAATGGCAATCTTCCATACTTTAGGAACACCGCAGGAGATGAAAGACCACATTATATTATCTTCTCCCTCCGTGCCTTGGTCCTTCTGTCTGGGCGGATTCTCTGATTCCACCCATCTGCTTCCACAGCCATGTCAGGGACCAGGCAGGGTGAGCCAAGAGGGCCACAGTACTGCAGTGGAGGAAAAACAGGCTCCCTGGGGGAGAAGTGTTAGATAAATATGCCTCCTTGTTATCACCACCAGGGCCTGGTGCTGCCCTTTGCACATGATCACAATGCTGCAAATTCCACAGGCTGCTCTCTACAGGGAGTTGAGCAATGGATAACAACTGTTGGGAGGGTTATTTCTTTGGTATTTTGATTCGTTAAAAAAGTTATCTGTAGTTCCCGGAAGCCCCAAGGGGAGGGGCTGCTTCTACTCCTGGAATCCCATATGGGGCCAGTTACAGCATCTCAAGCAATTCTCAAGCCATAAAAAAGCCAACACCATTATGAAATGTGGTGAGCCCTGCCTCTGTTGTATTAAGCCACTGTTATATTATGAGGTGCAGGGACAGTGAAGGGTGACGGTAGTGGCAAGTCCAAGAACATATGAAGCCCTTTGACTAGTAAAGGCCAGACAAGAATTAAGTAACTGGTCCCTACTGCAAAGGCCTTGAAATCTAGAAACAGTGTGTACACCAAAAAGGGTAATAGTTTGGATGTTATCTTTCATTGTTTTTGAAATTTGCAGAGTGACTGTGAAGAGCTATAGTGTGAGATTCTGGAAGCCTTGGTTTTAAGATTGGCTCTGTCACTGGTGGTTTGCAACCTTGAACAAGATTATTTCTTCGTTCATTCTTTTACTCTTTCCTTCAACATTTGACTGATGTTGATGACGCTCTTGCCACTATGCTGGTTGCTCGGAGTACATTATACATCAAAGAGTAGAAGCACAGCCCTGTTCTTAAGTAGCCCACAGTCTGAGGAGGTAGGTACTTGTAAATAGATCACAATACAGAGAGCAAAGGCTTCCATGGAGGTATGCAAGGTCCATGGGGATCTGTAAGACAGAGCCTCAGGTGCTTTGGAGAAAGGAATGCTTCTCAGACAAGGCTTTGACATGCTGCCTCCATTTCTTTCCCTCCTCCAGGGATTTTGTAAAAGCCAGGTCATATCAACCT
The DNA here is from genome assembly GCF_049350105.2 of Macaca mulatta. Classification (NCBI taxonomy): domain Eukaryota; kingdom Metazoa; phylum Chordata; class Mammalia; order Primates; family Cercopithecidae; genus Macaca; species Macaca mulatta. The sequence goes on along the minus strand of NC_133408.1, from coordinate 172,093,642 downwards.
AGTCCTGGTTCTCCCCTGCATGTTAGGCTCCCATATGAGGAAGGACATGAGACACTGCCTGGTGTAATCACCCTTTGGATGCTAACGTACCAACTCCCATAATACACACCCACCGTTGCCCACACACAACAACCAAGCCACTTGTCCCGCCTCCACTTGAATATCTCTGATCATGGGGAATTTTGTACCAAATGTTATGCCATCTGTTATAAATAAAAGATCTGGCCGAGCGCGGTGGCTCATGCCTGTAATCCCAGCACTTTGAGAGGCTGAGGTGGGCGGATCACCTGAAGTCAGGAGTTCGAGACCAGCCTGGCCAACATGGTGAAACCCTGTATCCACAAAAAATACAAAAATTAGCTGGGCATGGTGGTGTGCACTTATAATCCCAGCTACTCCGGAGGCTGAGGCAGGAGAATCGCTTGAGCCCAGGAGGCAGAGGTTGCAGTGAGCCAAGATTGCACCATTGCACCCCAGCTTGGGCAACAAAGAGTGAGACTCCATTTCAAAAAAAAAAAAAACCAGATCTAATGCCCATTTCGGAATTGTCTTGGCTGTCATTGGTTTAAAGTAGACTAAATCTCAACTAGCAGAACCTCCTGATACCATTGAGTGAAATTTCAAATCTTAGCAGCTCAAAGAATATCAGAAGTGGGAGGGACTTTTCAATAATCATTCTCATTCTCATTCTCTTTCTTTGAACCTCATTCTGCATAGGAGAGATTGCAGACCCAGGTGAAATGACTGGAGGAAGTTAATCATCTGCCATGGCTGCTATTCGTGAAACTTCTTGGAATGTCTAGTATTTTTAGGGAGTAAGGAGCTCGTAAGAACACCTTAGGGATAGACAGAGTCCTCAGAACTATGACATGCTAGGGGAGAGAGGACAACCCAGGACACAGCCTGCTTTAGGCCTTTCTAATCTTTAGGGATTGTTGCCTAGTAGAGAACTTTGGCATCAACCAATGACTCAAGAAATAATCACCCAGGATATACCATGTGCCAGCCATGTGCCGGGGGTGGTGAGAAGCTGGAGCTCTGAATTAAATACTCCTACTCTTTTCTCTAAACACGTCTTAAGTTTTCAATGGGAGGAATCACTATTTCCATGACTTGAGAACACTAGACCTCTGGCCCACAGAGCAACAATCACCTCTGCAGCATGAAAGGCCAAGCTGCCACAGCTAGTGCTCCCTTCCAGGTACTGTCAGGACTCTTGAGAATAACATACGTGTTTCTCACAGAAACAAGATAATTGGGGAGTAGCATAGACGGTTTCACCAGGAGCGTGTGATGGTCGGGTGGGGTGGGTGATGGAACCTGTATGGTGCTCTTCCTACCCTCACTCCCAATATTTGGGGGAACAGTGCTATGTCAGCAGAAGTTGGAGGATTGCTCCTGAAAGCCCCATCCATTGCCTCTCCCATACCACAGTTTCAGCTTGTGGCCTCCAGTGGAACATGGGTGTGTGTTGCCGTTCTTTTCTCTTGTGCCAGGTTGTGCTGTGAGAAACAGCACTCTCCCCTGTCATCCATCCTGGCTCTTTCCTCTCCTCAGCCCCAGGTCTCTGCACTTCAGTCGTTACCCCGGGCCATAGCTTCCTGCTCACATGTATCTTCCAGAGAGCAAAGGATTTGCAAGTGGGCAGCAGAACCTAGCTATTGAGTTGGTGCTGGTGGCCACTGAGATGCACAAGGAAATCAAATGGTCTCTCCAAGCAGAAAGGTGGGGAGGGGGCTCCTATGGACCCATGAGGAATGTCGTAGAAGGGGAGGCTGTGGTACCCCATTTTCTGTGCTGCCCAATCAGATGTGTGGGTACCACAGAGATGGGAGAGGATGTCACATCTTGCACCTCAGTTTTCCTACTGCACAGGGGAGTTGATCCTTCCAGCTCTCTCCTTTGTTTTCTTTCTTTTTTTCTTTTGAGTTTGTAGAAGATTGTGTCTGGAAAAGCTCTGGGCTTATCAGGGAAACACATTCTGTACAGGCCATTCTAGGGGAGGCTATAAAAATGAGGCAAAGGTCATTTGACTTGGAAAAATGATCTTTAGTATTGAAATCATTTAAAGCAATTTTTGCTAGGAAAAGGAGAGGACTTATTTGGGAATCTGGGTTTTTTCCAACTGGGTCCCAGAAAACAAGGCTGCTGGGCTGATATTTCATAACACAAGCATCTCATATTCTCTGGCTTTTCCTAAATAGCCTTTTCTAGCAGAGAGCGAGAGAGAGAGAGATCCAATTGCCTCATAGAAAACATCTGGGGAATCTAGTGTAGGATTTCTTTTTCTGTATTTTGTTTTTACACATTTCATGAGCCTGGGAAAGGAGTTTTTGCTGGTGTTCACATTTGATGAAGAGAGAGTAATGCAGGAAGATAAGTTTCTCCATAAGCAAACATTGCCATAGGCGGGATTTGGCTCCTCCTGCTAAAAGCAGAGAGGATTAACCCTGCCTGGCACCCAAGGTTGACCTGGGAAGACAGAGAGGATCGAGGAGGACTGGGTGCAGGTGGGGCCAGGTAGGAGTTATGGCTGCCTCGTGTCATTTCTAGGACAGTCACGGGGACAATTTCTTCTGGGTCCAAATCTAGGCCAAAGCCACCATCAGGGCCTGCTGCATGAAATTAAAGGTGGTGGGCGCTGCCTCCACTGCAGGGCGGAGAAATCAGGAGACCTGGAAAGGCCTTCTCTCCTGCCCAAACAGTGATTGATCAGGGCTCCTGAGAAATGGTTATTGCTGAGCAAATTGCTTCCTGGGAGCGGAGATTTAACAGCAGCAATTTTATTTCCTTATGGTTGCCTCTTGCTGAAAGTGCCTTGCCTAACATCACTGTTTATAGTTGCTGAGTTTGAAGGGCCTTAAAAAAAATCCTTTAAAGGAAGGTATTTGGAGAGCTGAGTTGAGTGTAAATGAGGAGAAACAGATACTCAATCAGGATGCAGGGGGCACAGGGACCCCAGCATCTTGCTCCTCCATGGAGCAGTGGCAGAGACACGGATTTCTTCCTCCCTCCCCTGTATCCTTGGCTGGGGATCCTTCGCCTTACGGAGCAATAGATGCTTTCCCCTTAGTATGTGAACTCCAAGGACTTTCGGCAAAGTTGGTACAGTCCCTGGGCCAATGCTGGGATCTCTGGTGATGATTGTTGAGACCTTTTCACATCGCCATAGCTCTCCACAGTCTTCAGAGGAGCAACGCTTCGAGAACCTTATTGAAATTTTATTCTGACAGCAACACCATGGGGCAGATGCTACAGGTGGGGCTGTTTCAAATTTGCAGATGGAGAAGCTGAGTCCCCTGAGGTGAAGGCATTGGTCTAGGGTCATGCCAATGGCATTGGGACTCAAACCCTACTGTCTGCTGTTTTCTATTCACATAAGGGACTGGCTGGACTGGAAGGAAATATTGCTCCCTGCTCTCCTTGGCTCCTGTTTGCCTTTTTCCTTTCTGAATTCCACGTAAGCTCTCCCTCACTTAGTTCTTCATGCTGGCAGTCCCCACTTGTGCTTAGTTCCCGCACGCGCCATGCTGTTTCCCGCCCCACTGACTGAACACATGTTGCTCTGCCTACAGTGTCTTCCCCACCATTTTGACTACTCTAGGAGCTCTTTCTCAGCTCAGATGTCACCTCTTCCAGTAAACCTTTTTTGATCTGACCTTCCTATCCTCCTCTTCCCCAGGTAGACAGAATCACTCCCTGTCCTGGACTGCTACTGGGTCCTCTAGCATGTCCATGTTGGCATGGATCACACTGTGCTGTGGTTATTTAATCAACTGCCTGTCTTTCTTACTGAGTTCTGCATGAGACCCTTTAGGGCAGGAACATCAACAATTTGTCTTTGGGTCTCCAGTGCCACACACAGAACATGCACATGCTATTTGCTTTTGATGAGTGGAATTGGGGCTGAGGAGCCCAGTCCATGAGGCATTATTCTTGAGCCTTTTCTACCTCTTGGGGGACAACCGGGTTTCTGGATCCTAAGGAAGATGTCTGTGTGAATTTCATGATGTCCCAAATCCTTCTGAGGGCTGGGTGGGGTGGAGTTAAGGGAAGGACCAAGATGACATGGAAGATGTGTAAGCACTGGCCACGTGGGCCTGGAAAGCCCAATCAGCCTCTGCCTGACTAGGTTTCTTTCCTACTCTGGCCCTGCCCAAGCCTACTAGTAGGACAAGCCTCTACTAGCAGGACTCAAAATCCCAGCTAAAGTGTCTGTCTTGGAAAAAGGCATGTAGATGAAATGAGGACATCAGCCTCAGAGGCCTTGCTAACATGAGCTTGGGATACCCAGGATGAGAATGGGGAGGGCGGGGACAGCCTCGCCTTTCTTGGTCTTCTCACACACAGACGTGTGCACCTTGTCCATCAGACCTCTGACACCTTGAAAAGAACCCACACAGAGCTTGTCCCACAGCAGACAGGGTAGTTGTAACTGACTCTGGGTGGCTTACCCCTCACATACATTTTCCCTGTAGAAAGCTGGAATGCTTTCTGGCTTTAAGAGCGAGTTTGTTGGAGTTGCTAGTGAAATTGCTAGATTAAAATTATATGCTCTCTGTTGGTACAAGTGCCTCACACTGATTCATATTGCTAGTCATGACTTTTCCGTTTGTCTTGGGGGCAAAGCTGGCAAAACAGGAGTTTGGTAGAAACTGTGGTTAGGATTCGAGGGTTCAACAAGTGGTGACTCTTTGGCAATCATGGAATAATAGCCCAGAACCTACATCAGCTCCTGGGACCCACAGATACTCTGTGTGTGTTCCTGTCTGAAGACGTGTGATGGATGCATTTTGATACCTACCAGTAGCTTCTAATTACCAGCTGCTCACTCTTACCTTCCCTCCAGCCTTTGCTGGTGTAGGCCTGGCATCTCCCAACAGCTAGGCTTTGACACCCTGCTTGTTTTGTGAAGGAGCCTGTCGTATGGTATTAAGGCAAGGTGGATCAACCCCTCAGAACTGAGAGCCAGACCCTGGATAGAATTGTATGTGACAGGAGAGATGAATTTATCAACATCAGCGGCTCCTAATGAACACAATCTCCTGGTGCTAATGGGAACCGTAAGGAGTTAGGCGTGGATGAAGGCCACGGAGGCTTTCAAATGCAGATGCCCCTAATCAATCACATATTGTGACTCATCACTTACTCCTTTGGTCCACTTTTAATAAAGACCAGGATGAGCTTCTCTGTCCAAACAGGAATGAACGGGAGCCAAGCTGCCATCTTCACTTGGCCCAGGTCAGCATCAAATGGCTCATGTTTACTGTCTGATGTGCAGCAACTTTGTGTTGCTGGACTGGCAGTTCTGCAATCAATCCCAGCTGCTGGACTGGAGGGTGGGGAGCTCCTGGCCACCTGAGCCTCAGGTTGGAATCTCTCTTATATTCCCATTAAATACAAGACCCCACTGCATAGGAGAGTTTAAAGGGAAAATGAGATTTTATTAAAGCCAGGAGACCTCCCTGATAGAACAGAAAACCTGATAAGGGCAGTAAGGTTTCTTATCTCTGATGAAAGTTTCCCATTCTCCCAGATTCCTCTCTTTTGTTGTCACTATATTGCTCCTCCTCCACCCCTGTATTTCCATGGGCACCTCATTATTTTAAGTCACTGCTAAAAAGCCGAAAATTAGTAGCCAAACCATCCAAGAGCTGTTTTCCCCCAACAAAGGCCCAGCGGTTTAGAGTATATTTGTTTCACAGTTTGAATATGGTGACTTCAGTAGGTTCTCTAGCTTCAGAGCATTGATGGGATCTGGATTTCCAGTGGAAAATAAGATAAGCCAGAAAAATGTGAGGAGCTGATGGCCAGACACACAAAATCTAACCTTTCCTGCTGCCACTCTGCTGGTTTCACTAACTGTATGCACTTCCAGAACTACAGAGGCCTGGCACCAATCGTGAGGCACTAAGGCCTGGAAGTCTGTCCCTTTCCTTCCCTTCCCTTCCTCTTGACTTCTCCAGATCTTGGAGAGAACATTGCAAGACTGGGTCCTCTGGGAAAAGGTGTACTTGGAGTCCCTGGTTGCTGGGGCTAAAGGTGAACTTAGCAATGAAATTCACCCAGAGACTCATGGGCAGCCAGGGCTTGTCTTGCCTGCTCTCCTGGTTTTATCATTACTTCTGCTGCCTGACCACATAATGCCCTGGCCATCTCAAAGCTTGGAATTAGTGCCCATGCAAAATGGGAATAATGATATTTACCAACCACATAGTATTTTGAAGATTAGAAGGGATAATGGATGGTAAGCCCTCAGAAAAGTGCCTGGCACATAGTAAGTACTCAATAAATGTTTGGCATTATATAGTTGTCATTGCATTAAATTATTTTATGTTTTTGTTAATAAATGCTGGAGAAATGCCAATTTTTGAGACACTTCCCTGCTCTCCATGCCAGGCCCTCTGCTGAACCCACAGACAAAGATTATCTTCTGTAAGCCTCCCAACTTTCCCTATTTATAGGTGAGAAAGTTGAGGCTTCCAGATGTTGCACAAAATTGTACTGTTGGTGAGTGACAGAGCCAGAATTTCTTTTATTGATATTTATGCAGTACCTATTTTATGTCAGACACTACTAGGTGCTGGAGATTTGAACCTTTGTGGGTTTGATTCTAAAAGGCTTCATCTCTTTAATGCATCGTGCTGGTTTCCAGTGTGTGAGGTATGGGAGAGGGTGAGTAACATCTGACCTTGGAGGTAATGAAGATAGAGAGGACACATTGCTTGGTGTAGGGGCTTCCACTCCTGCTTGAAGGCTGTGGTGCAGTAGCTAAGCTGATGCCACTGGGAGGAAGGATCTGCATGGGTCCACCTGACCTCCTTCAGAGGACTGTCATCTGCAAATCCTAAGGGAACAGGAGGGACCCCTTCAATGAAGAAGTAACTGCTTGAGTAAACAGGGCCCAGGCCACACCACATGTGTGATCCGTGTGGTGATACTGAATGCTATACAGTTTATTCTGGGAAAAATTAAACATCAAAACAGCAGAGCCACTCAAGGTTATCATCTCTGACTTGGTTTTAGCCATTTGTTTCTGCTTCTTTTGGATTAGAAAATTGAAGCTCATTGCTGGAAGGGGTGATACCTTTGTTCAATACCTCATCCTGCAGCCCTAATGTAGTGTCACATGACATGTCACGTGACATAAATCTTCCCCAAAGCATTCTCATGTGCCCGACCACCTTAGTACAGCTGGTGGGAGTGTGGGTGATGCATTGATTGACAGGAGATAAGCCAGGCTGGGACAAAAATAATGCAGGTGTCAATCTAGAGGCAATGGCCAACAATCATTAATCAGAGTGGTGGCACAGATAATCAAAAGATCGTGTCTTTTTGGCTTTGGATGCATGATTGCAGTTTTTCACATCAGGCTTATCTTCCCAATCAAGTTTCCCCAGAGTTATTTCTCAGTGTGTTTTCATGGATTAAAGCAGTATTCAGTGGTTGGGTGTGGCCCAGACTGAGTGTGTGTGTGTGTGTGTGTGTGTGTGTGTGTGTGTGTGTGTGTGTCAGAAGGCAGGGGCAGATCAGAGAGGCCCAACCATGGGCCTTGATAAACGAGTTACTGTCCCTGATGACTTCTCTTTAATTCATCCCTTTCTAGGACGTCTGTGAAACTCTCTGGCCACTGTCTCCGTCCCCACCCGAGTTTAAGGCTCCCTCCTGAGTGGCTGCCTTCCTTCCAGGCTCACTGCCACTTTGGTTTTAGCCATCAGGCCCCTTGGTGCCCCAGTTTTATGAACTTCTAGGGGGAGGATTAATTTTCTATCCCAAGGCTTTATTCAGGGAACTGTGTCCAGAAATACGCTCCTACATCTAAAAGATACCAACATCATTGGCAAGAAACTCTCACAAGAAGTAATTTGAGATTAGGGAGATACAGGAATAGCTGTAAGATCCCGAAAGGTAGAGAAGAGGTAGCTGAAGATGGTGGGCCACTTTCTTTGAGGGTCTTGGGTCGTCTCAGAGGGTCTCCTGGAACAGTTTTTGGTAAGCTCCTTCCTTGCCCACCCAAACATCCTAGTCTTAACTTCCCATATTCTTTTCTCTGGGCCTTCTCTATACATAACATAGAGCCAAAGGACTTAAAACCTGGTTCATGATTTCCACCTTCACACTGTGAGTCCCCACCCCCATTTCCCTCTCCACCCCAACCTGTCTCCCCAGCCTGACCACGGGGCACGCGTGTCTGCAGACCAACCCTAATCTGGAAGTGTGCCTTCCCATTCCACGTGCTCCTTCTCTGGGATCTCCTTTCACTCTTCTTGTGCCCCCCTCACCTCTGCCTCTGCCCACCAGCGTGACCATTCACATGTGGCTGACACTGATTCAGATGCTCATGCCAACCAGGCATCAGCTCTCCCTGCCTGCCATAGGCATAAATGCAGCCTTACTGGGGACCCTCGGGGCAAAAGTGAGTTGTTGACTCCTGGGACGTGGTATGCCCACACAGGAACACAGTTTTGCCTAATGGCAAAGGATGGCCTAGCTCAGTCACACCCATCAATATCTAGGGGCTGGAGCAGGGGGGGAAAGGGGTGATAAGAAGGAGTCAACAGAATACAGGAAAAGAATCTGCTCACTGCTCCTCTGCATGAGTTTGTTATACATTGACATTTATTAGTGATACGATTGGAATAGAAATAGGTGAAACACACACACAGGCACACACACAGAATCCAGCAGAGCCGTCACCATTAAATACAGGTAGAACAAGGCTAGTTTTATTAACCAAATACAGCTAAAGGATATTTTTAGGTATGCATCCAAATACAAATGGATAATTTTATAAAAGTTGTTTGCCAGCATTAAGAATTCTAAATAAGGCCAGGAGAGCATCACCAAAGGCTGTGGGCTGGACATTCTCCAGCATTTGAGAGGCCACGTCCAAGTCAAGAAACCATGGCACCTCTGGCTTGCAAGGCCTGTGGGCTTCCCAGTAGTCCCATCGCCAGCTGGCTGCCTCTACTTCCCTTGCGTCTCATCCAGGGTGGCATCTGTGATAACACAGTGATGGGCAGCCTCTCTGCATCCACCCACCAGAACAGCACTTTGGGAGGAGTGCACCTGGATTTTCTATACTCAGAGCTAAGACTGGGAAGGAAGAACACCCAAGTTGACTCTTGCCTCTTCCACATTAAATGCTGGAGTCCTCTTTGCAAGGGAGCTCAAACCTGCTGTCAGGGGCCACACTGCATACCTTTTTTTTTCTTTTTTTTTTTTTTTTTTTTTTTTTTTTTGAGACGAAGTCTTGCTCTGTCACCCAGGCGGGAGTACAGTGGAGCGATCTTGGCTCACTGCAAGCTCTGCCTCCTGGGTCCATGCCATTCTCCTGCATCAGCCTCCTGAGTAGCTGGGACTACAGGCACCTGCCACCTCACCCGGCTAATTTTTTGTAGTTTTAGTAGAGATGTGGTTTCACCGTGTTAACCAGGATGGTCTTGATCTCCTGACCTTGTGATCCACCCGCTTCGGCCTCCCAAAGTGCTGGGATTATAGGCAGGAGCCACTGCACCCAGCCACATACCATCTTTTTATACCTACTTCTCGGGGGACCATAATGGACAGATTAGTAATCATAATCTCTCCTCCATAGGGTGTCTATAAAAATTCCCTTTCTTTGATGAGCTCAGGGCAGACATGAAGTGCCTGCTTTTTGGTGAAGTCTACTGAGGGATGTCCTTCTCTGTCAACACAGATGGTTGGTGCCCTCTCTTTTTGGTGTATGTTATGCCCACTGGGGGCTCTTCCATTCTTTCCATACAGCCCCCTGGCTTCTTCCATTAGCCGAGCCAGTGCAGACATTAGTCTGCTCTCCTTGGAAGGCTCCTTGGGGTGGCAGCAGAGAAACAGGGGCCATCGATCAGCGCTCCCTCTGTTCTCACCAGGCTTGGGGACTCCTCCCCTCACCTCCTTTCTGGGAAGCCATGTCCTGTCAGTTTTGCTGAGAAGGGGAAAAATGCTTATGATATCAGCAAGGGGTCTGGTGATGCATCTTAGCAGGTTTCTGGCGCCTGGTTGGCTCTGGGGGCCTGAGAATCAAAGGAGGGGCTTAGGCCACTCAGCTTAGTCCTGTCTCTGCTGCTGATTTTGCCTGAGGGGAAGAGAAAGTTGAAAGGAGCTGTCTTGGTCAAATGGCAGAGGCATTAGGGATTATCTCAACTCCTGTGAAAGGGCTGGGAGAGGCTCTGGGTTCTGAGCAACCAGACACATCAGGCCAGGCAGATCCAAGCAGGAAAATCAAATGCGGAGGTGTGCGGCAGGATGGAGAAATGGCATCGTCTGGATTACGGGAGGGTGGATGGAAAAGAGGACTGCAGGGGAAGCCCCTTCAGGTAGTGCTGACAGTGGCAAACATTTTCAGAGTGCTATGTGAGGTGAATGCAGACACCCACTGCAGATGCAATGTGGGTTCCCAAGGTCATCGCCTGAAATCCAATGTCACCACGTGGCTGGCGGCTGGTGACTGCAAATTTCACCTGGCAACCATGTGCTTTGGGAGGGCTGGGCTGCCTTCCTTCAGGGCAGGACCCAGCTCCTCAGCAGACATCTGCTTGTCAGTTCTCCTTAGCCCCAGCCTCATCTGCGACTGTTGATGGGGACGGGCATGGTGCCCAGAGCAGGTGTATTTGAGCCCAGCAGGATGGGCCACACCTGCTGTGTCCATCAGGTGCTGTGAGCCGCAGTGCAGGCAGCTGAGGACCCCGCCCTAGACGCTCTAGGTGTCAGCCTGGGCAGACAGAGGGTGACAGGAGAAACCACAGCCCACCTCCTCCTCTGGTCCCCAGGTCAGTGAGGTTTCCCGCCAGCTGGGCTTAGGCTCAGACAACTGCTCCTCTGGATGCCTGGCAGGCCCAGGAGCTGCTGGCAGGAAGGAAAGCAACAGGGAGCCAGGGTTTGTGTGGGTGCAGCTCATCCCTCCCCACCCGACTCTCTCCTCCCATGTCTCCTTGTTGCTTTTCTTTTCTCTCACACCTTAGTAGTTGATCAAATAGTTAACTTAAGCGAAAAACACTAACCAGAATAGAATACTCAAATAAGCTGCTGTTCCACTCCCTCTAAATGCCCTTCGTTCTCCCTTCTTATGGAGGCGACACTGCCCCTCCTTTGATCACGCCTGGCATTGACATTGGTCCCAATCAACACCCTGCTGTTCAGCCCATTTCCAAGACATTCTTCTCTCTTGCCGACTGCCCCCATGGTGCGTGGGTGTTTTCTGTGTCATCACAGAAAGCTCCTTTCTACACCCCCTGTGATCTCTGCCCTCCGTCAGGCCTGGAGCATTAAGAGAAAAGTGTCACAGTAGGAAGAGAGAGGGCTTTGACAAGCAGAACTGAAGTTCTACCGCTGACACCTGGGCTAGCTATTTGGCCTTCCTGGTCCTCCGCTCTCTTATCTAATAAGTACTCGCACCGCGGGTCTGTTGTGAGGGCTCAACTCAAGTCAGTTCAGTTAAAGCGTCTGGCTCCTGGTGGCTGTTCTGTCCCTGCAGGTGCCCTTTGCTGCTCTGTCCTTCTCGTTCTCTGTTGGTCTTCATGGATGCTCCCCAGAGACACACTGCTCCAACCTGTGGTCAGCTGTATCAGCCAGATGTGTCCTTTCTCTGGACCGTGTCATCTCTAGTGATGTCCCCTGCATGAGAGGGGGACTTATTATTGGTTTTATTATGTACTCGTAATTCTTCCGGGTTTCTCCGTCTTCTTGTGTGTTGCGTTATTCCCCCCCTCCTCCCCACCCCACTCCTCACCTGCATCCTTCATCCTTTCTTCCCAATACCTCCATCCAACTTTCTTCTTCCAGGCTCCAAGGCAGTTCCTTCTGCATCTCCCTCCTTCCCTGCCACTTCGCCCCCAGGTATGTATCCTTTTTGAGGGTGGTACACCGCCCACTTGTTGTCACGCCTGAAGAGTTCAGTGTATGATGATCCTTTGGACATACCTCTTTGGTCATAGTCCATGACAGAGCTGCTAGGCCACCATCCTTAGCAGTCTCTGGATCTAGGCAAGGGAGTCTGTGTGGCCACCACAGCCCAGCCCAGGGGCTACTCACCTGAGCATTTTCACTTCTATTTCTTGAACATAACCAATGTAGTTAATGATTTGCAACTTGCAGTTACTCTATATCCACATGTAGAACCCATGTTTTGCAAGGGTTTCATTTCCAGGTAATCTTAGATATCTCTTTCTTAGCTTATTTGAAGCTCTCACCAGCCAGGTCAGTGCTCATGCCTGTAATCCAAGCACTCTGGGAGACCGAAGCTGGAGGATCACTTGAGCCACAGGAGTTTGAGACTAGCCTGGACAACATAGTGAGAGCCCGTCTCTACAAAAATAACAACAACAACAAAAAAATTAGCTGGGGATGGTGGCAAGTGCTTGTGGTTCCAGCTACTAAGAAGGCTGAGGTGGGAGTATCACTTGATCCCAAGAGTTTGAAGCTGCAATGAGCTATGATTGTACCACTGCACTCCAGCCTGGACAACAGAGCAAGACTCTGTCTCAAAAAAGTTTTTTTTTTTTTTAAATAATAAAAACAAAAAATTAAAGCTCTCATCATCATATTCCAACAGCAGATGCCAATTATTCTTTCAACTAATTTTTCCAGGGTAAATTATAAATGGCCCTTTGCTGGAATTTCTTTTCGCAACATCAGTCATTCCCCTTCTTTCCAAATAGTTACTTTTTATTTCCCAAAGAGCCCCTACTTTGAGGTGGCCAAGAGAAAGAAATACTTCTTACTTAATTCTCTCTCTCTCTCTTTTTTTTTAATTGAGACAGAATCTCACTCTGTTGCCCAGGCTGGAGTGCAGTGGCACGATCTCGGCTCACTGCAACCTCCACATCCTGAGTTCAAGTGATTCTCCTGCCTTAGCCTTCTGAGTAGCTGGGACTACAGGCATGCGCCACCACGCTCAGCTAATTTTTGTATTTTTAGTAGAGATGTGGTTTCACCATGTTGGCCAGGCTGGTCTTGAACTCCTGACCTTGTGATCTGCCTGCCTCAGCCTCCCAAAGTGCTGGGATTAGAGGCGTGAACCACCACGCCCGGCCTCTCTCTTTTTTTAATGGTAGGAAAATCAAGACTCAGAAAGCACAGGGTCTATTACCCTAAAAGACAGACCCTCTTGGTCCTGGAAGTGAGAAAAGAATGGAGGCTGTCACCTCTGGCTCCTGCACAATGTTTTCTGGAACTCTGAATGTACTGTGTGTGTTACAGGAGGTAACTCGCCATCATCCCCGGCTTCATGATTGGATTACAGATTTCTTCCAATTTCTCTTAATATGGAGCTCCCTGTAACCAGACATATTGAGACAGGTTCACGGCTTGTAACTTATCTCACTGTTTCTCTGGAGGAGTCCCCAAGCTCCCTGAAAGATAGGAAGGCACCCCAGGGACTGTGAAGGCGAAGGAGTCCCATCTCCTGTGGTTAGCGACGTGAAAGCAGAGGAGGCAGGACACCCAGATTTCCTCTTCACAATGTGCTTTGCTAGCTCACTTTTTAACATTCTCAAAGGAATTGAGTTTCAGTAATTTCCTCAGGGATCTGGGTTTCTATCTAAGAGCACTTGGCAGAGGAAAGATTTACTTGCTGATGCCTGTCTTCTCTTTCTGAAGCCCCTCTTCTGTGCCCTCGGTTTCAGGAGCCCTGGATTTGCACTTCACTTCTCCCCTCTGCCTCATGTAAAATTGCCTTCCTTTTCTTTTCTGGTTTTCCTGCCCATCAGCCACAGTTCCAGATTCATGGATCCACTGAACCACAAGTCATTCCAGAAATGAAACTGTACAACTTTTATTTTAGAGATGGGGAAACTGAGCCCCCAAAGGGGAAGGGTCTTGCTGAAGACAGAGGTGAGCCTAGAATACAGTTTTCTGACTTTCAGCCTAACCCCACTCACTATCACACTCTTGCCCCATGCACGAGAGAGCGCGCGCACACACACACACACACACACACACACACGCACACACACACACAGGCCATAGGAAAGACCGGGGAAGCAAGGCCTGGAAACCCCTGGAGGGACACCTTCTCCAGTGTACTCAAGGGACCATTATTCACTAGTGCTTTTGATTGACTCACTGTTGAGCTCTCTCAGCTTATTGATGGAGCAGTTAAATGAACCAGACATAGACTTCAGTGAGATGAGCCCTTAAGTTTGTTTCCTAGACCTTCAAATTTGGTGAGAAGCCATTGCTATCCCGGAAATGCCCAAATCCAGCTCTTGTGGGAGCCCTGGTAGGAAAGGCATTCACGAGGACGGACGTCTGTCAGGGAAGGTTTGGTGCAGTCTTCCCCAGGGAGGGAGGACATCTCCATTGGCATGGACAGTAACCCTGAGAGCTTACATTGTGCTTTTAGGTGCCAGGCTTCTGATATTATTAACTGAGATAAGGCAGGTGTTCTTGTTTTCTCCAGTTAACAGATGAAGAATATGAGGATTAAGTGACATAGTTACTGTAATAATTCACCTAAATTCACACACTAGAAGCATCAGCCCTGGGAGTCAAACTGGGTTTTTCCCATCCCAGAGCCCACTTAGCTTAACCACAGGACTAAACAACAAACGTAGTGGGAAAAAGGAACCGTCATTCTCCGCATTCCCTCAGCAAGACCACGGAATGGGAATTTTTGGTGATAAGGAAAATTCCTGATAGTTTGGGATGGTTTCACTAATGTCCAGTCCAGGCAGAAAGGAGGCTAAATGACCTTCTTTTAAGTCCAGTGACTTCTTGACGACTTTATGGAGAAAGGAAGAGTCTGTCAAGCTGGCTGCCACTCTCAGATGTCAACAGTGCCCTGGGTTGGGCCGCATCCAGGCAGCGCAGCCTCTTAATGGCTGTGAGCTGGCATGAAACCACTGCCCCAGTGCAGAGAGGACAAGGAGTCTAAAGCTTTGTGCTCTGGCAGGCAAGCTCTGATCTCGCCAGCTGCCAGGGCTTTGGGGGAACAAAGAAAGGCAATGAGTTTCTTTCTTGTTAGCCCATTATTTGAAAGCTGCGTTTCTATCCAAATATCCTGTCATTTGCTCCGTATGACAAAGTCTGGACACCAATATGTCATAACCAAAATGTGAATGGCTTCCTCCCACCATGTCTGCCCATCCCTCCCCATTGTTCCCTCCCCACACCCAGCTCCGCCTTTCCCACAAAGGGGTCTGCATTCCAGAGGGCAGCATCTGAGCCATCCCCCTGCCCAGGGAAACATTGCTGCCGATGAGTGAGAATGTTCTTCCCCACTAGAGCACTGGTCCTGGCCCAGGGACCACACCAGGCAAGTGACAAAGGGGATGGATTCAAGCTATTGCTCCTCCACCCTGGTGCTCTGCTGAGCAAGACAGCCACAGGCAGCAGGAGGGGAGGGCAATTTGCCACGTGCCCCTGGCCAGGCCCAGGCCATACCTGGATGACTTCAACTTGAATTTCTCCAACCTTTATCTCTTTGTGACCCTTCAACTTCTCTATAAAGGTTTTCAAACAGGCATTATAATTGAAATGTAAGAACAGATGGTGGCACTATGATGGTTCCTCAAAAAATTAAATACAGAATTACTATATGATCCAGCAGTTACACTTCTGGGTCATGCCCAAAAGAATTGAAAGCAGGAGCTCAAACAGATGTACAACCATATTCATAGTAGAATTATTCACAAAAGCCAAAAGATAGAAGCATCCCAAATGTCCACCAACAGATAAATGCATAGACAAATGTGGTCTATCCATATAATAGAATAGAATATTATTCAGCCTTAAAAAGAAAGGAAATGCTGATATGTGCTACAACATGGATGAACCTTGAAGACATATGCTAAGTGAAATAAGCCAGATACAGAAGGACAAATACTGTATGATTCTGCTCGTATGAGGTTCCTAGAGTTGTCAAACTCCTAGAGATAGGAAGTATAATGATGGTAGCCAGAGGCTGGGGGAAGGGGAGAATGGGGAGTTGTTTAATGGATTCAGAGTTGCAGTTTGGGAAGATAAAATAGTTCTGGGGGCTGGGTACAGTGGCTCATGCCTGCAATTCCATCACTTTGGGAGGCTGAGATGGGTGGATCACTTGAGGTCAAGAGTTCAAGACAAGCCTGGCCAACATAGTGAAACCCCATCTCTACTAAAAATACAATAATTAGCCAGGCATGGTGGTGCGTGCCTGTAGTCCCAGCTACTTGGGAGGCTGAGGTAGGAGAATCGCTTGAAGCTGGGAGGCAGAGGTTGCAGTGAGCCAATATCGTGCCATTGCACTCCAGCCTGGGTGACAGAGTGAGACTCCTTTTCATAAATAAATGAATAAATAAATAAAGTTTTGAAGATAGATGGTGGTAATGGTTACATAGCAGTGTGAATGTACTTAATGACACTGAACTTTACACTTAAAAATAGCTAAAATGGTAAGTTTTATGCTATATATATTTTACTACAATAAAAGGTAGCATGCATGCATGTTTCACAAATTGCAAAATTTATATACATACATGAATTTTCCTGTTGTTATTATTTTTAATGATAGGGCACCTGTGACTCAGAAAAGATCTGTGTCTTTCCCAAAGTCATGGTTTGTAGTCTTTTGACTTCAAGTCAATTGTTCTTTTAAGTGTACCAGGTTGGCATAAACATAGCATATGATACCAGGACTTTCTTCTAACCCTTATGGCAGACATCAGTTAATGGGTCACTATACTTTCTGACTAAGTGCAAATTCAACCCCATAGTCATTCTTAACACAGCACTATAGGAAGTGACTATCAATCAGTCAGAGTTAGCGTGCAAGTTGCAACTTACTCCCATCTCTGCGCTTTTAGCATTTGCATCAGTTTCTTAGTCTGGCTGCCCCTGATTTATCACTATTTTGTGTGAAGTTTTGAAGATGCATAAGATTGGTGTAGAAAGCGTGTGGTCCTCCTTGGAGAGCAAGGGGGCTAGTTACACCAATTCCCAACCCAGAAATGAGTGCTTGTGGTCTTGTCTTACTTGAATATTGCTATCTCAAGCCGCCTCTCTGAGCTTGTAGCAGCCCTACCACATCAATAGTATCCCTCCCTGCAGGTGGCTCTACAGCAAACCCATTGAAGACGGAAGTATGAACTGGAGGCCTCTCCATCTTGCTCTTCCCATCTTGGCCTTACTTGACCATGTATCAAGGCCTCTAAATGGTCTCATGACTTAAGTGGGCCCAGGGGAGGGGAGAGGGCCTATGATTAAGAGAATCCCTAGTGGCTGTAGTGGCCTTGGAAACCATCTCTTATTACATGCTGCAGATTTTCATTTGTGGATTGCCTGGGCTTAATAGCTATTCGTACCTCACTTTAGATCCAGTTGAGTTATTGATGGAAGTGAAGGAAAGAAGGGAACAAGATTGGTATCAATTTCTCTTCTTTTCCTTTTTCAAATGTTCTTTTCTTTGAAAGATCAAAGGAGGGCCAAATAGAACTTTTTTTCACACACGCGTGCACACACACATGCAGCCACACCCCCACCATAATAGAACACAGGAGGGAAAATTCCAGCAAACAAAATTGTTCTCAGACATCTTTTTATTTTTCCTTTCAGTGGCTTTGATTTAGTCCCCTGGCTTTAATCAAAGTGTTCAAGGAGGCACAGAAATGATTCTGTTAAACAAATTTCTGGCCTCACTCCCTCTTCCTGCTCTAACCTTTCCTCCTTCCGCCCCACTCTCCACATTTTTTATTTTTCTTATATTAATGTGGGTTGGGAAAAAATTCTCTTAGCAAAAGAGAAAGTGAGGACTGGGGAGAATCTTATTTTCCAAACTAACAACTGGTTGCGGTCCAGCCTTTGCAGCTGACATACCAATCTCCAAACTTGATTGTCCCTTTCCTCCTTCCTTCTTTACTAAATTCATCCATCACTCTGGGCACAATAAATAAAAGACTCAATAAGCAAATCAATCAATGCATCATTTTCTGTAGCTCACGAGGTACCTACAGTGCAACACATGTGGGCTCTGTTCTCCAAGCAGTGAGTGCGCACACAAGGCATCATGGACCTGCAGGGGACTTTGAAGAGGCTAGCTTCTGTCACTGGGCTGGCACAGTGGGACAGCCCTCATGATTGTAATCTGCCAACCTGGGACACTTCTCTCTCTCCTAGCTCTTCCTAGTTTTCCCTGGAAGGTACCCCATGAGTTCACATCTGGAGCAGAGCAGCAACCCTCCCCCTAGGGCTCATTACAGCTGAGTCCTTGGGGAAGGGGATGGCACGGAGGACGATCCATGTTAAGGCCAGTATCTTCAAACAGACTGTCAGGCAGCTGGAAGTAATACAATCAATTTTACTCATCTCTTTGCTCCATTTACCATGCATTCTGCAAACATTTAGTGAGCTCCTATGCCAGGTTAAGAACAAAGCCACCACCAGGGATAAAATGTGCATTCAGCAGATGTGGCCCCCATCTTCAAGCGGAATGCACTCAGTAGACTTGAGGTGGGAGAAGAACAAGACAGGGGCTATCCAAGGTGCTGTGCAGGACTGGGTATGCTAATGCCAGCCCAATGCAGAGGGCAGTACCCACTGTCTCTCTCTCTCTACAAGCATACAGGCCTCTGTGCCATCTTCTGAGCTCTGAGGTTGACAGAGGCACTGGACACCCTGCAACAACTCTACGGGGGGGTTTGGGGCCTCTTCTTCCAAATAGGTCCATTTTTATCTTTTTGTTGTTGTCGAGAGAAACATTCAGCTCAGAGGTCACTGCAAGACCTGTCATGATATATTCTTGCTAAGGAAAGGATAGAACAGGACACTTATTGTTCGGTAACCCCATAGTCCTAAAGAGAAACTGAGTATCTGATATGCGTTTTTAGTGAGCGCCACCTTTGCTGTGATCTTCATAATCTCCTGTCTTGGTGCAATGGGATAGGCAGAGTGATGCCTGGGACCTGGCACGGATGAATAATTGACAGAGCATATTCTCCTAAGCTGTCTTGGGGTTCATTAGGAAGGCCTGAGGGACAACAAGAGCTCTCATGGCAGCTACATGTGGATGAGGGACAGGCCCACCTGGAGGTCCTGACTTCTTGGTCTCTCCCACCCTCTGAGACCGTGTTTCTTAGTGACTGCCTGGCAGAAAGGTAAGCTTAGGTAGAGAAAGTGCCCATACCTTTAAGGTACATAGCAATGGTCCCAGGAGCTGTGTAATCTTGTAGGATAAGAAAAGGGATGTTGTGTCTTAACATCAGGTCCCTAAAGGGAATATATTTGTTAAACATTATAATTACCCTTCAGCTGCTGAACTCCATGGCAAATGAGAACTCAATAGCAATTGAGAACTATATAGCAATTGAAACCACACTGAGGCCCATTACTGTTTCTCAAATGATGCTTTCATTTAGATAAGACAGGCAATTATGCATCTTGATTAGGTCACTGCTCCCAAGGGGATAAGGTATTTTTCAGGATTTCCCCCCTCCCTGTAAATAATGCCCTAGAACTACATCCAGTCTCTCAAATATCCTTTTTCTTTTTTCTCTCTAGATACAGATAATGAAATAAAAACTTAGATACAAAAACACAGACATACACACATAGACACATGCAGGCAAAGCTCTATTTTTATCTCTCTTATCTTAACACTTAGGAGCATTGAGATGTGTGAGTCTTTGTGGCCAGGGTGGGAGAGATCAGAAATAATAATTTAAGACCATAGGTATACATTTTTCTTTATTTTACAAAATATGTTTACATGTATTATTTCTTTCGATTACTGCCGCAGTCAAATTAAGTGAACAGAACAGGTATTAGGAGCTTTGACAGCCAGGCATGGTGGCTCGTGCCTGTAGTCCTAGCACTTTGGGAGGCCGTGGCAGGTGGATCACTTGAGGTCAGGAGTTCGAGACCTGCCTGGCCAATATGGTGAAACCCATCTCTACTAAAACTACAAAAATCCGGCATGGTGGTACACACCTGTGGTCCCAGCTCCTTAGGAGGCTGAGGCAAGAGAATCGCTTGACTCTGAAGGTACAGGTTGCAGTAAGCCGAGATTGAGCCACTGTACTCCAGCCTGCGTGACAGAGCAAGACTCCATCTCAGGGGGGAAAAAAAAAGCAACTTTGACTTTTTCCTTCTGAAATAGGAGAGCGCCGGACATAAAAAACAAAACTCTCAGGTGCCTTCCAGGTCTAACTTTGAGTCTCTTTGTATTACCCGTTTACAGAGGAGAAAACTAAGACAGGAAGGTTGAATGGCTTTCTCAGGGCTACCTCACTAGTCAGGCCATTGGTCTGGGTCTACAGCCCAGGTGGTCTGATTCTGGTGCTTTTTCCTCTATATGATTCTAAGTCCTTCAATGGATTCTCCTTGCATCCATGATAAAATCAAGTGCCCCTCATGTATCCTGCAAGATCCTGACTTTTCCAGGCCTTGCCTTGTCTGGCCCTGCCTGTTTTCAACCTTCAAGTCTCAATCACCCTGCTCTGTCCTGAGCAAGCCCACCCTAGCCCTGCCTGTGAGATTGTGCCCAGCAATACTCGCCCATAAGGCATTCATCTTTTCTTCACAGAACTTGACATAGATGTCATTATATACTCACTTGTAAAAGTTGTTTTAAAAAGCTTGTTTTTATCCCTTTATTCCTAGCACCTACCCAAGTCACTGTCATACAGTAGGCATCAACTTCATATTTGTTGAATGAACACATGCATTAAGGAATTAACTGTGAGTAAATAATGGCCTGGAACCTCTACATGGCCATACCCGAAGATTCTAAATTACTTCCAGGTAATTTAATAAAACACAGTCATATCCTCAGTCTGTTTTCTTCTCCACCAACCCTCTCCTCCAAATTACTTGGCCATTTGAGAGCTGCTGCTCTCTAGCTATACTGGCAGGCAATACCTTTTCTTAAAACTTTGCTCTCCCCAAAAGAGTGTGGGTACATTGCGTCAGGCTCACTTGTTAGTAGAAAGGGCAGCCCTTGTAGACAAGTGAACTTGAACCTCCAGCCCCACCCTGGTTTCAGATGAGAAACCTGAGTCACACACGCTTGCTACAGATGACAAACATCTGGGCTGAATTGGAAGTGGGGAACAAAAAGGATTTGTATATTTCAAAATATCTGGATAATTAAATAAACTTCTCAATTCCCTTCCAGATAGTTGATGCCACATAGATGCAGCCACAGCAAGACTTCGTTTTAGACTCTAAAAAACAAGTTAGCAGTGGCAGTGGAATTTGAATCTTGTTCACAAATCCTCATCTCCATTGAGACACACTGGCTGGGAAAAAAAATATATTGTTGTCCTTTCCCCTGAATGGAGTGCTCTGTGTCTAACAACCTCCTGCTTTCTGGCATGGATTTCTCTGTAATTCCTTTCTCTGACTTTGGCCTAACAAAATCCTTCACTTTAACTTGGGCTCAGCCCAGCGCTGGTATTTATTTACTAGAGTTGCCTGCGGAGTTCTAAGACCACCAGGTGTATGCACAAATCTATAAAAACACAATGCAATTTCCAAACACTGCAGTAAACTCCCCCTAAAGAGTCTGCTATCTTCGGGGAGGTTAGACTGAAAAGGTTTGTGTTGGCGGCAAAGAGAAGGCTGAGTGGCTTTCTACAAATTGAATGAGGACAGACCTTAATTCCTCTTAGGAAAAGTTCTGAACCCCTCACATGCCTGGGATGGGATGTCAGAGACTCTGGCGGATCCTATCTTCATGGCAACCAGGGGAAAGACAACATCCTGCCATGCAGGTGTTTTGGCATCTTGGTCTTTTAAGATTCCAAACTGGACATGGATTTGGGACCAAACTATTGCCTTACTCTGGGGGGCACTATTTACAATGAACAAATGAATTGATACTCTCATTTGGCTGAGAACATGGACAAGAGCAGTTTTCCTTGAGACATGCACTCCTGATGACGAGAAGACTGTGCAAGAAACCCTTTGCTGAGGTGGATTAGGAAGGCAAGAAGGATGCAAAGGAAAGAGGGAGGACAAGTGAAATACAGGGCACAGAGCTTGGCACTCAGTGTTCAGTGCTCTCAGCTGAGCAGGCTGGCTCTCCAGCCCCTCCTTTGTTTACTCCATGTGCCCTGCAAAGATTATCCTTTCCTATGGCTGCCATGAAAAAGGTGGGAAAATTCTGCTGTTTTTAGATGAAGATGGTGTCTCTGGCCACATGTACATTTTTTCCAGGTTCTTGTGTCTGGAAGAGACTCTGGCTGGTCAACATTCCTTAGCTGACACCCATCTCTCCATTTGGACACCACACCTCTCATAGGCAGAGATGTTGCCTCTAATGTTGAAGCCCTTTGGAAACAGGTGGTTTCACAACCTTCCTTAGGAATCCTTGCCCAGGCCCCTCTGTCTTCCTCATCCTTTAATGAGAATCCCTCAGGGAGTATTTTTGGCTCTCTAACACATGTTCCTTCCTCAGAGAAGGAAGGCTGGCTTCCATTTCTCATAGGAGAGCCACCCAATAACTCTTACGAAGTCCTGCCTCCAACTTCTGTTTCGATTAGAATTTTGATGGGCTCTCTATCTGATCTTTAGCAATCCTTTTTGTTTTCCCCTGGACTTCTCAGAACTTGCTTAATAGAGGGAACCAATATTGCCTGGACTAGAAAAAGAAACCCTTTGCTAAGGTGGATTGTTCTGGCAAAGGGTTAGGTCCATAATACTCCTGTCCTAGCCTTACTTCTGTTTTGGCGGACAACAGCGGTGGATGCAGATCTGACCTTGGGAAACGACCAAAGCGGTAGTAAAGAGAGGACATCCTTGCAAGGGTTTGCCCTTATAGGGTGCTCTTTGTTCAGCACAGGAGTGAGAATATGGGAATCTTCAAAACACGAACCTTCTAGTCTTGTTTTTTAACAACAGCATTGACCAAATGCAGGAAGTTCATCTTGAACATCACTGTTTATAAACAGCTCAGCAATGTTTACCATGGTTATAATTGGTATCATTAAGCTTATGTGACATTATTAATGCAGCTGATTAAATTACTATAAACCCAACTTTGCCATTTACACAAACAGCTGTATCTGAGCTTCAGGCTTTGCCATTTGAGCACCTGGGTAGAAAAACAGACCCACCGGTGGGCCCAGTTGGGAAGAACATGGAACCCCAGCTGCTTCTCATTGATCTGCTAGGTAGAGCTTCTAGGAAGATCTGTCTCAAGATATCTTCACCTTGTATGAGTAAAGTGGTTTCCCTTTCTAAAGCAGTTCTTCAAAACTGGACATCCCAAGTCCATTAATGTATGTTCAAAAGGAGCATAAATATCTCCCCTCTTGCTCTCCTATCCCCAACCCCCTCCTCCCTCTTCCCCTTAAACCTGCATCAGTTGCCCACTGATATGTTGGGGTCATTTCTCAGCCTTGTCCTACTATAGAAATCTACTCTCTGTCATATAACAAACTGGTACCTTCTTACCTCCTTGTACACTTTACAAAATGAATACTCCCTCCTTCTGGAATCACTTTTCTCTGTTGGCATCATATGATCTCCATTTCTCTCCTTCTCTCTCCCTCCCTAAAGCCTCTTGATTTTCCCCCTTCCCCCTCTCCCTCTACCCCTCCTCCTCACCTCCTCCCTCTCTTCCTAGTCATAGGCAGAGGGATTTATATGCCTATTTGTAATTGCTTGCCTCATCCCACACTAGGATACAAACTACACGAGAAAGGGGATTTTCTCCTATTTGTGGCTGCATCTCTTGTTCCTAGGACAGTGCCAGGCACATGGTTAGTACCAGGTAAATATTAATTGGCTGAATGGGAGAGTCTGCCGAGCACCCAATGGTCTTATTTGTCCAGACTTGTGATGAAAGTGGGGATCACTCTGGCTGCACTTTTTGCTCACAGCCAGTGGGGCTGGCCCCTTTCAGCTAATGGAATCTGACATCAGCTGTCTTGGGGGATTTATCAGTTAGGATGTTTTGGTTGCAACTAACAGAGACTGACTCAGGTCATCTTAAATCAAAAAGGGAATTTATGGGGAAGGATATCGAGGCCTCCCAGAATTGATGGCTAGCTGGAGGAACAGACTTGGACGAAGTTCAGGAATTGGGACACGGGAAGCTGGAAGGGTGATAGCCATCTCTTAGCAGGAAGCATCGTCCCTGTAGTGACTCACCACAGACATCCTGAAGAGTGTGTAAGCATCCTTCCTTACCAGTGCATTACCTGCTGGAGATCCAAAGGCTTGGGAGCAAGTCTTCATGAACCAGCCCAGGGCCCTGACCACTAGAGGCAGGAAGAGGGGGCATCTAGCTCTTTGAACTTCCAAAGTGGGGGCACTTGGTCCTGCCTGAAACCAAGATCTTCCATCATGGAGGGTTACACCTAAGGAAGGAGTGCTTGGATCCTGGACACCCCTAAAATAAGACCAGTAGAAGAAAGCAGGCATTTGCCTCATCTTTTATGAATTGTGTTTCAAAACCACTAGACTCATGTATGCTCGTGCTGAAAAGGGGCTCACGCACCTTCTCCACATTTTCCTGGGGCTGTCAGCCAGTTGCCTCCCATAGGGCCCTTGTGAAAATTCCCACCACTTCTCTAATTCTCTGCCTTTGCCACATCTCTACGTGCTGGTTGCTAAGTGGAGGGAGGAGGTAGAGCATCTTCCTTTTTGAAGAAAAAGAATCCCTCTCCAAGAGCTTTCCCTGTCCTGATTAATTAGAGCCATCTGCAGGGCAGGGGTACATTAGGACACGCACACGTGGACAGACAAGCACATCCAAGAGCCATTCACCAAGAAGCCTGCCCCTACTCCAGTGACCTACCTACATTAGTGCTAAATAGCGCTGATGATAATGATGATGCATTATGATCAAAAGTTATTTTTATGAAAGGCTCCTGCCTACCACCCTCTGCCATCAGAATAGTCTATTCCCTGATGGGGAAAGAAGAACTGTAGTAGAATAGGAGCAGAAGTGGGAATATAAAACACTTTGACTCCAGATAACTGAGCCCTAAAAAGAGTTTAGACCCCAGTGGGTTTCAAATAAAAACTCCTCCCGGCTAAATTGTGAGTACCATGAGTTCACAGGGATACATGTTTGTGGATTTGAGCTCATTCCTGATTTAAACCCCTTAATATGCACAGGCTCAGTGTGCAGTGTGCGTGCACATGCGCGTGCGCACACACACAGTGCTGGTGCCCCAGGCTTACAGGCATACACACTTCTGGCTGTAATGATTCAGATGCCATTAATCCAAACCCGCCAGGACAGTTGCTCCTTTGATGTCCCCTTGGGGGAACATTCCAGGAGGTCCTACTCTTACTGATGTGGAACTCTCTGGGGGTCAGTGAGCAATGAGGACATGTGTTGGGGGTTGGAGGGGAGAAGAAAACCCTGGGCTCAGGCTCCATGAGGAAAACAGATCTGACTTGAAAAGAATTCAGACTTTGAGGGGTTGCAAAGCTTTCAAGAAGCACAACAGACTTCATTAATACCAGACTGTGAGGACCTTCCCTACAGAAAGCAAGGCAACTGACACCTCATTGCAGGGCTGGACAAGATACTGCTTGCCCCCCACCTCAAGTTCTCCCTATAATAAATGGGGGAAATTTATGCTTTCTCTGCCTCTCAACCATAGAACTAAGTCATTCATAGACTTGTTGGGTCAAATAAGAACAGCAGAGGAAGCTAATGCAGGGATGAAATAAATTATGCTTGTGTTTTTTTGTTTTGTTTTGTAATGAAGTTTTCCTCCAGCTTCAGGAAAGTCAATATCCCAAATACACAGAACTTGCCAAACAGATATTTCAAGATGTGATAATATGTATTAGGAGGAGAAACTTCCTAGTGAATACAGAAAGAAATGCAGTTTGTAAATTTCAGCTTTACAAGTAACTTTTCCAACATAAATATATATAGCATAGAACCGAGTACACAAATCTGTGATTAAGTAATAATGGTAAGATTATAGCAATTGGCAATGCCCTGATGCTAAGTTGATACCATAACAATTAGTCCTCAAATATGATTTAATAAAGGAATAAGCACATATTTAAGAATGGATCTAAGAACAACTTAGAAAGTAATCACAAAAAGTGTTCTGGGATGGAGCCATAAAAACTGGGCCAATAAATCTCAGGCAGCCAACCAGACATTCTGTTATTTGATAAAACTAATAATGCAAAACTTATTGCTATAGCAGAAACGTCATAAAAATGTAGTAAAAATAAACAAGCACATGGCTCTGGCAGAAGAGCTAAAAACAAGCGTGGAAATTGAAGACATCAAAGTATAGCCAAGAAACATCTTGGCAAGTGGGAGCAGGCGATGTTCACATATATTAGTGGAAAATGTTAAGGAATTTGGGAGTTTTTTTCATGTTTGAGCAATATTTTGGGAAGTGATATTTCATACATACTTGTCTCTGTACCAAGATATTTCCCCTCCCAAGATTATTTTGTAACGTACTTGACTGGTGAGGTCTGTTACTTTTATGATGCCTTTTGGTAGAAAAATTTGAAATTTGTACAGCAAAGGGGAGAAGGCGCTAAACGTTATTACGCCTCCTACTCATCAGCTTACCTGTATTATCCCAATTAATTCTCAAAGCAATCCCAAGTGGAAGGAAAGCGTGTTCCTATTTTACATAGGAGGATGCTGCAGCTTTGAGAAGTTGGTCACAAGTATCTGAAAACTGTCACCAGCCCCGAGAGTGTTCGCTTCCCCATTGTGTGTGAACTTTTTCCCATATCCCTCCTCTATTCAGCTTCTACCACCTGCCCCTGAGGGTCTTTCAAGGATTGACCAGGCAGGGGATGGGAGGAGATTCAAAGGTCAAGGTAAACTCTGCTCCAACCCCAAGTCCCCCTCTTCCTTACTGTCCCATGAAACACCCCTGCACCTCCCACTGCCAATCTCATCCACAGTGGCTTGGAAGCAGGAGCGGTGAGGCTGGCCTCCCTCCTGGGGACTCTACTCACAGTCTGAAGTCTGCTGCCCAGCCTGGGCAGGCACCCACAGCTCTGCACCTCCTACAGCCACCGAGGACCGGAAGCCAGCCAGGCAGGGATGGGCACACGTAGGCGAGAGGGGGGCCTGCTTTGGCCTCCGGGCTCTTATCAAAAGAGGAGGAGGAAAACAGCTGTGTTTTGGATCTGAAGGGGTTACAGGGCCTGCTCAGCCCCTGGGATGGCAGCCAGCAGGGGAAGTGGGGAAGCTGTGAGGAGAATAGTAAGTTTCTCCTTGCAGGGACCCTATTCCAGCTGAATGCAGCCTCCTCGCCCTTAAATCCAATTAAAGGCCGATATTATGTCAGTGGAAATGTATGCCAATCCTAATATAGTCTAATAAGCCTTAAAATAGCACTCTGTAAGTGGAAAGCCCTGTGGTTTAATTTGATTCGCAGCCTAATAACAGGCTTAATAAGAGGGAATTGGCCCCCTTTTATTTTCCAACTGGTCTCTGCATGCTCTTTTCTTCTTTTCTTTCTTTGTCTCCTTTTTCTCTTTCTCTGGAGCTCTGTGGAATGACCAAGCGAGGCGGGAGTGAGCAGGAGGTGGGTGCATCTTCCCCCACATTGCTTCCAGCTCAGAGGCCTGGCACCTGCTACCTGAGTGTGGTTCTGGGATGTAGCAGGGACTTCAGGTCCTTGGCTGGGTCCTACATGTGACTTGACTCCTGGTGCACATGGACAAGGTGCTTCCTGTTGGCTTTGTTGCCTTCCATTGTAAAGGAGAAGGTAGATGGGAAGTACCTCAAGGCACGTATCTTGGGCATGCACCTTTGGATGAGAGAGGCCTCATCACTTTCTTCCTGGGCCTTGGGTCTCCCTTCCCAGGATGTTGGAGCCAACGGCCATTTTCACACACCCTCTGCTAGAGATGACGGGGTGGCCAGCCATGGGCAAGTCTTATCAACACAATCTGGAAACTGAATCCGCTTTATGGAACTTTGAATCAATTCTTTGGAAGGACAAAGGATTCTCAAACATTTAAAAAGCAGAGTTTTTGAATTTAAAGTACTCTTAAAAAAACAGCTTTAATGAGATATTCACATTTGGTATAATTCACCTATTTAAAGAGTACAAGTCAATGGCTTCTGCAATTCAGTAGCTTTTACTATAATTATAGAGTTCCACAACCATCACCACAATCAATTTTAGAACATTCTTATCGCTGCAAAAAGAAACCCCACATCGCTTAGCCATCTCCCTCTCCAGCTCCACATGGCCCCCAGCCCTAGGTAGCCACTAATCTATCTTTCTCTATACATTTGTCTATTCTGGACATTGCATATAAATGGAATCTTACATGTAGTCTTTTGTGTCTGGCTTCTTTCTCACTCAGCATAATGCTTTCAAGGTCAGTACTTCATTCCTTTGCCTTGCCACTAATATTCCATTGTATGGATATACCACATTTTATTTACCCATTCTTTATTTGATAGACTTTTGGTTTGTTTCCTTTTTTGGCTATTCTGAATAATGCTACTATGAACATTTGTATACACGTCTTTGTCTGGATGTATGTTTTCATTTCTCTTGCATATATTTCAAGGAGTGGAATTTTGGGATCATATAGTAAATCTATTTCACCACTTGAGAAGGTGCCAGACTGTTTTCCAAAGCAGCTACCTCACTTCCATTCCCACCAGAGATGTGCGAGGGTTCCAATTGCTGCACACCCTCTTCAACACTTGTCATTTTCTATCCTTTACTCTAGCCATCCCAGCGGGTGGGAAATGGCATCTCCCGCTCATTGAGGCTATGATTTGCATTTCTCTGAATGGAGTTAATGTATTCTTTTATTTTTTATTTTTTATTTTTTTTTATTTTTTGAGACAGACTCTCACTCTGTTGCACAGACTGGAGTGCAGTGACACGATCTTGGCTCACTGCAGCCTCCACCTCTCTAGTTCAAGCAATTCTCATGCCTCAGCCTCCCACATAGCTGGGACTACAGGTGCACAGCACCATGCTCGGCTAACTTTTGTATTTTTTAGTAGAGATGAGGGTTTCACCAGGTTGGCTAGGCTGGTCTTGAAATCCTGACCTCAAGTGATCTGCCCACCTCAGCCTCCCAAAGTGGTGGGTTTACAGGTGTGAGCCACTGCACCTGGCCCTGAGTTAATGTATTCTTGATCTGAACTGGTCTGCAAGTTAATAAACAATGAAAACAGAATTTAAACCTCAGCTGTGGTGATGATTAGCCAGCTCATCTTGAACCCCTTACTTCTCCGAATCTTAACTTCTGGCTTTGTGAACAGGAGGTTGGGATTTCGACGATTCACTAAGACAATGTGGGGAACGGCTTACAAGGGGGAGGGCTGCAGCATACATTCACTTCCTTCCCTTCCCCTGGTCCTGACGTGTATGCCTCCATTTTCAGGACGGTACAATGGGAATGATATTTACTCCTGTGCCATCAATTTTTCAACAAGGTCAGAAGAAAAAATATACTTTGAAAAAAAATGGACAGTGATGATGGGTTGAGTTGGCACAAAGGAAAAGGGCATTTGATGGCAAGATATGGAAATTGGAGTTTTAATTTTTTCTATTAATAAGCAGCAAGCGGTGAAAAGCAACATGATACCCATCTTCAGTAGAAGAAGGGTTATGATGGGGAGGAGAGTGACCAGCTGTTCCTGATCTCCACGAAGGACATCAGAAGGGAAAATGCATTTAAACTATGGGAAGCAGCCTGTAGCTTAGTTATTAAGATGAGCTCCTTTGCTGTCAGGGTCATGAAACATTGAAATGGGAATTTATCAAGTTTCCTGTCCCTGATGGCCTTTCCAAATATGATCAACTGCATCTAGGAGTGGGAATGAGATGCCCTGAGGCAGCTCTGTCCAGCACAAAAATGCTGCAATTCCTGGCATTGGCCCCCCTTGGCAGCCCTCCCTGTGTGGCCCTCTGCACACACCAGGCAGGGTTGCAGCCACTCCTCGTCCCCACCAGCCCCCACCCCCACACCCTGCTTTGGCTGGACCCAGTTGCTCCCTCCTCTTTCCCTCAATGCTGTGGGGGAGATGCTGCTCTTCTCTATTTCAGTAGTGAATGACGTGGCTTCTATACATAGCACGGCTTATAACTTCTTTGGCAGCTCCTGGGTTGAAAGGTGCTGTTAAGAGAAAGGGAGGGGAAAAAAGAGCTAAATTACCCTTTTATTTATTTATTTTTTTAAAAAAATCTTTCAAGAAAAGCTCAAACATGTGGTGCTTTACTTCAATTGCTCACTGAGACTGTTACGATCCTTGACCCATCTTTCGGAGTTGGATGGCTACCAGTGTCTTACCGAGGAGCAAACAGAAGTACACATGGGGAGCACAGAGGGGAGACTCAGACTTGGGATGCTGCTCCCATTAGGAGCTCTGCCTCTGTCCATTCAGTGTGCAGTAGGGATGGTGGTGGCTTCCTCAACAAAAATTCTTTCCACCTTTCTCCCATAGCATAATAACCAGGAAGTATAATAAGAATTACCTCCACCCCTAGGACTTGAGGTGGGCTCCTATTGGCCTGAGCTAACCAGAGTGATTCTCTGCACTGCAGGGTTTGGCCAAAATACTTCTAAACCAATTGGTGTCCAGATGTCCCCTGGCCCCAGGGACTGGGGTCGCCCCCACCCTAATTTCTGGCTGTGCTTATTTTGCTTCCTATTGGTTACCAGGAACCTAAATATTGATCCCCACAGCCCTGGAAGATGCCAGGAGGGGCGTGGGGCAGCCAGAGCCTCAGGCCATGTGCTTGCAGCTGGGAACAACCTCTCCATTGACCTCAGCCTGTTGTACAAATACTGTGACCTTTCTGTGCTGTGATATGGAAAGGTTTGGAGTGAGGACAGACTAACCTTCCTTCATTCATTCACTCACAAACTGTTGGATTTGTTGGCTGTGTCCTCAGACTGGGCTTCCCTCAAGCATGCAGGAGAAATGCTAGTGATACCTTAGGTCTTAGGTCTGTGGGTCCCTGTTTCTAAGGCAAACCCTAGGAGGTAGGTATTGTTATGATTTCTGTATAGAAGATTAGGAAAGATTGTTAGGATCTCTGTGTAGAAGATTAGGAGGCAAAGAAGTGAAGGGATTTGGGCAAGGTTATTCAGTTAGTGAGCGGAAAGGCCACAGTTTTAACCCAGGCAGTCCAGCTTCATTACCCTGATCTTTCCAACTGAGTAATGGCTGGGTAGGGAGAAGAAAGGCCAGGTTGATATCTGACACCTCCTGCCCCATTGATCACTTCTCCAGCACCAGCCTAAGGAGCAACTGGGAGGAAAACGGAATGTTTTCTTCCTTTCCTCTCATCCTTTCTCCCACAGCTGTCCCAGAAGAGCCATCCCTGGAAAGGTGCTCAAACCACAGTGCCCAGGCCTCTCTGCAGGGAAATCTGGTTACAATGAGCATGCTGGTAGCATGAAAGTGCCCAGAAGAGCAGCTGCTGCAGGAAACACTGTACAAAAGGGGAGAAGGAGAAAGTGAAGCCAGTAGAAGATACAAAGATAGCCCCAGACTGAGTTAGAAAGCATGGGCTTAGATCTGGGCTCTACCACCATCTCTGTGATCATGGCCACCTGCCTTCCCTCCCCAGACCTCCAAGGTGGCTTGCAGACTCTTCTTGGAGCACACAACTGCTTGTCCCCCTCTGTGACCAACTCAACACTAGACCCTCAGACTGCCTCTCCTTTTGTGACCCAGCTACCATTTCCTACCAAACGATCTTGGACAGCTCTTTGGGCAGCCAACAGTCTTCTCCAAAAATATCTCTTCACTGAGCTGGCGTTGATCTGGTCAGTTTCTTGGTCAGTTCCCCGATCCTTTTGTTCCCTTTTACCCATCCCACATCAGCTGCAACGCATGCCTGCGTTCAAACAGGCTCGCCCTTGTGGGAATCCAAACTTCCTGACAGATGCACCCTCCTTTCGTGCCTTGCTTAGTTTTCAGGTGATGAAAGTGGCCTTGGCCTGGGTGGTTGTCATGGAGACACATCGCAGCTTCTCGCCTCATATGGGCCCTTGAGCTCTTCCCAGCAACCTCTCTGGGCTAGAAAAGGAAGAAAGGTCTGGCTTTGCCCTCTGTGTCTCCTTTTTTGGGGGGAAGGGATTCAGCTGAGAGTGCTTTGATGCTATTTAATCCAAGTTATTCCACTGGGGAGAGGGAAATGGGCTAGCAAAAAATCCAGGCAGTTTTTCTATTTGCCTTATTGTATTATCTAATTATCTCAAGTGGCAATCAGAGAAAGAAGAAAAAAAATGGAATCAGAGTAACATCCATGTTATTTATATTTTATCATCTTTGCCAAGCTCAGCAAAGGGATGCAGTTTTCTTTATTTCTCTGACCCTTCATTGAATGTCATCCTCTCACTACTGATCAAATCTCACTGCCTATTGATATCAACATCAAAAGTACCTCACCTTTTCATTCAAGGCTCTGAATAGACAGCTCATCAATAATATCTACCTGAACCTCTGCAAGTATACTTTCTGTAGGAGCCTGGACTCACCCAAATGTCTAGTAAAATGTGTGTATATGTGTAATTTCTCCAGAACTCATCTCTAAGCATCTCAAAAGATTTTAAATAGTACCTTACATAATTCTAACCATTTTTACTAGAAGACCTCCTGCTACAGTGGGCAGATGGGGAAAACTGAAGTATAAACTATAAATGAAGGATGCTGTGTTCTTTTGTGGAATCCAATAAATTAAACAGGTTTAAATCTAGTAGGAAAAACGATGTAGGTTTCCTGCTGCTCTGTGGCCTTTCCAGCATGTTTGGAAGGCAGGGCTAGCACAAAAATTCTGCCACAGCATTTGCTTTATAGAGAGAAGAGTGTAATTAGCAGTGGATAAGGAACCTGCTAAACCTGCGTTTTATTTTTGCTTCCTCCGTTACTGACTTGAGTAGGTCACTTAATATTTTTGACCTTTGTTTTTATTTTGTTTTCTTTAAACACTGAGTTAAAATACCTACCTGCTTTCCTGGTGGTGGACCAAAGATGTGAAGAGACTTTGTACCCATAAGGCATGCTAAGTTTCATGAAAGCTATGACATACCTCATTTAGTCCTTGCACCCATCCTATGAAGTTAGCATTATTTTGAGGCTCAGAGACATCAAACAAGTGCCCAAAGTCACACAGATAGCAAGCAGCAGTATCTGGACCAGGGTATGCTTGTCAGTAGCCCACAGCTGTCTGTGGGAAGAAGGTTAAGTCAGTGCTGAGAAAGACCCAGGGGGAAGGTCATTTCAAGGTCATCCCAACAAACAGCCCGCTGTACCAGCTGTGGAATGATATGCTGCTCCAGTGACCAGAGCTGATAGGAGCCTTGTAGCTCATGCAGCAGATGGGGAAAGAGGAGAACAGGATAGAGTGGGAGAGGAGAAACAGTGGAGGAGAAGGGGGAGTCATGTGAACGGCTGTGCTGGCCTGGGAGAGGGATGGGTAATGTGCCATGGTGAGGTCCTTTGAGCCAAGAGAAAATGTGTGTCTTTATCTTTGTCTGTACAATTTATGGTCCAGCTGGGCTCTTTCGTGAGGCTGGGGCTGTTCTGCCAATGCCAGAAGAGTTACTCTTGGGGTGAGACACTGGATCCCCTGGGGCCCTGCCAGGAGCATAATGTCATTGTGGTTATTGGAGGGGAGTTCCCAACTGGGGTTGGCTGCTACAGCCCAGAAGATTTAGGGAGCACAACTCTATGGAGTTCCCAGAGCAACCAAATGACCTGACCTCATGTATGTTAGAACCATGGATTATATCATTTCCTTCCCCACTAGTCAGGATGATAGTAACATAGCAAGCTAGGTAGTTGTTATAATTGTGGATGAGATGTAACATGTTTTTTCTGCAGGAGAGATCAATGTGCTGGGTACATTTGAGCTTTCTTGACTTTAGGAAATAGGCAAGAATGAAGTATTAATGCTTAATGCACATATGGTATGTACAGATTATTATAGTTCATCATTGTTCAGATTTCTTGGAGTTAATAATTTACTGAGATTAATGACGATCTTTGGAGTGTTGATTTAGCAGAAAACTTTGTTAACCAACTTTGTGCAGTTGTGTGTGCTTTGGTGGTTCCAGTGTTTGCCAAAGTAACCAGGCTTAGTGTGTTAAGAGCTAGACTTTATGCCCAAATGTTATTATTTATCACTCTGCTCATCAATGGATTTCCTACTTTCACACCTACATCCATCCCCCAAAGATCTAAAGATCTATGATCTAAAATGTATGTATGTATTAATTCATTTCACCAGCACCTACCAATTGCTGGCACCTAGTCTGTTGGGGAAAATAGGTATTTTTTACAACTTTCTGGTGAGAAAACTGAGCTAAGTTGCTCTCAAGGGCACTGCTAGTACGCAGCAACCCTCATTCCTCTACTGGGGTGGGGAAAGGTCCTACCTGCTATGACATGTGTTACTTTGGGTTTGGACACAGGATGCCTGCAAGCCTTGCAGATATTATTATGCCCTAGTTCTACTGAGAGGCAAGATCATCTCAACTGATCTCTTCCTTGACATTTAATTAAATTGTAGTACAGAAGTGACATGACAGCATTTTGAGGACAAAGATAGAAATAGAAGATGTTTTGATGAACAGCAGTTGGAAATCTGCATCAAACTCTGCATGTAGATAATGGAACAACTTAAAGAAGGGAAGAGGAAGGAGGAAGCTAAACCTCCAGGAAGTTTAAAGGAGGACCGCCAGAGGGAAAGGGGAGGGATGTGCCCTCACTGGACAGGTGCTGGTAGTGACTATTTCTGGGTGCAGGAAGTAGGTAAGGCACGTGCAGTTGCTCCACAAGACCCCACACCTGCTCTGCGGGGGTGAAAACCCTAAGGTAGCCCTTCATTGCACTGGTCCCACCCTTGCCTCTGGGGAGCTCAAAGTTTTTCTGAGTTTTTTGTCTTGTGAAAAAAGAAAATCCAAATTTCAATAGTCCTTAATCATATCATAGCACATGTGGAAAATGATAATATCTGTGGGGCACATTGAGGTTGCACACAGTGGCAGGTGACTGCCACCCCAAGGGCTACGGGGAAGAAAAAAATTCATGTCTCAACACACCCATGGCCCCTTCATGGCTCCCCTTCTGTGCTGTGGACAGTCGAGGTAAGCTCATTAATGAAAGGACTGGTGCTTTCCAGAAGGCATTTAACTTGTTCTACATGCAGGAAACAACTGCACTGGTGTCATCCTGATAAGACACAGTAATTTAAGTTGGCCATTGGGTACTAGGGGCATTATGGGCAGGAGTGGTGAGTGTGGGGTGGCAATTATATATCTAAGAGAGGTAGTACCTGCTTGTGCACTTAACTTTTTTTTTCTTTTTTTTTTTTTTAGACAGTCTCACTCTGTCACCTAGGCTGGAGTGAAGCAACATGATTTCAGCTCACTGAAACCTCCACCTTCTGGGTTCAAGCAATTCTCATGCCTCAGTCTCCCAAGTAGCTGGGATTATAGGTGTGTGCCACCATGCCCAGCTAATTTTTGTATTTTGTAGAGATGCGGTTTCACCATGTTGGCCAGGCTGGTCTCGAACTCCTGACCTCAAGTGATCTGCCCGCGTTGGTCTCTCAAAGTGCTGGGTTTACAGGTGTGAGGCACCGCGCCCGGCCACACTGAGTGTTCTAAGGGAAGCCAAGTCTTATTTTCTTCTGAGCCTCAGTTTCCCACTTGTGACTTTAAGCCAGAGGGCTCTGGATGGATGGTTCTTCCCTTTTCAAAGGGCACAAATTGCAGAAGGCCTCCTGAAAGAACAGTGCAATACTGATTATGAAATGCTCCATTGGAAAAAGACTTTCCAGACAGAAACTAGAATGGTGGTTGCCAGGGCCTTGGAGGAGGGGAATGGGGAGCAGTTATTTAATGAGTGTGGAGTTTCAGTTTTGAAAGATGAAATGAGTTCCATGGCTGAATGGATGGTGGTGATGGTTGCACAATAATGTGAATGTTCTTAACACTGCTCAGCCACACATTTAAAAATGATTAAGATGGTCAGTTTTATGTTAGGCACATTTCACCGCAATTTAAAGTTATTAAAAGGAGATTTTCCATGGAAGGATCTCACCCAGTCTAATTTTTATCATTTCAAAGTAGCTTCCTTCTTCCTTTTGTAGTGGGTTTTCCTAACCTTAAAAAAAGAAAAAAAAACTTAACTGTTGAATTGATCTTCCATGCTAGAACTTTGGACACTTCTTACTTTTTCCTAGGGCTTGGTCTTGGAAAGGGACTTCTGCCAGATGCTAGTATCCCCCAGTCCTTGTGTAAATATCTTTTTTTCTTTCTTTCTTTTTTAATCTTTTTTTTTTTTTTTTTTTTTTTGAGACAGAGTCTTACTCTATTGCCCAGGCTGGAGTGCAGTGGTACAATCTTGGCTCACTGCAACCTCTACCTCCCGGGTTCAAAACAGTTCTCCCACCTCAGCCTCCTGAGTAGCTGGGATTACAGGTGCTCACCACCATGCCTGGCTAATTTTTATAGTTTTAGTAGAGATGGGATTTCGGGATTTCGCCATGTTGGCAAGGCTGGTCTCGAACTCCTGACCTCAGGTGATCTACCCACCTCAGCCTCCCAAAGTGCTGGGATTACAGGCATGAGCCACCATGCCTGGCCTCGTGTAAATATCTTCTGAGGGAAAACATATAGTGGCCCAGGGAGGCTTAGTCAGCTCCCTTCTCCTTAAGCCAGCTTGCAATGGTCAGAGGTCAGGCCACACTCTGGCCTGCGAGGTAACCTGCAGGATTGCTGGCCTCTCACCTGTGCCCAGAAACATCTTTGAGCTAGAGAAACAAGAGGCAGAATTCTTGCTTGGGGTTATGCTTTCAGGTTTATTAAAACGCACCCTTTCTACAGTGTGATATTTTTAAGCCCAGCTTAATTTATAATAATAACAATAACAATCACAGAAGCTTCTTATTTTATAGCCAAGATGAATCTGATTGTAACTCATTATATTCACAGAACCTTTATTGGACTAAGCATATTACTATGGTTCATGAATTCTCTTGTTATTATCAGCATTGTTATTCATACCTTTATCCAACTTTATTATTTTTTTATCTAGTTGCCTTTTTCCTTACTTTTTAGTAATGTGTTACAGGCTTTATTTTTATTTATAATCATAAATTCCCTAACAGCAGGAAATACTTTTTCTGACCGTTGTGGGGAGGAAGAATAGTAAGAGATAGAGTTGGCCTAGGTGGTCTCCTTCAAGCTGGATTGATGCCAGAAGAAAATCCATGATGGACTGGTTCATTCATGTCACTCTCTGCCTCACTTGATGCCAGTGCTCAGGCCATTAAGATCCATTTTAAATGGTTAAAAATGGGCAATGGTGTCACCCAAAAGCATGTTGGAATCCCATTTTGAGTAAGTCAGTAGCCTGTATGAGTTTGGTAAAGTTGCTATCAACATCTTATTTTCCTCATTAGATAATAGCACTGTCTCGCATATGAAATCTATGTAGTTTACACTTATATAACTGTCATTCAGTAAACACTCAACACATGTTAACTATTGTTGTTTTATCTTCCTCAGGGAATTTATAATCTAGAGAAAGAATTCAACCCTAAAGTACCCAGAACTATGCTGTAAAGGGACAGGGTAGGGGCCATGATGAGGAAGAAATGGAATGGGAGGACCAGCCCAGACAGGGTAGTAGGGCTGGGGCCAAGTGGCTACCTCCCAGGCAACAGAGACCACATTAGTCCAGGCCCAGAATTAGAAGGTATGCATGTGCTGACCAAGGAGAATCAGGCCAAAGCTCTGGTCCGTGCAGGAAGGAAGGATATGAGGCTGGAAATATTGGTTGGGGCCATTCTGGGAAGGGCTTGAATGCCATTGTAAGGGATTGAGATGTGACTATATATTAACAATTCTAAGACACATTTTTCCCTCACAATCTAACATCTCTGAAATTGAATGCTTCTTACAATCAATGTATTGTCATAGCTAATTGCCAGCCTTTTTTTCTTTCTTAGTAGTACATAAAATTATAGTGTACCGTACAATTGGTGCTTTAGATTAGATAAAATATGGTGTGTTAAAGGCTGCAAGACCCAAGGGTTGGAGAAAACTTCATGTTGCTATTGTTTCTGTGCCATTCTAGTAACTTGTTCAGTGTTAGTAAGTAAATGCCCAATTATCCTCAGATAGAATTCAGTTGTGATAGAGGACATGAGTCTCCCCCACTCTTAGCAGTCATTCAGGGGTAGGGCCTGGATAGGGGTCAGTCCTAACACTCATGCCCCCTCCAAGACTGGTTCTATCTGTGCATAACTGCTATGGGTTCTTCAGGATGAGTTAAGAACCTAGGAAGAGACCAGGTGTGGTGGCTCATGCCTGTAATCATAGCACTTTGGGAGGCTAAGGCAGGCAGATCACCTGAGGATGTGAGTTCGAGACCAGCCTGGCCAACATGGTGAAATCCCGTCTCTAATAAAAATACAAAAATACAAAAAAAAAAAAATACAAAATTTAGCCAGGTGTGGTGGTCTGTAATCCCAGCTACTCAGGAGGCTGAGGTGCAAGAATCTCTTGAACCTGGGAGGCAGAGGTTGCAGTGAGCTGAGATTGTATCACTGCACTCTAGCCTTGGCATGAGACTCTGTCTCAAAAGAAAAACAAAGAAGAAGAACCTAGGCAGAAAACTGGACTTGCAGGATGGATAATGCTTCAGAGAGAGGTCCTTCATTGTTTCCAATTTCCCAGTTCTTTTGTGGTCTTTCCCATCTCTTTTATGTCCTCCCCTTCTCCATTATTTCTCTTTTCTGCTTCTCTCCATTGAGTAAAGCTGTCCTTGGGGTACACTAAATCCATGGCTCACTCTTCAGTAGGGGTAGGGGCAGGGACAGGAAGGTAGAAAGTGACAGAGGATCTGGAGATTCTACCAACTGATGCTCAGAAGTATCTGAGGTCATTTACATCTGGGTGCCACAGAAGCCTTGCCCCTCCTTGGTGGACCGGGGTTGGTTGCCTAGCAACAGTGCCCTCTGCTCTTTTCACACATCCTCTTCAGCATCTTCTGTATCTTGTTTTCCTTCAGACCAGTCCGTGAGGTTGAGTTTTATCCAGTTTTAAACTTTAGTAAGCAATACAGTGAAGAGGGGTGAGAGGAGTGTTTGGTACAATTTTCCTTAGACACTCAACCCTTTAACTCCAACCAGGACACTAAGGATGTAGGTGGAGTCTGATCCCCTGAGTCTCTGTCTCAGCTGCCACAGACTCCCTCATGAACTGGTCAAAAGCAAAGGTTGTGAATGAAACTAGAGAATGTAAAAAAAAAAAAAAAATCTGTTGGGCCCATAATTCTACAATATACCCATTTCCCTGCTATGACTAGCTAGGCAGGGAAGTGGAGTGAATATTTTCAGTCTGGATCTATATTGTCTTACATACTGCGTGTGTAGATTACAGTGTCTTTGGCTAAAAATATCTTCATTATTAGGTCCAGCTTCTGTGCTAGGTCCTTTTAGATAAGAACCATTAGAGGCCTTTTTATAAAGAAACTTCCAGTCGAAATCAAATATTCTATAATCTAGTCATAATAAGTCCTGAATGCAGGCATGCTAGGTCACTCGTTATCTAAACTAAGTGTGGGGGCCCCTGAGTGTGGGGGCATCCTAACCTAAAAAGATGGAAAATTCAGGCCTAAACATTTACAATTATTGTATCCAGGATGGGGCAAGGAGAGAGAGAGCAGGGGGAGAGAGGTTATATTAAGGTTTATTCATTTATTTGCATAGGAGAAAATGCATTCATAATTGCTACTTTTCACAAAATGGAACACTCTTTTTCCCTTTTTATTGATGCCTTGCATATGGTAGGTACACAATAAATACCTTGGAAAGGAGAAATGGAAGGAATCGCTAGTTCAATGATTTTATTAAAACAAATCTTTTCATGTGATAAAATTTGGAAAACTGCTCTGCAGAATATGTGACTGAGAACTGGTGTTAAATTTAAGTTGCAAGATTTATTTCCAGAGATAAACTTTCACGTAGTCTTTACTGGCCTGGTGTGGTAAGAAACATTAGAAGGGGGATGAGGCAGTATAGGCCAAGTCACATCTCTGGCATAGGTGTCGTTACTTATGAAATGAGAG
This sequence comes from Macaca mulatta, assembly GCF_049350105.2. Taxonomy (NCBI): domain Eukaryota; kingdom Metazoa; phylum Chordata; class Mammalia; order Primates; family Cercopithecidae; genus Macaca; species Macaca mulatta. The sequence continues at coordinate 172,053,630 of NC_133408.1, read as the reverse complement.
GTGGGTAGAAAAATCTCTAACATTTAGGCTAGCTCAAAGGTTCTGTGATTCCAGGTGATAATCATTATGTTTTGCCGACTCTCAGTTTGGTCTGTAAAATGGCGGGAATGCCACTTGCCCTGTAATTTACTAGCTGAATCATCACCTGAACCAGAAGAGGCCTTGTGGGGTCCTTCTCTTTCCCAGGCTCCCTGCCATTCTGGAAGAAGCTGTGTCTCATCTTGGATGGATCCATGGGCTTCCATTCCTCCTCTTCAGTCATCACGGTTCCCTGAAAGGAACTGTCATAGAAAACAGTGCTAAGTGGTCTGTGTCATCTCGCCAGCAGTGAGATGGGCCATCCTTCTTCCATAACTTTAGGATACTGCTGCAGCCCAGAAATGTGTCTTCCTGGAGAAGAAAAGAACCACTTTCCTGTCCAGAGGATGGGTGCCTGATGAGGGAAGTGGGTGGTTGGGGTTGTCAGTTTCCACAGTTACTATTTGAGGGCAGGTCCTGTCTTTTATTCAGTGCTGCATCCCCACAGACCACCGTCTACCTCCTGATATTTATAATGTGGTCACTAAGTAATTATTTATTGAATGTTGAGCATTGTGACTCTTTTACAAGACATTCCAGGGTAGATTAGAAGATATCTGACTGTCTATAGAACATCCTCATATGATTTGAAGGGTGAAAATGTTAATCACTGTGTAAATATCTGAGTAATTACTGCACTGGCAGCATTTTTGAGACAATTTGTCCTGAAAGCACGGAGCAACTCATTTTTACTGACATCACATTACATCTAGACTTAATAGTTGGCTGGCTTTGACAACGTCAGAGGTGCTCTTTTTTGTGTGCCGTTTTTCATAAATGCAAGATGCACATTTGCCTTTCATCAGTGGATTTCAAAACATCTTGAATTCATAAGTTTAGGGGGGCTCACTGACCCACTGAAGTGTCATTTACACATTTAGAGGCCGAGAGGAATTTGAGTCTGTTCATGGCTCCTGTGCCGGTGGCAGAACTAGTGTGGACCCAGTTCTCCTGACTCCTGATCCAGTGGTTTTTACAAAACACACAATAGCCTTCCATCCTGCAGTCCTTTCAGAAATTGGAAATTTTAAGAGCACACCCTCAGCACAGTACGCATCTAAGAAAATGAGTTTCAGAGAGGATGAAAGTCATAGTGAATTTCAGAGAGGACCCTGCCCAAGTTGAGAGTGAATATATAACAGCGTTCTACAGTGTAGATATGAGAGTGTGACAGCAACTGCCTTTCCCACCACAAGAGAAGATGAACTGAAATTGCTCCAGGAAAAACTTAGAGCAGACAGTCAGCAGAACTTCCTTGTTCTTCTGTAACTGGGCTGGGCAAAGGCAAATCCCATCAGTCTGTGACTCACCCAGCTACTGGGAGTGGCTTTCTGTTTTCTCCAAAAGTTCAAGAAAAGGCTCTTTAGTGAGCAAGGCACATTTTACCCAGCCTAGAAATATGTTACAAGGAGAGCCTCATACCCCCTTAAGCTCATTATGCCCTGCTCTTTTTTTGAACATCGTCTGGTTGTGTCATTTTGGATAAAGCCAAGCCTGCCAAAACTACTGAAGCTACCTTGGCTGTGTTTTCTCAGCAATAGGAAGAGAATGCTCCAACATTTAACATCTAGGTTGTAAACATTGTTTCTCAGAAATCGGCTTAACTTTCTGCAAGTGGGATGCGGTTGACTACAGAATTCCAGGAGGGCTTTATTGGTGGCATTTATATGAAAGACAATAAAGCACAACCCTCTCCATATGACTTCCCATTTCTACACCTGTGTTGAGCAAGTATGAATGTGCACAACACAGGTATATGTGTGCTGCTTTAGCCATGTATTTCTGTGCATGCATCTGAGTATTCATGTGCACAATTTTATGTGCTTCCACAGCCACAGGACATGTGTGAACGTGGGAAGTGTATATGAACATGCATGTGCATGTGACCATTGTCAGTTTTTATTTGCACATCACGCACAGCTGCACACATGCACAGGTATCTATAGCACATTTGCAAGTGTCCATTCTATTTTTGCTCATGCCACTTTCCCTGCCTTTATGGGGGAGAAATTGTTGAATGTTGGCAATGCAATAAAGAGAAACTGATTTCAATGGAATGTTCCTTTGCCCTGCAGACACATTGCCACCGCTTTTATGCAGCACATTACACTGTGGTGAAATTTAGTTAATTTTATGGTTTGTTATTACAACAGCAGAGTGGATTGAGAGAGGCAGCTTTTGTTGGCTCCAAGTTCCAGATTTCCTGGGTGTGATGGGAGTGAACAGAGCAGGAAGCTAGAAGTGGTAGGAAACAAAGTCCACGCAGAAGCAGAGTGACTGTTTCAAGTGGCTTTTAACTACAAGAGTTAGTTAATTCGTCAGCAGAGGCTTGGCTGCTACCCTCATGGAGTGGATAATTTGGTCAAGGGCATCAGAAGAACGTTCACAGAACAATGAGAAAGCAACCAGTTGCTCAAATGTTTTTGCTGAAAAGCAAGATGTTTTGGTGAAGAGAGCTTTGCAGCCTGAATGTTCTGTGTTCAAATCCCAGCTTTGCTAGTGATTCGCTCCTTTGTCTCTGACCTTAGCTTCTTCGTGTATAGAGTGGCGGGTAGTGGTGGCCACCCTCTGAAGTTCTGGAACCAAGCACCTAGCACATAGTAGATTCTCTGTAAGTGCTCCTTCCTCATCTCCCTTGTTGCCTAGGAAAACTCTTCTGTTCTGCAATATCTGTAGAGGAGAGAGAAAGGCAAAGCAGGTGGGGTTTTGAGATCAGGCTAAGTACCAAGTGGGAAGAGGTTATGGATGCACATAATAGTACCTATAATTTCTGAAACCCCATATCAGGATATACAATGTGAAAACTTCGGAAGGACTACTCTGGAAAAACCAGGACAAAGATGTGTGTTGCCTGGATCAGATGCTCAGCACCTTGACTCGGGATGTGACTAAAACCCATTAGCTCATTAGGAGTTAAGCCATCAGTCGCTGAATGAAGCAAAGCTATTAACATTCTTATTTATACTACTAATGAAGCTAATTAAATCTTAAATCCAGAAACAGAGTTGGTGTGGACTAGAATACTTAGAGAGCAGAAGCTGTTTCCCAAAGAACATGGCTTTCCTTGTTATTCTTCTCAGCTGGGGCCTTGAATCTTGCCATACATGGTAGGGCAAGCAGATGACAGAGAATATGTCAGCTCTGCTATCATTCCTCTAAGTTCTGGCAACTTCTTTCCCAGACTGGGAGGCTGTTCATCTCTCTACTGATGGTTCCTTCATTCTCAGCAGACAGTAGCCCAGCAACTCTGGTGGTCTTGCCAAATGGCACGTGCTGGTTGGGGGAGACCACCAGCAGGCACCCACTTCCCTCCTAGAACTGGAAAAAAGTCTTGAGACAAGGTGGCAACACAGAGGACAGACCTGCAGATCCAGGCACATGAGTCAGCTTTAGTTCTTCATTGAGTCAGTCTCTCATCTTTGGTAATGTGTTCTCTGGAAGTCTCCTTGCCTTTTCCTGTCTTCGAAGACCTCTAGGAACATGGAGATGCCATGAACTCATACTCACTGATGGTTTGAATAAGAACAAACAATGATATCTTTGTTTCCTGAGTAGAAACTCACGATTTCATGGATAATGTTAGAACTCATCAATTTAATATAGGATGACCTTGAGCTTTAAAGCTGAAAAAAGGCGGGGGTGGGGGGTTTCTATTTTGGCCCAGGGAGCCCCAGAATGAAAATTCTTGAAAATTAGCAAACAAGGCTGACTCATTGAAGGAGAATGAACTCTTGTGATTTGGGGCAGTGGGAAGAGGAGGTAGGGCTTGGGAACAAACAACCTCTGACAGAGAACACAGGCTTCTGAGTCACAGCATTATAGAATAGTTAGATTTTAGCAGTCATTAAACCATACTCCTTATTACAGAAAAGGGACACTGTTTATTTAGTGTCCTCCCTCCAGAATCAAAATGTTCATATTGTTCATCATCCCTAGAATCCTAACTTCTGATATAGCTCATGAGCCGTATGAAGGTTGCTGTACGAAACTGTTCGGCTATGAAGACTACGCTTAGAGAATAAAGTGTTGGGAGTCACTAAACAATAGATTTGAGTGAAATACAAACAATATATTTTGTACAAAGGTGATAAATGGTCAAAAGATTAAGGAACAACAAATTTGACTTCCCAATGCAGTTATGCCAAATATAAATTTTTAAAAAATTATTTGAAAGCAGTCAGGATTTTCACAGAGCTTAGAGTCATCATCCAAATATTAACCTGTCAATGTAGATAGGCTGACATTCTGGGTAATTGAAAGAACAGCAAAAGCAACTTACAGTCCTGCATTTTGAATGAAAGTGTTTGATCATCTTCTGGTTAGACCCTGGGGAGAGTCTTCTGTTATGGCGCCATTCAATGCCAATGTTCTGGGCACTGGGTGGTGACGTGCCTGAGGGCAGGTTGGTAGAAATATAAGGAAAAACGTTTCATCACTAGTCCAACTATTATCCACAAGAATGGGAGACGGGCTTTAGGGGCCGCCATTCCCCCTCGTTGTTTAACCCATGAAGTTCAGTCCTGATTCTGGCCCAGATATCACATGCCGGCCCTGAATTGTGACTTCCTCGTTGTTTGCAATCACCACAGAATCTGCAGTGTCTGTTTGTAGAGTAAGAAAAACGTCTCAGCTGGGCACCTGTAAGCTGGGCACCTGTAAGCTGGGCACCTGTAAGCTGGGCACCTGTAATCCCAGCACTTTGGGAGGCTGAGGAGGGAAGTTCTCTTAAGGCCAGGAGTTTGAGAGCAGCCTGGGCAACATAGTGAGACACCATCTCTACAAAAAATAAAAAATTAGCTGGGTGTAGTGGTGCATGTCTGTGGTCCCAGCTATTTGGGAGGCTGAGGCAGGAGGATCATGTGAGCCTGGGAGGTTGAGGCTGCAGTGAGCTGTGATTGGGCCACTGCACTCCCCTGGGAAACAAAGTAAGATCCTGTTTCAAAAAAAAAAAAAAAAAAAGAGAGAGAAAAGAAAAGAGAAAAGAAAATAAATCTGAAATCTTATAAAGCAGCAGGAGACACCTCTGTTTGAATATAATCATGAGACTTCTCTGTGCAAAAACATGACTATTTCCCCCTTCCTATAGCTTCTGTATTTTACACTGGGCTACAAAGTTCTATTAAGGAGATTACATATAGTGTAAAACAAAGAAGTTACAGATGTTATAAAATCATCACAATTGTTAAACACATTTAATAAGCATAACAGCAGCTATATATGTGTACAAAACACTGCTTTGTTCAAAGGACATTATAAACAGGGAGAATTAGGTCTTCCAGGACCCTGGAGAAGAAGGTAAGTTCTCTCTGTGTAGAAAGAAGAGAAAAAATCAGCAGGGCCGGTGGTTGGAATGACTCCCTCCCGCTCAAAGCGTTGCTGGCAGTGTTTATAAGACAAGACCCGTGACAAAGCTTTGGAAGTGTCTTATCCCCACAGGACCCTGGGAAGTGGGGCCCGGAGCTGATTTTCCTCCCAGAAGGGGAACGATGTCTTTCTCAGGACTGTCTCCTGGGGTGCCCCAAACCTTGACTCTCATCTTTTGGCAGCCCTGCCTTCTGGTAGAAACACCCCTCCAAACCCAGACACCTCCTGGATTGCACCCCACAGTGGCTGCATCCCTCCAGCAGCTGAGAAGTGGGCACAATTAAGAGCACCATTGCAGCTCCCAGTGGGACTGTCAGCAGCAGCAGGCACCTGGGAGGAGGCCCGAGTGCCTCCTGTCGCACCTCCCCTGGCGCTGGCCCTGGCCTAGGTTACTCGTGGTTGCTTGGTGCTAGTTACTACCTTCCCACCTCCCCACCTCCCTCTTTCTCCTCCTGGCTGAAGATGCATGGGAGCTCCAGCTCAGAGCTGGGAGCAGGTGCGGCATGGCGGGGAGCTGGGAGAGCCCATTATTACTCTGCACACATGTGCCAAATTGTCACTGGGCGGGAGTCCCTCAACAAGCGCCAGTTTTGGAGACCCCTTCCCACAAACCCCCCACTAACCATGCCCAGGGATGGCCGCTGCAGGGCAACAAGTTGATGGGGAGGAGTCAGAGAGCTGCTATCCCAGTTTCCGACTACAGCATCGGAAACCAGGAATGTCCTTTTGAGCACATCTCATCCAATGACTTTTAAATTGCGGGGTGAGACCCATTAATGTGTCATGAAAGCAGTTTAGTGGGTTGTAAACAGCATTTTATTTTAGAGTGAGTGAGAACAAGAAAGAGAGAGAGAGAAGGGAAAATATCAGAATTCATGTCATAGATAAGTGGAATTTTACTTCTGTTGTCTATAAACATGGATGTCCTGTCCTTTTTTGTTGTTGTTGTTGTTTTGTTTTTTTTTTGTTGGAGACAGGGTCTTACTCTGTCACTCATGCTAGAGTGCAGTGGCATGATCATGGCTCACTGCAGCCTCCAGCTCCTGGGCTTAAGCGATCCTTCTACTGCAGACTTCTGAGTAGCTCGGACTACAGGCCCTCGCCATCACACCTGGCTAATTTTTTTTTTTTTTTTTTTTTTTTTTTTAAGAAATGGGGTCTCACTATGTTGACAGGCTGATCTTGAACTTCTGGCCTCAAGCAGTCCTCCTGCCTTGGCCTCCCAAAATGCTGAGATTACAGGCATGAGCCACCACACCCAGCCCATGGAATAATACTGGAATAAATTATTCCCGTGAGGAATTTAGGAATCCCAGTTCCTCAGATAAGATTTTGGCCAATTTCCCATAGATGATTCCTGCCCTTCCCACTGGCTTCCCTAGCTCGCACCCTCTCAGCCAGCCGGGACAAGGCTCAAGTTAAACAAGACCTGGTAGAGATGTTCTTGCTTCCAAACATAGCCATGAAGACCAGTAGTCACAAAAGGACAGTAGGGGAGAAGAAACGTACTGATTTCAGGGTGGACAGGTCCCAGAAACACTATAGGAAAAGGCTGTGACCCTGGTAGTGCATTGCCCAAAATTTCAACTGAAACAATGTCCATTCCCTGGCCTAAACGTCTCAGGCTTCTTTCCACACTCAAAGTGGGCACGATGGGTTCCTTCCACTCCCTTTACAGGTACAAGAAGGCAGAGGAAAGAGGCAGAATTCCAGATGGCTTCAGAATGTTACCTTAGTGAACAATGACTTTATTGTTAATGAAATGTGAGTGTTTGAAGGGAATTTAGAAGTCGTGTATTCAGAGTCTGCATTTTACATTGATGATATACACATTGTCCATGAAAGTTCAGTGCCTTGCCCAAGGTTGCCCAGATGCCTGTAGCTCAGCAGGGTCTAGGACCCAGATCTCAACAGTCAAGAGCCCCTTCCACTTTCTCACGGATGCATAAATGTCTCTAGCCACAGCAGTGGCTGTAGAATGGGGAGGACGGGAGCAAGAGTCCCCATCCTATAGAACCCTCCCTCTACCTCACAGGGCACACTAGTTCTGCCCATCACCTCTTTCAACCATGGTGCTTGGGACACGTGAGACAGAGAGCTGGTGCTTTGGGATCCCTGGAAAGGTGGCCTGGAAGGAAAGCCCAAGAGCAGTAGCCACCATTATAATTATTATGAGAAAAATACTGTACACTTGAGGTTATTATTAGTTGCAATGGCTGAGTGAGCCGTTCACTTGGACCTAACAGAAAATTGCTCCTGACCACTTCCCATAACCACAGGATCTGGAGGAAAGCGATTGAGAGAGATGCTGTCACCTTCCCTGGGGAGTGACATGGGCAAGACTCAGACCTGATGCCCCAGGTCCCTGAGCAGCAGACCCGTGTGTCTTGCTCCTTCCTGGGCCGGCGGTTCTGAGTGGAAAGAGCGGGTGGAGGTTGCAGAACAGGCTGCAGGCCCTGATTACCCTTGGTAGAGGCAAGCTCTCTGTCCTTGGCAAAGGTGAGGCTGTGTGCAACGGTGTTTCAGCCCCTCTGCCAGCCCCAGCTGGCAAGGTTCAGGGGCCAAGGCAGAGAGAGGTTCCCATATCCATCTTCCTCCTGCTCTCAGCTGAGCCCATTAGGAATGTATCTCTGCCTCCTGATTGCTCTTCTGTGCTATTAATTTGTGGTTGTATTAATTCCTGCTGTTATTATACAGCTAGGTGATGCAGAACAAAGCTGCTCATTAACATGGCCAAGGAGTTGTTGCTACTGCCAGGGTTGAGCAGCCCCTCCCCGCTGTCCCATCCCACCCTCACTCTCTACTCGTAGTAGTCTTGACATGAATGGAGCCCTGAACCTTGAAAAATGACTGGCAGGCTTGGAAGTCAAAGGTGACCAGGGAGGTTACAGTAAAAGGAGTAACTTTGCTTTGTTACTGCCCTTGGTTGGCCTTCTTTATTTAGAAAAACATATTTATTATGCTCGTAAGCAGCACCTATAACCCCTTATGACAGGTGTTGCTTTTGTGATAAGTAGGGATACATGGTACACATTCACCAGGTGACTGCCAGGGTCAGTGGTGCTGTCTGTGACCTTGGACATGTCCATCCTTGTGAGTCCAGTAGATTCAAGATCAGACCCATAGCACAGCTGGGGCACTCGGCCATTGACCTGCCATGTCATTTTCCTAAGAGTTCCCATTTGGGCCACTTCCCTCCTACAACCAGATGCAGGCACAGTTGGGGGTTGGGAAGGATCCCCAGTGCAATGCCCTGGCTTGGCCAACTTCTTTACGTTTTCACATTTTAAAGTGTGAAACTGAAAGGAGTACTCAGGACTCCTACAGGACAGAAGACGAGTTTTATTTTTAATGCTTGAGGACCTTTTCCGCCCTATCTCTGTTTCTGTCCCTTCTGGATCACTCACTGGTGAGCAGGTTACATTTCACCCTGACCGATTACTGGAAAGGCTTGAAATCCTGATTCTGATGGTTACTCTGCCACTGTGAGCAATCGATTAAGTCACTGCTGGTGTCACGGAGGTCTCTTGATGTAAGGTGGCCAGCACTGCGAGGGACTGTCCCTCCAGCTCCACCTTCTTCCCACCATGTCCCTACTCAGCTTCAGCCAAACTGAGCACCTCACTGCCCCCACACAATCCAGGTCCTTCCCACCTCTGGCTCTGCACAGGCTATGCCTTAAACTAGTCTGTTCCCTCTCTGTTCCATCTTCAGAATGCCCACTCATTCCCTAAAAACCAGCCCAGGGAAATCTGCCCTGTGCTCCTCCCTTTGCCTCCTGCATGTCCATGGCACCTTCTGGTTTCAGCCAGCTCTCAACACACAATGGAGAGCACGCTTCTAAAGAGTTAAGGTCTCTCAGATGTGACATGTGGTACCCAAGACAGCACCTGGCTTCCTCTAAGCTCAAAAAATACCTGTTACTAAATGATGGAATCCTCCCTATTTTGTAACCAGAAAATCTTAATCACGGGGCTCAGAATGACCAGGCCTAGGTCAGCAGATAAAGATTCAGTGGCAGCAGGACTAGAACTCAGGAGCCTTCATTTCTTTGTGGGGCTCCACAAATAGTCAGTATCACCAGATTTCCCGACGGCCTCCAGAGACTAGGAGTCAACCTGTTTGTTTCCTCTTTGTTCTTATATCCCTTCAGAATGACTGGTGCAAAGGACTTGTGAGTTATTATTTTGATAATTTAAAGAAATTCAAAGGAGCTGGAGGCCCATGATGCAGACGAGGAAAAGCAGCTGGAATTGGCTGCTGGCTCTCAGGCAGTGCAGCCACAATTAAGGCTAGTGCTTAATCAATTATCCCTGGTTTCTGCACAGGCAGTGTGTGACAACCGCTGGACCCCTGGGGCCCTGGCAGGCACAGGGCTGAGCACCCTTGGGCAGAGTCCTGGGGGGTACAAACAGGAGGTACCCACTCTCTTCCTGTAAAAAGGGGGAAACACACATATAAAGATATAAAAATTCCTTCCAAGAGCCAGATACAGGGAGAGGGCGAGCATTCCCAAAGATGACGCGGAGACCTCAGAGCAGCCTGGGGTGAGTGCTAGAAGGGTAAGGCTGGAGCTGGAATCAAGAGACAGATTGCATCTACAGGAAGGTGTGCAGTGGGGGCATTTGGACTTTTCCTAGAGATTTCTTTTATGGGCCGACACAAAGGTGTCCTTTGGGTAGCAGTTCCCAAACTTGGGGGTGCATCCACATCATCTGGAGTGCTCCTTGAAGCACAGACGGTTGAGCTCCACCCCCAGACATTCTAATCCAGTAGGTCTGAAGGGAGTCCGAGAATCTGCATTTTGAAAAAGTGATGTCAATGTGCCGGAACCATGGTTTGAGAACCACAGCCTCAGAGCAAGCAAACCCAGCTTCCCCAGGAACCCAGACCTTGTGAACCTGATGCCAGATGGGGCATCTTTGGTGGCTGAGTCTTGATAAGATGCCCCCTCCTCATCTGCAGTGGTCTCTCCCTCTTAGAGTTGCCATGAGCAGGACAGGAAATCACGCTTGCAGAGCCTGAGGTACCTGGCAGAGGGAGTGATCAGTAGAGTACTGGGGACTCCTGGAGTGTGCACAGGTCTTTCTGATCCCACCTGGTTTGCCAGGGCCTGGAAATCCTGCAGGGCAACTCCTGGGCAGAGACCAATCCCATGCTCTCCTGCTCTGCTTTCCAATTTCGACATCCTCTCTAAGGAGTGATTACCCTTTATTTCTCCAAGGTGAGGAATCTTTTGAACCTCATGGCCCTGGTGATAATTGCTCCCAGAGTCAACAGTCCAGGCCCTCTGATTCTTGCATCTGATTCCGCTGGAACAGAGGTGGTAGAGGTGTGGGGCAGGGGCAGGAGGCCCCCCTGCTCCTGTTAGCCCCAGGCATCTTGCACAGAATACCCTTTTTGTCCAGCCCTCCGCCAAGCCCATGTGCCTCAGTGATGTCACAGTGAAGACTTGGTAGGAGGAAGACCGTGGGGTGGGGGAGGGTGACACAGGCCGAGAAGATCAGAAATGCAGCTGAGAAGGTGGCTCAAAATAGCTCATGGAGAACAGGCTTCTGCTTGACAGGCTGACGAGGATGTGCCTGGAGCCAACACTCCTCTTTGAATGCTCTGTCTCCTTCTAATTATGGATCTGTCAGGAGGAAGAGAAGCCAGCGCCCGCCCGACCCGGTGACCCCTTCTCTTAACGTGGAAACAGGGAGGCAATGCTCAGTCCCCATTAACAGGGTCAGATGCCTAAAGGAAAATGGGCTGCCAGAGTGGAACTGGGAAGACAGTTCAAAGGCAGTGGTCTGTCCATCCGGCCACTCTTTCCATGGGGACTGGAAGTTCTCTTTGCACCCTGCCGCTGGTTTCCTTCTAGATGTGCAGAGGAGCTCACCTGCGTCCCCACACAGGGCAGTTCTCCCTGTTCTCAAGGACCAATGGGAAGGACTGGAACCTTCTCCTCATCCAGCGATGCGGGAGGAGGCTGGTGGAGGGAGGACTTGCTGAAAATCTCTCTGCCGCTGAGACTGGCTTCATGTCCCTTCTTCATACACGGGACACAATGGACCATGTGCTCTGCTCTGTTTTAGAGATTTGTTAACTCACATATGAAGAATTTTATGAAAGGATTTCAATTTGATATACTTTGATGAATAAATCATACAGGATCCAGATGTGACCTTCCTCACACAGTATTCACCTCTGTGTTCAAGGACCCAGGGCATAGCAGAACCTTGATGCATATTTTGCATGGGGGCCGACCTTGGTGTTATAAGGGTGACAAATGAAATTCACTCAGAGAGGACCTAGCTTCCAGGCAGACAAGTTATATATGGATCTTATTCTGGAAGAAGAACCTGCCACTTCAGAAGGTTTGGGGGTAGGGGGTGAGAATGGGAGACTCCATATGTTATATAATTTTGTAACAAGCAATTATGACATTCCCTGAACCTTCAAGTTAAAGTTTTTCTTTAAAAATCTATGTATTTAATCTTAATTTTCACAAGTAACCTATTTCTCAGTACTTCTGACCCTTAGATGGCAGCCTCCCCTGGAAATGTCAAATTATGGGATGCTCTGGGCATGAGCAGACCCAAGGGACCATCTTTGGATGGTGGACTCAGAGCCTGGGGTTACAAAGCTGCCCACCTTCCCTCCCTCCCTCCCACTCCCCCCCTTTTTTTTTTTTTGGCTTCCTTTTCTCCCTTTTTCCTTTCTTCCTTTCCCGTCTCTCTCTCCTTCTTTTCCTTCTCACATTTCTTTCTCACTCCTTTCTTCCTACCCTCCCTCCTTTCTTCTATCCCTCCCTCTTTTCCTCCTTCCTCTCTTCCCTCTTTTTCTTCCTTCCCTCCCTCCTTCCCTTCCTTCCTTTCTCATTCTGTTTCTCCTTTCCTCCTTCCTTCCTTCCTTCCTTCTTTCCCTCCCTTTCTTTCCTCCCTTTCTTTCCTCCCTCCCTCCCTCCATCTTTCCCCATTCTCTTCCTGCCACAACACTTACTGAGTACCAGCTCTGAGCCAGGCACGGGGCACAGACACTGTGGGGAGTGAGACAGACATGATTCCTGCCTTTAGGGAGTTTCTAGTTTCTACTGGGAGAAACACACTAAATAAACAGCTATAACTTCAGGTTGTGTTATTGAAAAAAAAAAAAAGATAACACTGGGTAAGGGCACAGAGATGTGTTAGAGGAATGGGAACCATCGGCACTGGGAGTCAGGGAAGGCCTCTCTGAGATGCCCTGGGGGTGCGAGGCCTGCGGGAAGTGAGGGGGCAGCCTTGCAAGGTTCTCTGGGAGAGCATCCGAGTGGGCAGAACAGCCCTGACACAGGGGCTGGCAGAGGAGGCACAGTGAGAAGGCAAAGGTGGGGGTGGGAAGGAAATGAGCAGGGGCAGGAGTAGGACAGGGAGAGGGCCAGACCATGCAGGCCACGGGAGCACCAAGGGTCACCATTCAAGGGCATCAGGGCATCTGATTCCACATGGATTCTACCAAAACCCAGGAACAATAGGATGGCGTGTATTTGTGTGTTCATTTATTTATGTACATAAAGAGATTTGTTGTAAAGAATTGGCTCACAGGATTATGGAGGGTGGGAAGTTCCCTGATCTGGAGTTGGCAAGGTGAGGAGCCAGGGACGTCAATGGTGTGAGTTCCAGCCTGAGTCCAAGTTCAAAGGCAGAAGAAGACCAACGTCCCTACTGGAAGACAGGCAGGCAGAGTTAGGGAATTCTCCCTGCCTCTACCTTTTGATTCTATTCGGGCACTCAGTGGATTGGTAGAGGCCCACCCTCACTGGGAAGGCAGTCTGCTGCACTCCTCCAACCACTCAAATGTGCATCTCATCTGAAAGACCTTCACAGGTGCACTCAGAATAACATTTAGCCAGCTATCTGGGCACCCTGCGGCCCAGTCAGGTTGATACATAGGATTAAGGATCACACAAGGTCTGTACAGCGGGTAGGAAAGGCTACTGTGTCCTGGCTGTCAGCTTTGTTGGAATCCACTGCCTGGCGGGCCAGGGGCCCTGCAAAGTCCATGCCCACCCTCCCCTTTACATGGCTCCCTGTAGTGCTGCGAATGACCCACTGGGCTTGCATGTGTCTGTTTCCTAGGGTTGCTATAATACAACACTGTAAACTGGGTGGCTTGGGGCATTAGGAGTTTATTCTCTCACAGTCCTGGAGGCTAGAAGTCTGAAATTAAGGTGTCAGCAGGGCCACGTTCCTTGAGACTCTGTGTAGAACCCTTCCTTGCCTCTCCTTTGTGCTGGTAGTGGCCAGCCATCCTTGGCTTGCAGCTTCATCACTCTGGTCTCTGCCTCCATCACTACATGGCATTTTCCTCTTCTGTCTCCATTGCCACATGGCATGTTCCTCTTCTTTTAAGGACACCAGTGATACGGTGTAGACTCCACACTAATCAATTCCTCTTATCTTGATTATTTCTGCAAATATTCTATTTCCAAATAAAGTCACATTCACAGGCACTAGGGCTTAGGATCTCAGCATATCTATTTGGGGGACACAGTTCAACCTGCAACAACTGTTTTTCTGAGATGCCCTTGGGTGCTAGAGACTTGTCCAGAGGGGCCCTGATTATTCAAATGGCAAGAATTTTACTCTTGCCTTTCAGCTATTAACAAACTCACTAACCGTGGATGGCCCTGTATCCAGAAGCTTCTTCAAAGCTCTGAGACATCCTCATTCATACCCCAGGTCCAGGGGAACTGTTAGGCACCCTAGAAGCCACTTGAGCAGTTGGGTGGTAAAATTTGAGCCACAGAATGAGGATTTATTTCTTTTTCTGAACCAAGCTAACAGTTACCCAGAAGAATAAACCAGTATGAGGAGCCCGGAGGTGAAGGCAGGTGGAGCCAAGTGTCCAATGCGCTACAGGAATCTGGTGGCAGTTTGTCAGCCAGAGGATGCTGCCAAAATTCCATCTGGAGAAGAGGAGGCTGCTCTCCTCTGTTTTGTGCTTTTCAGGGGGCTTGTGTTCTTGATTTTAATCATTGTGGATTCTGCATTCTATAACCCATTACCCAACACTCAGATACCTTTCCAGGCACCTATATTTTATACTGTATTTTGTCAAAATTCAGTTATCCCATTTTTGATGTCCCTACCTTTCTGCAGCATGCAGAGAATCCTTCTAGAATAAACTCTGGCCTCAGGCATCACTCCCATTCACCCTAGGGAAAGGATGTTTAATCTGCAAAATTATTTTAAACTTATCTGAAGGGGCTCTCCAATGCTTAGCCTTTTTAATAGCCGACTCTCATTCCCTTCCCAATGCAAAGAATAGGGAGATTTATTTTGGCCAGTTTATCCCAAGTAAATCTTGGGTATCTCAATTTTACATTTTAACGAGAAACAAGCACTTTATAATAGCTGCTCAGATTAAACTCCAACATACTCTCAAACCATTAACCTGAAGGAACTGTAACGATAAATTAAACATATTAATGAAGCTGTATTACAAGCTCAAAATTTGTTAGGTAAATTGTAGCATTATTAACAACCAACTTGACTTCTCACAATCTATCATTGGGGGGAAAATGAACTGAAACAGTGATTACATGACATGCAAACTCTGCCACAATAAATAAACACAAAAATGTTTGTTACTAGGAAATGCAAATCTGCTGGGACATTTTCATGAGAGTGTCAAACCTGGCAGATCTTTTAAATTTTTCTCTTTTTCCTCTCTCATTCTCCCTTCACTCCTGTCTGCTTTCTCTTCTTCTTCCCTTCTCATTCATTCCCTTCACTTTCTTGGAAGGATCTTGGCATCCGGTTTTGGGTTCACTGGTCAATATCCTTGTCTGCAGGTCTCTGCTAAGTTTTTAGATAGAGCCTGATTTTTGTAAATAGGATAAATTGCTCCAGGGCCCTCCTTACCCACTGTTTACCTGTCTCTGATGATCCCTGCCTAGCTCAGTATGGTCCAGGACCATCTCCATCCTTAGGCTTATTTTGTGATGATTTGTAGCCAAATTAGTTTGCACCTCATGTAGAATTGCATCATTTCTGCTTGGAGGAACCACAGAGATATGACTTCCACACAAGGAAGCTGAGGCACAGAGGGTGGTGGATCTTTCCTGCAGCCACCCAGATATTTAAACAGTGAGAAAAAGAAATCAAACCTGCGAGTCTTCTCCACATGACAGATCTGTACATTATATCACAGATTTCTCAATCTTGGGTTCAGATTGTTTTGCAGAACCCAGAAGCATGGCTATAGTCTAAGCACAGTCGACATTATAGTGGCCTGGAAGTGGAACATTCACCCTTGGCCTGGGAGAGTCTTGTCAGAAGACTCCCTGGCATGGTAACACCTTGCACAGCACAGCCATGAAGTAGGAGGAAGACCTAGCAGACCTATTTTGGAGGGAGAGTGCCTAGAATTGTCCTGAGGGATTTTAGGTGGACCCAGGTCAGGCCTCCTGGGTTGGGGTTTTGTTGTTGAAGGCTTTGTTTTTACTACTTTCTCTTAGGCTGTAGAGGTAATAATGCCTGACTCCTCAGATCACTCGAAGGATTAGATGAGATGATGCAAGTACAATCCACTTTGTAAAATGAAAACCTAATGGACTGTGTAGCCTCATGGCTGTTACTACTGGCACATCAACACTCCCATGCCTCTCAGTTCTTTGGTTTCCTGTGCCCACCAGGGCATCTGTCTGTTGAGTTTCATGAATCATCTGCTGGCACCCAACAATGCACACGTACAGGTGATTGAAGGTCTGGTGGTGGGGAGAGGGCAAAAGGGAAGACAGGCTGGATAAGGTGAACTCATGGGGATCACATTTCAGTGGTCACCTGAGTTATGAGTCTCTCCTCCAACAGATCTTTTCCCTCTCTGAATTTCCATTATGTCACCCAGTATATTTCATCTGTGCTAAAGGAGAATACACTGATACAAATGTGCCCCACCCCTCCCCAACCCTTGTATTTCTGATGTTAAAGGCCTCTCTGGCTTACATTGCCTAGAGGGGACCCAGTGAGGTAGTGGATCAACTGTCCTGTTTAAAATCTGACCAGATCTCTAAGTCACAGGAAGCTGAACCCCAGAACAGTGGTATCCAGACCTGGTTTTGTGACATCCCTTTCTTCCTGAGCATCTCTGGTTGTTTCAAAGAGTGACCCAATGATCTCCTAAATTTCCAAAGCAAAATAAGTCACAGTAGTTTAAAAATACATACAGCACAGGAGGTGCTTAAGAAGAAGAGATGAGTGTCTCCAACTAAATGAGTGGTAGTGACAGAGCAACTCACCTCCTATGTGGCCAGGTACTTTTTGGGGTTTGAAACTAGAGAATGTTGAAATTGCACCAGGACATTTAGCCATGCTACCTTCTTGCTGTGTGGGATAAAGAATGGAGCCACAGCCTCTTAAAACCTGATGCGACATCTAGGAGACAGGAAAAAGGCAGCCTTTCTGGCTGGGCACAGAGGCTCACGCCGTAATCCCAACACTTTGGGAGTCCAAGGTGGGTAGATCACTTGAGGCCAGGAGTTCGAGACCAGCCTGGCTAACATGGTGAAACCCTGTCTCTACTAAAAATACAAAAAAAAAAAATTAGCCAGACATGGTGGCACATGCCTGTAATCCCAGCTACTTGGGAGGGAGAGGCACAAGAATCGCCTGAACCCAAGAACGGAGGCTGCAGTGAGCCGAGTTTGCACCGTTGCTCTCCAGCCTGAGTGACGGAGTGAGACTCTGTTTAAAAAAAAAAAAAAAAAAAGACAGCCCTTTTAGGGAAATTGAACTCTAGCCTTGGTCTATCTGGTTTCCAGACCCAATGGAAAGTGTGTCTCAGATCTGAGTGCCTGCATGCAAAGATTTCTAGATTTCTCTGGCACATTCCTTTTCCAACCCTTTTGCTTACCATGTTTATTTTTACTGGTTTTTTTTTTTTTTTTTTCTCACTACTATTCTACTGTAATCATGCCCAATTTGGTGATTGGGACAAAAAAGGCATGGAATCTGGGTTGTAACTTGCCCAGATACTCTGCTAGTTTCTACCTTCTTCTGGGGGTAGAGTTTAGGACTTCTGATGCCCCCTCCTCCCCACACAGGCTTCCCTCCTCCCCAGAAACTCGGAACTCTCCTGGGAGGCTGGCCACCTGCATACAGGCGTCCCAGCACATGCACCTTGGCCGTCTCCAAAGGGCCTCCTTTGTGCCCATCCCCACCCTCAACCACAGACACATCTTTAAAATCTTGTCTTGAATGTTCACTAGACTCTAACATGTGTCCATGTGTCCCCCAGGGCTCCCTCCTGCCTGGCTCTCTGCCTCCTGCAGGTCTGTCTGCTCATTGCACCGACACAGCAAACCCACATGGCGTACCAACATTTCAGCTCAGTGTTGCTTTGAACAAGGCCTTCCAGGGGATCAGAAATGTGGACAGCAGATGTCAGAGGTGACCCACCATCTGCTGTTTATGGGAGTTGCTCATTCCCTGGGTCAGGGAATGTGTACAGAGACTGTCACAGCCGGTGCAATGAGCATCCAAGAGGTTGTCACTGGTATCTCCCTGGGAATTGGATCACAATTTTAAAAAAAGAAAAGAAAAGGAAAAAAAAGCTTGCCTAGAACACAGACACGCTAGGGTAACTGTAGATCTTACGTTCACACACACCCTGGGCTTGACATCCTTGCCTTCAGCAGCTTGGCAGACAGAAAAATAACAGTTTGTTTTCTGTGTGATCAGAGTTAACTTAACCAACCCCTGCCAAGCTCTTCTCTTTGTCAGGAGAAAGAGTTGGAGGGAGGTGAGGGCATGCAAGTAAGCACGAGGGGGCGGCAGAGGGAGAGCCAGGTGAGGAGAGACAGCCAGAGAAAACCAGTGGTGGGGAGCTGGCCGGTGAGTGTGGAGCCAGGTGATGTGCCAGGCATCTGACAGCCGTCAAGGAAGGGCAGCTGGCAACGGTTTGCCAGGGACCGGAGGGCAGAAAAACAGGGAGATTTGGGGCAACAAAAGACATAGTCGGTGGCTGGAACTTGCTGGGGATGCCCTTGTGAGTCCTTCTGCAGGAGCAGTCGTTCTCAAAGTTTAGGATGCATCCAGACCACCTGTAGAGCTTATTGAATACAGATTGCTGGCTTCACCCCTGGAGTTTCTGATTCTATAGGTCTGCACAAGGCTAGAGATTTGGCATTTCTAACAAGTTCCTGGATGTTGCTGGTCCGGAGCCCAAACTCTGAGAACCACTGCACTCAGGGAAGCCCAGCTGACTTGCTTTAAGCTCTTCCAATATGGCATCCACCAAGAGCACAACCTTTATTCATGGGAAAGGTCATTCAGTGCTTGGAGAAGCACTGAGACCCCACTCTCCGCTCTCCAGGCAGGAGGTAAGAAGTGAAAGCACAATCTATGGTTCATGGGGTGTTGCGGGTTGAACTGTATCTCCCCAAAGGGGATGCTGAAGTCCCAACCTCTGATACCTGTGCATGTGACATTATTTGTAAATAGGGTCTTTGCAGATGTGATCAAGTTAGGATGAAGGATGGGCCTTAATCCAGTGACTGATGTCTTCATGAGAGAAAGGAATGGGAAATTTAGACAGAGAGACCCGGGCCATGTGAAGACAAAGGCAGAGATTGGAGTGAGCCAAGGAACAGCAAGCACTGCCAGCAGTCACTGGAGGTGGGAAGAGGCAATGAAGGATTCATTCCTGCCGCCCCCTTGATTCCAGACTTCTAATCTCCAGAGCTGTGACAGAATACATTTCTGTTGTTTTATGACATCCAGTTTGTGGTCACCTGTTATGGCACCCCCAGCAAATGAATACACTGGGTTTTCAGAGTTCGTTTGTGTTGCCATCTTAAAAGTACCTGGTATGACCACTGTGGGTAGGTCTTGTGTCATGCTGACTTTCAAGGGAGCTGCCTGTTCTCTGCACATGTCTGTGGGTGCAGCTCTAGGTTGCTTGACTGTGGACACGTTCACCAGGGGCAGTCCAACTCAGGTGTCCGAGAAGGCAGGGGTGGAGAGCATGGGAGAGGCATGGAAGCATGGCACTGCCCTGCAGAACTCCAGCAGAGCCCCATGACTGGGAAGGAAGCAGGTGGAGAGCATAAGAGAGGTATGGAAGCATGGCGCTGCCCTGCACGGCTCCAGCAAAGCCCCATGGCTGGGAAGGCAGGGTGAGGCACTGTGCATTTCATGAGCTTACACCAAATAAAAGAAAGGTTAGGATGACAGGGAGGCAGTGTGAGAAAACCTGCTTCTAGAGCAGGCAGTCCGGTGATCTCAGAGCACCAGGAAATTAGCATAAGGAAACAGCAAAATGGTCCCTTAAGAATGCAGGGCCGAAACTTCATGGTAGAGGAGTGCAGCTGCAATGTGTTCGAAGAGTAGGAAACAGGTGGAGAGAATTATAAATTACAAGGAACCCTGAGCACAGAGCTAGGATGAAGCCCTCATCACAGCACCTGGAATATGCTAGTTTTCCATTGCTTAATTGGAGTTCCCTGGGGACTGCATGGGACTCACCAGTAGCACTTATTCAAAATGCACGTTCCTGGGCTCCACCTCAGCCATGCTGCGTGAGAGTCTCAGGGGACAGGGCCTGGGACGCTGCATTTTCACAAGCTCTGCAGGGGTTTTATGCTAAGTCTGAAAACCACACAGCGTGTGCTTAGTAAACCTTAGTAGGTTTCCCCCTTTCTAGATTAAATTAGGGGAAGTAAGAATGAAAGAGAGAAGGTTTCAGAAGGGCTTTTGGATGGCTCTCCTCCATATCGCCTTGCCCGGGACCTCTATGTGGGCCACCTTGGGGTGCATGTGGACACGCCTTCCCTTCCATGGTTAGACCAGTCCAGACAAGCGCTGCGGGGCCAGGCGTCACAGGACTGTAGTCACCCGACTGTCGCAGCACTGCCACCTGCTGGCTGCAAGAGAAAATGCAGAATTCAACAGCGAGTCCACACTTGCTAAAGACCAGCTTCAGAACACACATGCAGACGCCCATGCACACACATACCTACATACACACCAACGAACAGAGCCCCTCCGACCCTGGCTAGACCACAGCAGCATCTGTGATTTCACCTGTGTAACAAGTACAGATGCATTCGATTTCTCCCTTCAGGGACAGATGAGATTGGAGTGGGGGAGAAGAATTGAAAAAAAAAAAAAAAAAAAACGCAAAGTGCATGATGATCACCAGAGGCTCTGAGAAGACTTCCTCTTCCCTCCTTCCTTCCTGTTTTCCGGTAAACACAGGAGGTAAAGATGTTGTGCAGTTGTGGAAACGCTCACTCTGCAGGGGGTGGGGAGGGAGAGTCCCGCAGCTGAGGCATCCCTTGGCTCCCAGCCCTGCGGAAGGAGAGAGAAAGGAGGGAGGGGAGGGAGGGAGCCAGGAGGCTGGAGAAGCCGACCCCGCCCCAGCTCAGCGCTCCCAAGTGTCCAAAGCAAGTGAGCACATACTGATATCATCCCCTTTCCTCGACACTCTGGGTTCTGGGCAGTATTGTGCTCTTTTCTGCCTCAGTTTCCCCTTTAGTGAGCAGATGGGACTGCCAGAGGGTCAGACCCAGGTGTGATCTCTGGTGCTCAGAAGGGTGAGAGTGTCCACGTGAATCACCTGCCTGGCTAGGAAGGGCTCCAACTCCCTCCCCCTGCAACCAGAGCCCCGAGAGGCATGCTGCCCTGCCCTCTCGGCTCCAGTCCCCCTGCCTGCAGGCCTGCCTGTTGTGTGGGATGAACTGCTGAGACTGCCTTGTCTTGGTTCATGACCTTATGTCAAAACCACTTGGGATTGAGTTTCTTTGACCGGGTTACTCAGGTCTTCAGGGAAAATGGATTACAGCCTTTCCCAGGAGGCACAGATTCTTGTGTGCTCTCAGAGAATGTTCTCTGGCCTGCAAACTGTGCCTGCCTGGCCTCTACCCTTGCCCTGTCTGGTTCTTGTTCTCCACTCCCTGCTCTTGGATTTCTTCCCTACCCATTTCTGAAGTTGCCTGGCCAGGTGTAACCTGAGCCAGCTGAGGGAGGGAGCAAGCTGAGAAGCTCCCTACAACTGGTGTTCCACAACGCTGTGCTGACTTTTGCTTGTGCTGCTCCACTTTGCTCTTGTTGCACACAACCTGGTCATGGTAAACTCATGGCAGCTTTGCAAGGATACACAAATGGTCACTGAATGCCACAGAATGAAAGCAATCAGGGAAGACTTTGGATCCTATGCTAGTGAATCCCAGACCAGTAAATCCAACCTAATTCAGTCCGACTCAAGTCAACCAATTTAATCCAATTCAACATAACACAACCCAATCCAACCCCATCCAATGCAACCCAATCCAATTCAGTCGAACTGAACACAACACAACCCAATCCAATCAAATTCAACCCAACCCAACCCAACCCAACTCAATTCAATTCAGCACAACCTAACTCAACCCAATTCAATCCAATCCAACCCAACCCAACCCAACCCAATCCAATCTAACATGATACAGCATAACACACACAACCCAACCCAACCCAATCCAATTACATTTAATCCAACACAACTTAACCCAGCCCAATTCAATTCAACACAACACAATCCAGTCGAATCCAATTCAACCCAACCCAATCCAGTCGAATCCAATTCAACCCAACCCAATCCAGTCAATCCAATCTAACACAACACACACAACCCAATTTAACACAACCCAACCTAATCCAATCCAACACAACACAACACAGCCCAACCTAACCCAATGTAGCACAATACAACTCAATCCAACCCAACCCCAGCACAACACAACTAAGCTCAAGCAACAGGCAGTCTTATAACACCCTGTTTTACTCATCTCACTCTGCATTGATGAAACTGGAGAGGTGGGGGACTAAATGGTGTACTTTTCTTGTGAGAACCCAGTCCGTTATTTTAAAAGAAGTGGGTGCCAAGATACTGTGGTAAGGACCGCAGGTTCAGAAGTTAAGAGACCTAATGAAGCTACAGTGGTGTCATGAATTTGGAGAGTCATTTCTCATCCAGGCTTTTGTTCTTCATCTGCTGGGGAGCTATGGCCTAAGGACACTTCCCAAACCCAGCTCGCAATACTGCTGGGAGGACACACTGAAATAATGTACATAAAAATCCTTTTCAAAGTTTGAGGCACCAAGCTATTACTGATTAAGCACTTTATAGGCTAGTGTTAAATCTATGTCTTAAAATCTTAGTCTGGAAGTTTGTGAGAGTTTAGGGTCTCTATCCCATAGTGACTTTATCAGTAAAGTGCTAAAATTAAATGTTGTTCCTAAGTCCACCATTTTCTATGAGTTTAAATTGGTTGATTGAATTTATGTTAAGAACATCAAGGTTTTCCCAAACTCTGGTTGGAGAGCTTGCTGCAAACAAATGTATTGTTCCCTTAACCCAAACACAAAAAGTTGACTAGAAGGGAACTGGGAGAATGTGGACAACTCAATATAATCCACCTCTCAGCACAACATAGGGAGGCTTATGGTGATGGAGTTGCATTTTTAGTTTAGTCGTTTGAGGCAATAAGTAGGTGTTCACCTTTGTTAAAGGGAATGACAGTGCCCCTCTTCAAGGGCATAGCAGTTTTTCCAAGTTGAAAAGTGGGGTATGCTTTGCTTATTATCTCCAATTTACAAAAGTCAGATCATGTCAGTTCCCCATCCTGGAAACATACACTACTTCCCCTCCATGTACAGGTTAAAGCCCAGCTTTTTGAAAGACATTCAAGGGTCTTTTGCACCTGCACCCAACCTACCACTTTGGGCTTCCCTCCCACCATGTCCCTGTAAGGCATATGCCCTGACCACAGCTGACTACCCTACACTGCACACACACGGCACTTTCCTCCATCTCTGCCTTTGCTCATGCCAGCTTGCCTAGGACATATTCTTCCTCATGGTTCCTGCTATTTGAGTCACATTCCTCCTAACAATCAGCTCACATTGCCACTCATCTGGGAAGTGTACTCCTCAGAATTGACCACTGCTTCCTCAACATGGCCACCAGAATGGAAGCCAATCATTTGAATGTGCTGCACTCGGGAGGGGCGTGAGGTGTGGGCCAAGGTATATTGGGTTTTAACCAGATCTGATTGAAAATGAGATCCAGCACTTGTTAGCTATAATCTAATTTTGAGCATCATGTAGCCCATCTGAGTCTTAGTTTGTTCATAGATACAACATGAATACAAATAATCATCCTCCTTCCTTCACTGGAATCGTGGTTTGTTTATTAATTCAATAAAGTTAATTGTGTCCCTACTATGTGCAGGGTGAATTAAATTTAGAAAGTCAATGTGAAACTGCCTTGTAAATTGTGTTATGAATCTTGTTTTGGACAAGAAGTCTTTGAGGGTTGAAACCAGCCAAATTTAATTTGAAACTTCTGCATTTCTGGGTGGGATTTTACAAAGTAGGTGCTCAACTCATGTTCAGGTCACACAGAGCAGACCGGTGTGAAAGCCCCTCTGGTCCTGTTTCCCAGGCCCCAGTAGCAGAAATGTCTCCCTTGCTCACAGATCCTCCCCCTGGCTCACTTAGGTGCCAAATGGAAAAGTCAAGGAAGAAAGTGTCACAGAGGAAGAGCACAGTATTCCATTGAATAACTTGCTTAGGAGGGTGGATAAGATTATCCTTAATAATCTGACACTTTTATTTATGGAGTGTCTGTGATAAAAACCCTCCAAAGTGCTTGTAGTCCATTGGAGGAGAGGAAATAATTACCTGCTTAGAAATCTGAGAGGAAGTTAAGTGACGCAAGACAATTTTGTTGCTGGCTTCTTTTTTGTCTTGCAACACAACAAACTGGCATGATCAGAGCCCTGCTGGGCTGAGGAGGAACAAAGAAGTCTTTCCATCATGCCTTTTCCTGGTCACCTTGAGGATGGCAAGTAAAGTGGCTGGAAGTCCAGTTAGTGAACTCCAGCATGCAGACCCAGGGCAGTTCTGATACGGGACACAGGGTCTGGTGATGTGGAACCTCCGTGAGGACCTCTTTTGGAATCCCAGAGTAACAACCTGTAAAATCTCAGGTTTTTCTTGATATTCTCCAACCCTCAGCTCTCCCACCCTTTCCTTCCTCCCTTCCTCCCTTTCCTACTTCCCGTGGCCTCCCTTTCCAGACTCTGATAGGGGTGAACCATGGAAGGCCCCAAGAAGCAGAAGGGAACCAGCGACCCCTGGTGGTAGGCATTGGCATGAGGCCAACTAAACGCTCTGACCCAAGGTCTGTGGGGAGAAGGGGCCACACCACACACTCAACCCTTAAGAGTGCTTCATTTTGCTTTAAGACTTAGGTCAGCGTGGGAAATAAACCCTGCTATTTTTTAAATAATGGTAGATATTTCTGGATTTTTAAGTTGACATAGACTTTGGAAAGAAGTTCCTGAACCAGCCCTAAGCAAAAATTGTGAGAATTTTGGTGCAAAATGAGACTTTTGTTTGGTTCTGTGAAACTGTTTAACCCAAAGAAAAGTTCCTCAGATACTAAAATTGAAGGATCCTGGTGATGGTGCAGAGAAGGTAATTAAATCGGTGTGTCTTTCCTGTGCTCCTCAAAATGACTGCCTATTCATTTGTAAGTTTATGTTGGGTCGTGCATGGAGCCTGTTTCAGCTGCTGGGACGGGAAGTGGGAGAACATTCTATTTCTCAACTGAGCGAGCCCTCTGTAGTGTCTGGGGGCAACGTGAAGGCAAGTAGGAAAAAGTAATTTGTGTTCTTCCCTTTCCCTGGCACTTTTCCAATCTGTATTCTGTAATCTACGGAATGTGTCTGACGTGACCCTCAGAGACAGGGTAGGAGGGCCAGCCTGCCATGGTGGTCATCTAAATTCTGGCTCTGGGAAATGATTTGATATCATGATTTTACAATCCACCTATAAAATGACAGTGACTCAATTGTCCTAAGCAATGACTTTCTGCCAAAGCACCAGTCCTGAATGTCCAAAAACAATCAGACAGCCCATCGGCCACACTCCCACCAGTGACATTCAACAGATCTCAGACCCGCACTTCTTTCCACCCACACGGCATTCCCTTCAACTTGCTCCTTGGGCCCGCCATTCCCTGGGCCACCCAGGTGTGAAATGCAGAGTTGTCCCTCATTCTTCAAGCCCCATCTCTTTCTCCCTCTATCCTTACCCTCTATTCCAACTGCCTTTTGGCTAGACCAAGATAAGTGTCACATTCCTTTACTGCCACCCTACTTCTAGTCTCTCCCTGTCCACACCATGCAATATAAGAGAGTATGTTCCAGGCAAATGCAACTTCCTATAGCAAAAAGGTTCAGGAAGGAGAATTATTTCCAAACCAGTCTCAGACTCCCACCATCCAATACATTTTATCCCTTAACATGTCCTTGAAACACATTAAATAATATTACTTTAAATGCATTTCATAAAGAAGGCTTTGTGTAACCGTTACTAGCTTAATATTGACTCTAGGCTTGAGGAAAAGTGATGGGGGGACATAGGTACAGTGAGGTAGGCAGAGAGGGAGGTTGGAGCTCAGGACCACCCCCATGTGCATCCAGATGGCAGCTTCAGACAGAGGTCCAGGCCCAGCTCCTGTCTCAAGACCATCAAAAAAGAATGCAGTGCCCCTCCAATCTCAGTGCAGAGATTCACAGGAGAGTAAGCCTTCCCTCTCTCTTTTGCCAATGACATAGCTGTGCAACATGAGTTGCCAGAGGTGTGTCATGGTCAGTGAGTAGCCATGGACCCCCCATGTTAATAAGTGCTAACTGTAGTTTAGCTCTGATTATGTGCTGAGCAGTATGCTAAATGCTTTTCATTTACTAACTCATTAAATCTTCACGTCAGCTGATTGTGATAGGTACTGTTATTATCTGCATTTTCCAAATGAGGAAACCAGGGGTTAGAGAAATTGACTCATTTCCCAAAGGTCATGTAGCTAGGTCCTGGCAGAGCTGGGTAGGAGCCCTTGTTAATGGCCTCTGGAACCCATGCTTTTAATCACTACATTGTTAATTTATTGGGCAAACATAAAAACTAACACTTTGACAGTATAAGTGCTGGCCAAATGGATAAATGGATATATTACTATTGTATGTCAATATATCATTAGCATATTATATCAGCATATTGATCATTAATATTAATATACCATCCCCTGCCTCTTGTTCTTGGTGACTTCCCCACTGGACTCAGTTTTCACATCTGAAACATGGGGAGAGGCAACTCCCAGAGGACCAGAACCAGTGGCTGTAGGTTTTTGCTCAGTGCCTCGGAGCTGGGAGATCAATAGTTTAATTGCTGTGAAACACATGGGCCTTGATGATGCCACATAAATAATTGTATAACTGTGGCCAGTGATGGAGAGAATGGTTTTCCAATATCTTATTTTAAAATGGATTTCTCTGCAACTAACTCCACAGGCTTCTGGCGGAAGGAGTAGCTCATACAGGCACTTATTATTATTTTTTTTTCCTTCAAGGCACTTTGGCTCTGGTGCCTCCCTCACTGGGATCAAAGGTCACCCGTCTGATTGGAGGAGGATGTCTTTAGGCCCCTCAACTGAGGGCAGGGGTGGCTTCAAGCCGGGGCTCTGTGGTTTTTCCTGGGATGAGGGTGGTCAAAAGCCCCTTTGTGATCTCCCAGCCAAGCTCTCTCCTGGCCCCAGGGCCCCCAGCTTTCTGCATCTGTGCATTCCAGCTCTGTCTGGTGATGTCATCCCCAGACAGGGATGCTCTTCTCAGCTCCAGCATTCTAAGCCCGGGAAAGGCTGTCCCCACAGTCTCTTTGGGAACAGATTTTCTGACTGTAAACTATTCACATGCCTCACCCCAGGCCTCATGAATTCCTGGGTCCTCATTTGTGATAGTTCCAAGTGTTTCTTTCCCAGAGTAGCTGCTGTTTTTAAAAAGTAAGATGTGGGCAGTATCTGTGCTGGAGAGATGTGTGGGATGGGGAGGGGAAGGATTCAGTAAGGGGTGGTGATCTGTGAGATAGCCCTCAGTGAGGCCCACTCTTCAAAGAAGCTCTAGTAGTTTTTTTTTTTGCTGGTGACACTGAACATTACAGTGCCTACTCTTAGAAGAATTGGTGCTGAGTACAGGTTTGAAGCCAGAAAATGTAAACTTCAGTGTGGGGCTCCACTTATTGGCTAGTGAGCTTGGGTAAGATGAATAACATGTAGCCCCTGCACTCAAGAAGCTCCTAGGGAGTGGGGAAGACAGTGAACGCTCATGACCTAGTGTAGCAATGTGTGTAAGTGCCATGAGCGAGGTGTGCAGGAAGTGCCGCTGGAGCCCACGGGAGGCACCAAATCATACCGGGAGACTCTGGGGAGAGTTCTGAGACTCTCAGTTTTCCCTGAGCTGGATCTTGGGTAATGTCACATGCATCCCTCACTTCCTTCCAACCCTCATTTAGGACACACACACAAATACACACACACACACACACACACATAATTATCCTAGATAGCCCAGGAACTGGGGCTACTTTGAAATCCTGGTATAGATCCCTACTGAGCAAATCTGGAATCCCCTCCTGTTCTAGGGCTTTGCAAATGCACTGACATTGCAAAATGAAACGCCATCATTTCGGCCAGAAGCCAGGCAGCACCACTCTGACCAGCGTGTGCTTCCCAAGGGGATGAGGAGTGGATGGAGGGAGATGCCCCAGCCTTGTTGAAGTTGTGTCCTCTGCCTTCTAGGAAGCTGTACCTCTGCCCCTTGTAATAGGTGAACATGGGCTGTTCTTAGCCTCTCTCACACACACGGCTGTCCTTGGATGGCAGCCTCAGTGTCCCTTGAAAGGGCTGGTGCCCCAATAGCTTGATGAGGCTGCAGGCGAAGAACCTAGAGCAGAGCCCAGAAGGGAGAGCAGATGTTGAGGTAATATGCACTTGTCTGACGCTCCCTGGGTTATTTATTTGTCAAGGAAATTGCAAAACAGTGCTTGGGGGCTGAGCAACAGACCCATGGGGCTTCCTGTAGATAGCATGATGATGGGGGCCATATAGGGCTGGCTGCTGCAGATGCCCTTAGTGCTAGAAAGAGGCTTGGTGGTCCTATAAGGACAGAACATCAAAGAAATGCAAGTTTGGAAGATAGTCTCTGAGGTTGCTGGGACCCTTCTGATCTCTTTCCAATGTTAATGGGACTCGTGTGTTCATTTGTTAATTTGCTAAACATCTATTAAGCAACTGGTATTCCCAGAGCTACCAGGGAGCCTTGCTAGGGGAAGCTGTGCTCTGCTGCACCATCATCACCATCACATTATCTCCTCTTCATCTTCATATTGGCTTACTGGGCACAGCTACATATTAACTAGCCACAATTCACAGGCACGTCCATATGTTGAGAGCATGTATCAGGTGCTGCACTGAGAGCATTTCAGAATTCACCTGATGAGATCCTCATGGCAGCTCTAAGCTCTGAATTCTGAGACAAGTATTTCAGCTGAGGTCTGAAAAGTCCTGCCTGAGGTTGCAACATCCATAATAGACAGAATCAGGGGAGCTTGGTTGCCTGCACAGCCCCAGGCTTAATCTCTATATCACTGACCTGCCCTCAAGATGTTGACACACTCACAGCTGAAACAAAACATGCTCAAAACGTGAAAGGAATGTTAGGAATAGGCTTCCACACCCTAAGTGCCTGCACCTAGAACCGAGGCTGCACATGAGGTGAGAGGGCAATCGGAGTGGGCAGGTGTTATGGAAAAAGCCCTCAGAGGAGTGACCAGGGGCAGGTCCAGAGGGACTGATGGGCGTGGCCTGGCTGAAAGGAAGCAGAGAGTCAATGGAAGGAAAGGGAAGAGGGGACGAAATGGTATGAACAGGACTGTAGGTGGAGAACTGAACTGAGTCCTGGGGGAAACAGAAAAGTATCTAGCTCTGCAAAGAAGGGCAAGAGGGATGACTGGGGACTGCGCCCACCATGCCCTGGGTGGTCAGTGTCCAGCAGTTGTTGACCTGATGAGGAGGAAGATGAGGCATGTTCCTGAAATTGGGAAAGAGCCAAGAGGAGGCCTTAGCTTATAGGGGAGCTGCTCTGGGGTGATGGTGACAGCTGGTAAATCTGGGATGTGAAGGGAGAGGGAGGTGAAGCTGCATCTGAGGCTGCAATGAAGGCCCCGTTTGCTAGCGCGGTTGACTTATTGAGTCTCTGCTCTGTGCTGAGCTCTGTGCTAGTAGCGCCCTTTCTCTGAGTTAGGACCTGGACGACTCCTGGAGGTGCCGTAGCAGCTCACACAGGAGTCCCTGGATTCCCCGGCTTCTCTCTACTTCTGTTTTCTTTGGGCCTCCAGCTGGACAGCGGTTTTCTCCTGGTTCTGTTATAGCTGCACGAAGCACCTGCTGGATCCCACTCCGGAGGAGGCCAGATTTCCAGCAGGAGAGGAACATGGATTGTGCCAGCTCCAACATCCTTGTGCACCTGTTCCTAGTCCTCATTGTCTTAGGAATCAACCCCTTTGTCATTGCAACAGGTGTGTGGCCACAGAGGAGAGGAGGGAACCTCTGCATGTGGAGGGGCCAAGGTGAATATGGCTCGTCCAAGCTGTAGGATGAGGCAATAGAGGCGTGTGGATGAGGAGCTGGTGGTCCTGGTTCTGGCCTCCCTCTCTGTGCCTGATACCATGCAGGGCCACTGACTCTGCTTTTGGAGACTGGCCCTGCTTCTCCCCAGCATCTTTCCAGCCCCTCCTCTGCCCTGCATCTTCCCTGGGTCCTCAGAGATGCCGCATCTCTCAGCGAGGCTGGGCTGTGGTTCTCCACTCCCCCTCCTGAGCTTGGTCAAACCATAGGCATGAAACTGCTTTCCTCTTCCTCCATAAAGTCATTGGCTGTCTGAGTCTCTCCTGAGTTAAAGCAGCCTCAGCATTTCCTGGACAATTCCTGTAGCTTCAGGGCAGCCATGAGAAGGTCTCTGGGTCCACGATGGTGGAATGTCAATCGGTACAATTCATCCTAAAGAGCACAGACTCTTTAGTCCTGGTTTCTTGCCCTCTATTGACTTCAGACAGCCCAGAGCTAAGCTGTGGGTCCTCTTCTGTCTCTCCTGCCCTTAGGTGAACTTATCAGATGTTGGGAGTCCAGTCTGCAGGCCACATCTTCCAGCCTCTTTATCTACTGCACATATAGAAACCTTCTAACCTCTTTATATCAGGGTCATGCTCTCTGTGAGCTTGGATGAAAATCATAGAGATCCCTTCATTTGAATAATAATCATTGCACGTTAATCATTGCTAATATTTATCAAAGCTCCCTCACTCTGCTAAGTATTATCCATGCTTGAGACATTATCATACTTGCCCAATAATGGTAACAATGAGGTATTGTTATTATTTCTGTTTTTCATATGAGGAAAGTGATAGGAAACTTTAGTAGATTGCCTGAGGCTGCATAGTTCCTAAGTGTCAGAGTTGGGAGTCATGCTGTTTGCACCACTCCTGTGCTGCTGGTGTACCCCAGCTCAGGTACTCTGGTCTTTTGCAACATAGATGAGCATGGTCCATCTGCCAGGTGTCAGAAGGAGCTGATGCGTGTAAAGTGCATGGCATGGTGTGGGGTACATGGCAGGTGGTGAATAACTATCTATTCATGGAAACTTGTTTTCCTAGGGGTGGGAGTTGCCCAGGCTCCTTTCTAACCAGAGGCACACGGGAAATGGCCAACCAAGATTTTAGGGTGCAGGCTATCCAAAGAAGTGGTGGCTCTGGGGTCACGGGGTGGCTGACCTACCAAGGTTTCAAACCTGTAACTTTAGCACACAGTGCTCTCTGGTGTCTCTGGGAACAGTGCAATCAATGAAGCTGTTTCAAAATATTC